>NW_008344211.1:616172-685273 GCF_000622305.1 Nannospalax galili | reverse complement strand
GCTCTCGTATTAATTTAGTCCTATCATCTCTTATTGTACAGCTGACAGGCCAACTTGGTGCTTGTAGACAAGACACCCCACCAGCAGGCTGCATGGTCCAGGTCCTAGATGACCCCTCAAAGAATGCACAGCGGTGAGCACATCTCGTGAGGGCCTCTGAGTATGTCTGATAGGGCTCTATGACCCTGGGAAGGTCAGAAGTGCCCCCAGGCAAATCTCAAGTGGCCCTGGGCAAAACTTTCAGGGATGCAGAGGTCTCCTCTCAGCCCAAAGACTTGAGGTTGACCATCCAGCAGGTGGTTCAAGAATATCCACCCTGTTCTCAGGCAGCACAGAGGCAAAGGGTAGGAGTGAGGGTCAGTTGTCAGGAGAGATGGGGCAGGAGGGAGGAAAGTGGTTGTCTGTTACCTGCCGACCATCTCCCAGTCCCTGTACACAGGGATATTGGGCTTGGCCCTGTTGTCGTAAGGTCCAAAGTGACAGTTGGGGGATCCAAACCACTCATCAAATCCGTGTTTCAGGGGGTGGAACTGGGGCCTGTGACCCAGATGCCTAGAAACAGGAACCAAGACACTTCAGAGACCCCTGCTGGGACATTCTGATGTTCTGAGCAGCAACGATCCATCATTTTCACAATGGTTAAACATGTAAAGCAGCCCATCAGCAACCCATGTGCCAAGCCCTGGGCATAAGAAGACACAAAAGACCAAGACTTCATCCCAACAGGGAGTTCTGGAACCCATCTGCCCTCTCCAGATCGCACTGGCCACATTATACCCAGAGCTGTGGCCATAACCAATGACCTCCAGCATGGCTGAGGGCATCCAAGCACAAGTGAGACTGTCCTGATGAAGCTGGGTGTGCCCAGGCACAGCTGGCAGTGTCCAGGCACAGCTAAGGGTATCTCAGTACAGCTGACAGCATCCAAGCATACTGAGATGAAGAGAAGGGCGGGGGTGGGGGGGTCCTGCAGAATTCTGGGAGGAAACCCTAAGGATGGTGCATGGTGAGAAATCTCCCAAATGCCTTATAAACCTTCTAGACTCAAATGCCCATTTCAGCCATCCCCAGGCTGCAGTCGATTCATCCTGCCATTCTTTAGCCTAGGAACACTACGAGGGTTGTGTTTCTGCCTTGAGTTTCTAGCCAGGTAGGTCACTGCTCCATCAGGATGAAAGTCAGAATAGTTTCCCATTGCTAGGAAGGTGGCCAGCAGGGAAGATGAGACAGCAGCTCAGGGCTGGGTGTCCTCCTGCCCTGGGTGCTGGGGATGTTGGAGTGAACACAAAGAAACATGGCCGTGTACCCATTCTGATGACGGTGCAAACTATTTGGAGACCGAGGTTCATTTGTTGAAGTGAGAAGGGTCCACAGGGCAGTGGTCCTCAAGTGAGACTTTGGGAGACCCTGCAAGGCCCTATCCTCTTCCACTCCCACTCCATGCTAAATACCACTCCATGCTTTCTAGCCCCACCTCTTTCTCTTTTGGGGCCACCTAATCTCATGCCCTCCTACTAGCCGCCACAAGAAGGCTGCTGGGAGGTGCCAGGACCCGACTCCAAATCTCAGCATCAGTAGGCCAGCAGTCTTGAGGTGTCCTTGGCGCAGGGCCTATCCTTCCTGGAGACTCCAGCTCTCACCTGCTCTTCAGAGCACATACTCAAGGTAGTTTCCAGTGCTGGCTCTGAATCACTGCCACGGGTGCCATGCTGATCCAGCCTGGGACAAACACCTGCAGAAAGCCTTTTGTAGGCACAGCTTCCAACACAGCACTCCTAGGGTGAGCACCCTTTTTCCACTTGTACTTGGGAAAAGCTATAGTGGAAGGAGGGCTTCAGGGAGGCTCTGACCACTCACTGTGGCCCAGAGTATGCAGATCCAAGGTCACCACGTGCTCACTTCATGGGTAGGATCAAGGGGCAGTGAGGAAGTCTGGAGGAATGAATCAATGACCAGAAACTGCTTTATCTGCTCTTCAAGGAAATAATCTGTCTGACACTCAGTTACATCAGTTGCAGGGAGGAGATTGGCAATGTGGCTGGCTCTGTAGTGCTCGGCCTACTTGCACCTACAGATACACACTGAACTTTTAGAGCTGTTCTCTGGCCTTCACACACTCCATGTCTCTCCTTTAAGGGCCACTGCACCTGCAAGGTACAGTGATACCACAGACCCTTAAGCAGCCAGTCTGTGCTTTGGCCTCTGTGTCATGCATGCTCTCAGGCCCACTGCCTGATACCTGTCTTTTCTGAACACTGCAGCCACAGGTCCTTGTATCCATGTTCAGCAGCACGAAGCCTCTGTGTAGGAGAAGCATGACCAAGGTCCTGCCTGGATGCAGCTGCAGTTCACACACTTGGCTCCAGCTGTGCTGGCATTGACCAGCAGGTGTGCTGGTGCTCTGAGATTTGCATTCCAACCTCACTCAACTCCATGTGGCTTCCAGCAGACTATGCAGTCTAGTTGCAGGAGTCTGTCTATCCAGGACTTGGTCAGGCAGGTGAAATCTAGATCCTCAGTGCTGAGGTCTGGGTGAAGGACATAGGACAGACCATGTTCAGCCAGCAGCACTACTCTGAGACCCTGCTTGCAGAAGAGCAGCTGCGGATCTGCCCCCAGCCTGTGGTAGCTCCACCACTGGCCCATCTGCTCAGTGTGCCTCAGGACAGAGGCACACTCAGAGGACAGAAAATGCAGGAAGCCTTCCTGAAGGAAGGGGCCTGCTGGGTGGCAGGCTGGGGAGCGCTTCATCAGGCAGGAGGCATCCTGTGCCACCTTCTCACAGGTGAAGGAGACGGATACGTCTCTGCTGGAAACCAGCAATAATGATAATGTAGCAACAGGAGCAGCTATCACAGTTACTGTTCCATCCTACAGACTCAAGGCTGCTGCCGCCCCTCTGGTTCTACCTAGCTGCTTCTTTGTGGTTTACAATAGAGTTGTTGCCACCAGATGGAAGCCTTCTGCTGTCTGGCAAGGTGGCTTGTCATTTAGTGGCTGCAGGGATGGCTAGGGGCACAGCTGGCCAAAAGCATGGTAGGAAGGAGCAGGGGGCTAAGATAGTGACAACCCAATGTGCTAGCCCTGTGTGTCACTGAAGCAGCTCTGCTGGATCTGAGATCCTGTCTTTAAATACCAACTCTTTTTTTTTTTTTTCGTCTTTTGAGACAGGGTCTCCCTATCGCTCCAGTTGGCCTTGAACTCAAAAAGATCTGCCTGCCTCTGCCTCCCAAGTGCTGGGGTTAAAGGCACGTGCCACCGGGCCCACTTAAATACCAACTCTTAAAAGCTAGCTCCATGTAGAAGCAAGGCATGCTGGTTCACACCTATCCCAATACTTGGGAGGCTGAGGCAGGAGGATCATGAACCCCAAATCAGCCTGGGCTACATAGTGAGACCCTGTCTCAAAAAACAAAAAATTTGCTCTGCAGGCTTCCACCCACTCTTCCAGTCATTCATACTCCTAGTCTGTCAGTCCTCAGTGGCTGGATTCTGTAGGCAATTGGACCAGAAGGAACACAGGGCTACTAGGATGAATCTTGTGAGATTTTTTATGAAATTGAATCATGAAACTGTAAGCACTGATTGGAAGAATAGAACACACGTCTGTGGAACAATCAAAGGTGTAGAGGGTCAGTGTGAATGCACACCTTAAAGCTGTGAAAATGACCCTGAAGAAAAGAGATCCATCCAGTTGGGAACATTAAATATTTGAAAAATGTTTTTTGGTTTTTTTTTGGTCTTTTTGAGACAAGGTCTCACTGCAGCCCCAGCTGGCCTGGAACTTGCTATGGAGACCAGTATGGCCTTGAACTCACAGAGATCCACTGGCCTCTGCCTCCCAAGTGTAAATGTTTTTTAAAATTATTTTTATTTTATGTATATGTGTGTATTGCCTGCGTGTAGGTAAGCGTACCCATGTTGTGCAATGCCCACAGAGGACAGAAGAAGCTGTCAGATCCCCTGGAGCTGGAGTTACGGATAGTTGTTAGCTGCCATGTGGGTGCTAGGATTCGAGCCCAGGTCTTCTGCAAGAACAACCAGTGTTCTTAACTGCTGAGTCATCTCTCCAACCCCAGCATTAAATGTCTTATTCTACCAGACACCTTACCTCTGATATGCTACTTGTGGATACTGAAACTAAGGTGAAATCTAAGAAAAGGGACGCAGGAAGAGGTTGAGGCTGAGGCAGAGGAGAGGATGTGGTCATGGGAGAGGAAGAGGGGGATCTAGATGATAATGTCTCTGAAGATTACTGTTTCAGTGATAAGATATTGGGTATTTTTTTGTATAGGTTTTGTCAGTTTAAAATGTAAGTGTGGGGACAGAGTTGTCTACTGTGATGTCAAATTAAAGTTTTAATGTTTCCTATATATTGGCAAACTTAACAGAGAACTGGGTAATTCAATTCTTAGATGATCAGTCACTGAAATTTTTATGAATATGTAGGATATATTATGCAACGTCTTTATTTTACATCTGAATATGCATTTATTTCTTTGATTTCATTGTGTGGAGCCACCTTGAAGGTGAGATAAATTCTGCTTAGTATTTTTTTTGGGGGGCGATTTTTGAGACATGGTTTCCCTGTAGCCCCAGCTGCCCTGGAACTCACTATGTAGACCAGGATGGCCTTGAACTCACAGAGATCCACCTGCCTCTGCCTCCCAGAGTGCTGGGAATAAAGGCGTGCACCACCACACCCGGCTCTGCTTAGTATTTTAAAACACGTTTCCCAGGGGCAGGTCCTGGACTCACCACTTGCCCACGATCTTGTTGGTGTAGCCAGCCTTCTTCAGGAGCTCAGGCAGGAGGTGTTCTGAGTCAGGAATGCCACCCATAATCTCCTGAGGTGTGTATGCTGGAAGAGCAACATCGCATGAGCTGGCATCCCAGACGTATCAGACCTCCGTGATGGACACACATGTTGGTCCATTGGAGTAGACAGGCAGAACTGTGGTTAGGGTGCCTTGGCAGTCTCCCACCCCTCAGCTCCCCAGCCTGCGCTGTCATTTGACACCATGCTGTTCCCCCCAGGTTGAGACTCTGGCCCTTCCTGTATTCCCTTTCTTCAGGGCCACTTGAAATCCCATCTCATCTGGGAGTCTACCTCTAGAAAACCAATCCAAGCTCTTAAGCTTGTTTCCAGAACATTCCCTGCTCTGACCTGAAACTACCTAGCTTCCCTAGTAGAATGGGAGCCATGTTGGGCAGTGCCCCAGGAGCAGGGCAGGGGTAGTGGAGGATGCTGAGTGGGGTACCTGGGATGTCCCAGCCTTGGCTCCTCTATTTGCCTAACCTGCTCTTTTTAGTGGAAATGCTGTGATATGTTTTCAAGTAACCTTAGAACAGAAGTCAAGCATCTGGCCCTGGGCAGTGAGTGCTGCTCTGCAGAACTGAGGCCCCGAGTGGCCATCTCACACCTTTCTCTGCTGTGTCCTTTCTGGGCCTCAAGTCTCTTGCACTAGGGCCTAGGACACCAGCCTTCCCCAGTATAGGCAAGGTGTCCCTGCAGGGCTTGGGGACATACCATTCCTTGCATGTGCATTGGATGTGTAGAAGCCATTGCGGATGGGCAGCCGTCCTGTGAGCAGAGCTGCCCTGGCTGCAGAGAAGGATAAAAACAGACACTCAGACAAATCTGGTAGGACCCTCAGCCAGCTCTCATGTACCTCCCATGTGCACAGTTCCCACGATGTGCCTGTCGTACATGTGTCAGGCTGACACTGAACTGTCAGGCTTCAGTACCTTCTGGCCTCTGCATTGTAAGGGTAGGTGGACACAGTGTCCCACTAATGCACAGAGGTGTGTCCAGTGGGCTCTGCTTCTCATCTCTGTTCCTATGCTCAGATCTGTAAACTCTGGGACAGCCACCAGACTGCAGGCCCACACAGCCTGATCCCACACCCCACCTGCTGCTCTTCTGTTAGCACTTCTGCAAGCACCAAGAGGAGTGACTGTCCCTGGGAGAAGGGCATGGCCTCACTGGCTCCCCACCGTGCCCCATGTCTTGTGACCAGGAAAAGTTCCCCAGACAGCACTCTGGGGTAGTATGGCTGCTCCATGCTGGAAGACAGACAGCAGCCCTCCCCCAGGGGGGTGGTGATCCCTTCTTGCTGTCGTACATGTGTCTGGTTAGGACGCAGACAGCAGTTGCTAGGGCAGGCTCCAAACCCACAGCAGTCAGAGGGCTCAGGGCCAAGGGCCAGCATGATCAGTGACAAAGGCCTTATTCCACCTGCCATCTTCTTGGCATTGGGAAAAGGCTGCGCTGCCCAGAGCAGAGGTGGAGGGGCAGATGTGCTGGGCCCTGCTGGCCAACCTCGTCTCTGAGTGCCAGCAGCAACTTACATGGTGAACACAATGGGTTTGCAGAATAGAAGTTTGGGAAAAGCATCCCTTCTGCAGCCATCCGGTCCAAATTTGGGGTTTCTCTGGAAGGCTCTCCATACACGCCCAGGTCACCCCACCCCATCTGCAGGGAAGAACAGGGAGATGAGGCATGAACTCTTTTGCTAAGTGGTGCTTCTGTCACGGGAGAGCCGCAGAGCTCGCCCTGAGCCCTGGCAGCTCCAGAGCTTCTCTAGGGCTCACCGGGGCCTTGTTCTCTCTCCATATCAGTTTGACTTTGACCCAGGCACAGTGTCTGCACTTGCCTTTCTCCCCAGCTGAGACCAACTGTGTGCGCCTACACATCTATTTTCAACATAAAGCTGTTATGCAAATTTAGATTTCAAAAGCAAGTGGTGAAGTTCCTCAAAAAGCTGAGTCTTCAGTCACCACCAGCGGCCCAGCTCAGCATCCCTCACAGAACAGAGAACTCATGCTCCGAGACTACATGAGCATCCATGGCAGCCTGACTCCAAACACCAAGGGCCAGAGCTGGTTCAAGTGACCACCAGATGATGAACGGACAAGTTGTGGGCTATACTGGCTGGATGGAATTCTGCTTCCCCAAATTCATGGCCACCTGGAGCCCATGAGTTTAACCTTCATTTTCAAATCAGAGTGTTATTTGGGACAACCTGAACCCATGTTCTCAGGCCACGATCACTCCGATTTGGCTCAGAAAAATATTCTTATTGCCTTTGAGGTGAGAGTGGTGCTTGTATCAGTTATGGAATCCCTACTGAGGAAGGGCACGAGTCAATCCCAGCTGTGGTTCATCTCAGGGAAGGGACAGCAGCAGAACCAAACCAAAGGGAAGACGCATGGGGTGGTGGTGGGAGGTCTGGGAGACCAGGCAGTTTCCAGCACCCTGTTCCCATGACTGAATGCCACAGGCTTACTTCCCCCAAGATCAAGTTGTGACAGCACATGTGAGTAGAGTCATGCAGGGAGCTTGTGAGACATTTTGTAGCCTGGGGTTGGTTGGGCTGGTCGCCTTGTGCCTGGCACACACCAAGATGATGGATGCCCAAGCATATTAGGTATCTAGGTAGATGTTAGCAGGCTTGGAGGTCATTGGGGATGGATCTCTCCCTCATAATCAGCCTGCAAAACCAAGAACTGAAACTGCAAAACTCTGATTACTAGTCCAAAGAATGATGTGGGGCTGGAGAGATGAACAGAGGTTAAGAGCACTGGCAGCTCTTCCAGAGGACCCGAGTTTGACACAGCACCCACATCAGGTGGTTCACAGCCACCTGTAATTCCAGTTCTGTGGGATCTAACACCCTCTTCTGGCCCCCTCAGGCATCTTCTAAATGGGGCGTGCACATGCACACACAAAAGTTGCAAAAGAAAAATCGTATAAAAGGGGCTGGAAAGATGGCTCAGTTGTTGGAAGCACTTGCTGTTCTTACAGAGGACCTAGGTTCAGTTCCCAGCACCCACATAGGGGCTCATAATAGTTTTTAACTCTAGTTCTAGGGGATCTAACAACCTCTTCTGGTCCATGGGCACAAGGCATGCATGTGGTACACATATGTACATATAGGCAAACACTTAAACTCATAAAATAAAAATAAATCTTAAATAGTATAAGGCCTGCCTAAAAGGTCCATGGTCCCTGCAGTCACTGTCCACTCTTGCCCGAGCGAAGCTCTCTTCACTCCGTAATAAACTCTGTCGCTCTCCTACCCTGTGCTTTGTATGTCTTGTCTGAATTCTTTCCATAGAGATCACAAGGACTGAGGAGTCAAGGAGAGCCCAGAGTGAAATCCTGATGAAAGGGGGAGGGGAGGTAATGTTCCACATACACCAAGATTCCTACATGCACAACCCAAGTGCTGTAAGTCACTCTTCCCAGGGATGGGTGGTAACATCCAGATTCCAGTGCTAGCCAGGGCGACCTCACACAGCGGCCTTCCTGAGGACAGCAGCTGTGTGCTTCTGCTTTTTGATCAACACTTATTCCTTCACCTTATGGTCTTGCTTTGAAGATGGATCTACCCTGCAGTTAACGAATCAACCTATGCAGGGCACAGTGTAAGAGTCCCTTTCCCCTATCATCAAAAGCTCAAAAGACTCTGTATTAATTTCTTTCCTTGCTGCTGTGACTAACTACCTGACAACTTAGGGTTTATTTGGATTCACAGCTGAGGGGTGCAGTTCATCATGGCAGAAGCATGAGGCACTGGTCACACTGTGTTCACTGCCAGGAAGCAGAAAATGATGAACTGATGCTCAGCTCACCCCATCAAATGGTGCTACTCACATTTAGGGTGATCTTCCCACCCAACTAATCTAGGAAAATCCCTCACAGACGTGCCCAGAGATTTGTCTCCAAGGTGATTCTATTTCTTGTCAAGTTGATAATCACTGCAAAACTCCCCAGTAACTGTCCATGTGCAATGGGGATGAAAGGCCTCTGTGGCCTCAGTTCGCACCACAATCCCTATCCTGCCCTCAGCCTGCTTTCGTCCAGTGGGGTTTCTTGGCTTTTGAAAGGGTAACTTCAGTCTGTCCTTGTCGCTCAGGGTCCTCGTAAAGACCAGCATGACTTCATGTGGGCACTGGGAGCCTTGTGTGCAGCAATAGCTCTGTGGTTTGGGGTCAGGTATTCCATTGGACAAGACCATGTGGTGGCAGGCCTGGCCATGCAGCCTGGACTCTAAGCCTCCTCCGCTGCCAGACTGACTCTTCTAAGCCCCTGTTCTAATAAGGACCAAGACTCAGAGGTGGGGGTGACCGATGGGCTGAGCGGACAGTTTTACCACTGACTGGTCTCAGCAGTTTTCAGGGCCCCACACCCGACCTCCAGTCCTGAGAACTGAGCTGACTGAAATCTTGCCTTCCTTCTCTTTCTCCTTCCCCATCCTCTGGTTGGTTTGTGTTTTCAGTGCTGGAGATTGAACCTAGGGCCTCAAGCAGGCTAGGACAGTGCTCTACCACTGAGCTACATTTCTACTCCCTTTCTTTTCCCTCCCTCCCTTCTTGTGTGTGGTATGTGGGTGTGTATATGTTTGTATGTGTGTAGATGCATATGTCTATGTGGGCATGCATAAACTGGTGTGCACACGTGCATGTGGAGGCCAGACATTGACATGAGGTGTTGTCTTCACTCATTCTACAGAGCTCACTTGTTGAAACAGGGTCTCTTACTTGAATGCAGATCTAGTCTAGCTTGTTCAGGGACCCTGTCTGTCTCCTGAAAGCACTGGGATTACAGGCAGGCTACCACACCTTTCTGGCATTACATGGTTGCTGTAGATCTAAACTTAGGTCCTTACATTTGCATGACAAGTGCTTTACCAATGGCGCCCTTCTGAACCATTTCAACAGGCACCACTCCATGTACTCCATTCATGCCATCCTGGACCCTAGGACACCCTGAAGAGTCACCAGTCACATGCCATGCTGCAAGGCAGGGCTTGCTCCCCTGGGTGTGTGGGGGGTGAGGGGCTGTACACTCACTCCAATTACGCTGTCCTTTTCCATGAACCAGCTTCTCATGCTGCCTGGGACTCCTGGGGCAGGAGTGAGTGAGTGTGTGTGTGGGGGGTGGTGGGGGGGTTCTTTTCTTGGGCTTTTTTTTTTTTTTTTGAGACAGGGTCTCCCTGTAGCCACAGCTGGCCTGGATTCACTATGGAGACCAGGCTGGCCTTGAACTCAGAGATCTACCTGCCTCTGTCTCCTGCTGGGATTAAAGGTGTGTGGCCTTTTCTAAGTTAGTGTGACTGGCAGGTGAGTGGGCTTTGCTTAGTGCAGTTCATTAGTTTTGAGGTACCCACCCTGTCCGGAATGGTACCCTCTCAGGGAATGGGGCAGGCCTGGAACCTATCCCTGGTGTAAGAAAGAGTAGGTATTAGTCTTTTCTTTCAAACTCTGTAAAACTTGAAATTTGGTTTATGACAAGGAATTCTAATCTTTTAAATCACACCACACCAGTAAGACTCGTTTAAGGAAAGGTCCTGATGCATTCCTGAGCCTGATGGCCTGGAGTTCTGGAAATCTCCCTTGGTGCCGATTGTTTTAAGCTAGCCAACAGGAAAAGACTGTGAGATCGGACCCCAGACAATGGGGAAAAGACAGAGTTTTCTTGCGTTTAGCGATAAAAGCCCCAGATTTCTGGGTCACTGGTGTACTTGCTGGGTCTGCCCAATCACGCAGGTCACCCTTTTGTGCATGTTCTTTGTTCTGTACTGACGGGGTCCTTGGACCTCGGATTTTGTTTCTAACTCTGGCCACTCATGATAGACCAGGGGAGGATAAGGCCATGAGAAGCCAGTCCAAAGTGGGTGACAGTCCCTGGAGAATCTAAACTGGAGATGATCTCAGACAGTGCCAAGCCTGGATCTCCAGTCACTCTCTTGTTTCCTGTGCCTGCTTGAAGATGTGAGAGTTTAGCTTCTGCTCCTCCTCCAGCCACTTCCTGCCACCATGCCTCCCTGCCAAGACAGACTGTAATTCCCCTGGAACTGTAAGCTCAAATAAACTCTTCCTTGTCTTGGTTAGTGTTTCTATCACAGCAACAGAAAAGTAACGAATACAGTAATTGGTTGGAAGGGCAGCCACGTCATCCTACAAAAGCCAGACACATAAGTACCTGTTGCAAATTTGGACATGATCAGCCTGGCAAAGACAGCTACAGAGGGCCAAGGGGAGGGGGCTTCAAAGGAGACGGGGCCAGCAGGGATGCCCCCGTACTGCCGAGGCTGTACCCTCTTACCTGCCACCTAAGGACTTCTTTCACCTTCTGGCATTTGTCTCTTTTGGTAGAGGTACCCTGGGGTGGGTCAGGAATGAACCCAGGAGGCCTTCTCCTCCCAGGATGGTCCTTCCAGGGCTCAGCCTTCCTGCTGGGCAGCACAGCATACTCTGTCCTCCCTGTGCTTGGCTCAGGAGTGGGGCCCAGTCAGGCCCAGACTAAAGGGTGGTTGAGCTGGGAGTTGCCTAAGTCTGTCATGGGGTTGTCATGGGGCCACCAGGGCCAGCTCACAGATAGCAGCTTTATGGGCAAGGAAGCCTGGCATCTATCTGCTTGAAGCCAGGGTGACTGGATTGCTTCTGGGGTGCCCATGATGGCCCCAAATTGTTCTAAACTGGATGTGGCCCTGGTCATAACAGCTAACAGGGGTCACTGCAGTGTGTGGGGGAACACAGGCTGAGGCACAGAGGAAGACAGGGTCCAATGGCTTTGACAGGTCTATTTAACTTAGTGCCTTTTAAAAATTTATTTTTATTTCATGTATATGAGTATGTTGCCCACATGTATGTAAGCGCACCTGTATCATGTAATGCCCCCAGAAGTCAGAAGAGGGTGTTGGATCTCCTGGAGTCACGGATGGTTGTTAGCCTTTATGTGGGTGCTGGGAACCGAACCTGGGTCCTCTGCAAGAGCAGTCAGTGCTGTTAACCATTGAGCCATCTCTCCAGCCCCCCTAAGTGACTAATTTCTAAACTTCCATATAACTGCAGGGTCACAGATTCCTGATGAGAGCACTAGAACAGGTTTGCTCCAGGGCTGGATCCATGGAGTCCCAGACTGCACACCTGCCTGTCAGGTGACAGTCTCATCTTTCAGCAGCTCTTACATGGCTGACTTGGTCAGAGTCCCCGAGAGGCCCACGGGAAGGTGAGTGGGCACGGAAGGGGGGGGACGGGACACGGTGGGGGGGGGACGGGGGGACACGAGGACACACGCCAGCGGCCCAGGGGAGGTGGGTGGGCAGCAAGGGCAGAAGGGGGGGTCGTCAGAGGTCCAGGGGAGGTGGATAGGCACGGAGGGCAGATTGGGAGAGATGCCAGAGACCCAGGGGAGGTGGGTGGGCACGGAGGGTAGAGGGGACGCCGAGGAGATGGAAGGGTCACTTGTGCACGGACGCCCACCACGGGGACGTGCAGGAGACACGTGACCCGAGTCTGGGCTCGCCGGGTCCCCACTCGCCGCCCGAGGCCTCCCGTGTCTCACTCCGCGCGGCCCCACTCACGTCATCCATGAGCAGCAGCACGATGTTGGGGGGCTGAGGGACACCCGCGGCCTCGAGGCCCACGGCACTCAGCACCAGCAGCAGCCTCCACCCGCTGGTCGTTGGGGTAACCGCCGCCATGGTAACTTTGGAGTCCCGCGAAGACGAGCGGAGCGCGAACCCAGCCAGCTAGAGACCTGCAGCTAGCGCGACAGCGGGGCGGGGCCTGGCGGCAACGCCACTCAAAAGGCGGGGCGGAGAGGAGAGAAGCTGAGCCTGACTGAGGCGAGCCAGGCAGGCTGAGTGACACGCTGAGGAGGCGCGTCCAGACAGGAAAGGCGGGGTCTGGGCCTCGGTGGGACAGGAAGGGCTTTTCACAACAGCCTGGACTTGACCAGGCCGCGAGATGAGAGCCGGGCCTGCCTGAGTGACAGGGTGGGCGGGACCATGACGCAGGGGTGGGCGGGGCTGAGTGAGAGACAGGGTGGGCGGGGCCACCGACACCGGTGGGCGGGAGCTGACTGACAGGACGGGCGGGGCCATGACGCAGGGGTGGGGCCTAGGCTGCCTGAGTGGCTCCTGGGGCCAGAGCCTGACAAGAAAGGGTGGGGCCCGGGCTTGCTTTACCTGAAAGGGAGAGCGGAGCCACGAAGGAAAGGGGCGGGGCCTTCGCCGAAGGACGAAATGAGCGGAGCCACAATGACAGACTCCTGAGTGACACATGGGGCGGGGCCTGGTCGATGCGGCTGTTACGTCACGCGGCGCGCGGACTGCCAATATGGCGGTGTGCATAGCGGTGATCGCCAAGGAGGTAGGCACGTTTGAGGCGGGGGCGACGGGCGGCGGGCGGCGGGTCTCCTTTCACGGGACCCCGCGGGCCAAGTCCTGAGTCTCCGAGCCCCGAGTTCAGGACTCTCCTGCCCGTTCTCCCCGCCAGCTGCCCTGCACTCGGCCCTGTGCGTCCTTCCCGGGGCCTCCGCGCCTTCCGCGTCCGGTCTTTCTGCCCCAGCGGCCCCCTGCTCTCCGGACAGTTTATTTACTTATTAAACATTTTTTTAAAAAATGAGACAGGATCTCTCTGTAGCCCCAGCTGTCCTGGAACTCACTATGTAGACCAGGTCTCGATCTCACAGAGATCCGCCTGCCTCTGCCTCCCGAGTGCTGGGGCTAAAGGCATGCGCCACCACGCCCGGCTTATTTTAAAAACATTTAAAAAACTTACTTTTTACTTATTTATTTTTATTTTATGTGTATGACTATATTCCCGCATGTATGTAAGTGCACCTGTGTCATGCAATGCCCTCGAAGGACAGAAGGCGTCTGATCCCCTGGAGCTGGAGTTACAGTTGTTAGCCACCGGGTGCTGGGAACCAAACCAGATCCTCTGCAAGAGCAGCTTAACTCTTGAGCCGTCTCTCTAGCCCGACAGTTGTGTTTAAATACAATGTGAGCACGTGTCATGTCTGCCTGGACTCCAAGTACATCATTTTACCCTAGGATAGCCCTAATGCCTCCTGCACCCTCCTTGGTGGCAAACATTTTTTCTGTTTTCCCTGGAAAGTTGTTTATGAATGCTAAGACGGATCCAGGGATCCACGTGATCCTGCTGCGTGGAGTCTGTCCTACCAGATCTTCCCTGAGAGCTGTGGTCTTGTGGGTGCTGTGAAGCTCTGTCCCGACCAGCCACAACTGGTGTTCCTCAGGAGGGAATTATGTCCCCATAAACCCATCGTAATTGGAACTGTCCAGTAAAAGATGCAGCTGCTTTTTGGGTAAAAGATGGCTGAAGATCGGCACCTACCAAGCTGTCCTGAGTCAGTCGTTCAGCTCCAGTAGGTGGGGACCAGATAGATACCATCCAGACATGGTGAACCGTGGCAGTTCACTTAGGGGTTAGGATGATCAAGTGTAGAGATGAGGGTTTGAGCTGAGCCTTGACGGGCTGAGAAACGGCCACTGCCATTGTGTGGCTATTAGGAAATAGCCAGTGTTCATGGTGCCATGTGGTAGTGGTTGAGCCAGAGTGGACTCAGGAAGAGGAACGACTCACTCAGGTGTCAGGGCAAGTTGTCAGGCTGTGCTCAAGCCTGTCTTCCCATCTTCCTGGGCATCTCATTTCTGCCTGCCCTCCTGCTCCTCAGAGGACATAGGTCTCCTCCTCCTCTTCTTCCTCTCCCTCCTCTTCCTCCTCATCTTTCTCTTCCTCTTCTTCCTCCTCCATCCTCTTCTCCCTCCTCTTCCTCCACCTTCCACCCTCTTCCTCCTCTTCCTCCACCTTCTCCTCTTCCTCTTCTTCCTCCTCCATCCTCTTCTCCCTCCTCTTCCTCCACCTTCCCCCTCTTCCTCTTCTTCCTCCACCTTCTCCTCTTCCTTCCCTTCCTCTTCTTCCTCCACCTTCTCCTCTTCCTCCTCTTCCGTCTCCTCTTCTTCCTTCTTGTCCTCATCTCCTTTTCTTCTGGTACTGGGGATTGAACCTGAGACCCCATGCATGCTGGTCAAGCACTCTTCCACTAAGCTACATCCCCAGCCCAATATATATTTTTCTTTTTTGTACTGGGATTGAATTTAGGGCCTCGGGATTCTAGGCAAGTGCTTTGCCACTGAGTTTTATCTCTAGTTCCCTCTCTGCAGATGACCCACAAATGTCCTTAGGTTAGACTGTGCTCCTGAAGGCAGTATCTGCCACAGTGAATTTTAGAGAATAAGGATTTGACAAGCCAAGAGCCCACCTCAGGAACTCTTTGATGCTGTGGTCAGAGTTGGCATTCAGTGGGTGGATCCCCATAACCTTCAGTGGTCACCTTCTTGCAGAACTACCCTCTGTACATCCGCAGCACCCCCTCAGAAAATGAGCTCAAGTTCCACTATATGGTGCACACATCCCTGGACGTGGTGGACGAGAAGATCTCTGCCATGGGAAAGGCACTGGTGGACCAGAGGGAGCTCTACCTGGGCCTGCTCTACCCGACTGAGGACTACAAGGTGTATCCTGCAGTGCCCAGCACTGCACCTGCAGTTGTGCCAGGAAACACTGGAAAAGAAAATCCAGAGTGTTCAGCTGGCCAGGCCTGAAGTTAAAGATCTAAAGATTTTCTCCCTTAATTGGAAGAGTTACTTGGAAAAAGCAAGACTGGGCTTCCTGGAGCGTGTGAATTCACCTGGAGGGTGTCTGGGTCTCCCTGTACTCTCTAGAGAACATCACCTTTGAACTAAGGGTGATTATTTCATGATGTCATTGTTAGGCTCAACTTTATGTGACACTAGAAACTTTTGACCATCCCTTGAACAAATTATTCAAGACCATGTAGTCTTGGGACTTTCCCATGGGCACTAATGCAGCCCGTCCACAGTGACATTGATGCGAGGAGCTAGTGTGTCACATTCTGATGGCAAAACTCTGGGCCCTGCGTTAGTTCAGAAAGAGGCTGAACTGTCCTTAGTGTACAGAGTCCAGGTACACACCTGCACAGTTGCCACAGGGCCAGCCCAGGTAGGGCACTTCCTGTGATTCAAGGTCAACAGAGGTCCCTGGGCTTTGCAGGCTTTTGATGGTGATCCCTCTGTGTCATGTGCTGCTACAGCCCCTGTGTCAAAGCATGCTCCTTAACCAGCTGTGCAGATATGGCTATGTGACTAACTCCAAGGTGAAGTTTGTCATGGTGGTGGATTCCTCCAACACAGCCCTGCGAGACAATGAGATTCGCAGTGTAAGTGTGGGGTGGGGAGGGATGGGGGAGGGGGGCATGTGGGGGCGGAGGGTGTTTGCTGCTTCTTGTTCCTCAGAGAAGCCGGAAGTCTGCAACAGCCTTGTGCACTTGCTCATTTAGACTGCATTTGGGTCTTGCAGATGTTCCGGAAGCTGCATAACTCCTACACAGATGTGATGTGCAATCCGTTCTACAACCCTGGAGACCGAATCCAGTCGAGGTGGGCCCTGCCTTTGTGTTTGTGTATTCGTGTAGGTCCTGCCTTGTGATAGCATAGCCATTTGAAAAGTAAGGGAGCTATGATTGACTGTCCTAGGGCCATGATTTCAAAGTAGCCAGCCCATTTTTCCAGTCAATACTGACCCAGGCCTTTAGTGTACTGAGGCTGATTGGGGCAGGGCTCGCCCATCTGTCTCCCAGGTGTGCAGGATGGCTACCTGAGGCCCTCCAGAGGGCTCAGCAAGGACCCCTGCTGTGACCCTGTTGTAGCTTGGTGTGCCTTTGTGTTGGGTTTGGGTATTTCCCTCCAGCTGGATGGACCTCATTTCACTGCTTCATCAGGACTCATGGGCTCCATGTTCAGGTACTCCACACCTGCTTCCAGTCCAGGCCAGTTCCCAAGGAGTTCCTTGCAGTTGACAAGGCCCAAACTAGGCCCTTCTGGTGGCACCTTACTGTGTGTCTTGTGTCTTCCTGGGTCTCAAGGGAGAGCAGGCAGGTGTCCCTGAGCAGCACAGGGAGGGGCAGCATTGCCTGCTCATGAGGCTCATTCCCTACCCCTGCCTGCACCCTGCAGGCCTTTTCCTGGGAGGCCCTCTAGAGAAGGCTGTGGAGCAGTGGGCCAGCAGTGGCCATGCAGGGACTGTGGAGACAGAAGACAGGTATCAGTGCCCAGTCTGATGGGTGTACATTGTACTTCTCTGGACCCTGGAAAAACCCCAGAGTCCTAGAGATCTGGTAGGGTAGTGCCAGTTTCTGCCAGCAGAGGGCAGGGCTGTAGCTTGTCCTGCTCTGAATCTGGGTTTTCTTCTCAGGGCCTTTGATAACATGGTGACGTCGATGATGATCCAGGTCTGCTGAGTTGGAGCTCTGCTCCAGTCACCTGGAAGAGAAGTGTGTGTGCAATCCTATTTGGAGATGACTTTTCCCCTTCCTCTCCCTGTGGGCCTTGTGCTCTGTGCCTCTCCACTAAAGTTTCCTGAGATGAGATCTACTTTATCCTTCTGTGTCAGAGGGTTCAGCTGAGGACCTGGTAGGGACCAGATGCAGCAGAAAACATGTTCCCTGTAGATTTGAAGGGCATGGTGTAGGAGGCCCAGAGACTGTGGAGTTGGGTAGGAGCTGTGACCACAACCGGGCTATATAGGGGAGGGCACTGAGTACAGCAGGTGAGTGTTCCAGAGTGATAAGGGTTGGGAGGAGCCTAGGGCCAGCCTGAGGGTGAAAGTGGTCCAAGGCAAAGGGCCACACACCTTCCCCCTTGGACAAGGGCCCTCAGCGTTTTGGACCCACCACCCACCGCCTGTGCACATTGATGGCCTCAGGAGCTGCTGAAAGCTGGAAAGCCTCATGGACCCCAGTGTTGGATCAGCTGCTGATTCCCAAGTGCAAAATAAGAAACTCCAGGAACCTTTCCTGTCAGTGTGCATGGAGGTCAGCAGGGTTGCTGATGCAGCTCCCATGGCATGCATCCGTAAGGACAAGGCAGGCTCTCTTCAGATAATGGTCCTCTGACTGCATGAAGGTGGTGGCTATGGCTGGCTCCCCTGTGCTGCCGGACCTTGTGGCTAAGTGGTTAATGTCCTAGGAGGTGGCAAAGGTGGCTGGCCTGAGTCCCCTTCAGACTTTGCTGCTCTGTGCTGTCTTCCCTGAGCCACTAGCCATGAATCCCCCCCTCCTCTGCAGAGTGTCTCACCTTGGCCCTGGGCTATGAACTGTCCACATGGGTTGGCTCCGGTAGGGTGAGAGACAGCCAGTCTGCATATCAGCACTTCCCTCCACTGAGCACAGAGTCATTAGGAAATACTGTAAGAGACCAGGCCTCCAAGCCGAGATGAGCAGCAGATTTAGCCGAGAAATTCAAGCAGCTGACTGACCCAGATGGAGCCCAGGCACACTCGGGTTAAAGGCTTTAGCAGGAGGTTGGGTTTGGCAAAAAGAAGGAAGTGAGGTGGAATCTTGGGATCTTGAGTTTTCAAGGGAGATCACCTTGCTTGAGCACTGGGTGCCATGGCTACTGCACCTTGTCCCCAGTACCCCTCTCCCTTTCTTTCTGACAGTCCCTTATTTACTGGGGACAGTTGGCTAAGTGCCCTTTGTTCCCCTCCTCCGCACACCAGGGTAGGTAGTTAAGACAGGAAAGGTGGTGTTGGGAGAGACTTGCAGGAAAGATCCTTTAAAAGTGGATTCAGCTGACAACAGAGTGCCCAGGACCTTTTACCCTCTTGTTTGGAAGTTGGATATGACAGTTGGAGCTCAAACAGCCCTCTTGAAAGCTTGAAGGTAAGATTTGATGAGGAGCATGGAGTGGAGAAGAAGGCACCCAACTCTGGGCTGACGAGCCTGCCCTGGACTACGCAAGTTCAGCTTTTCATGTCTGAGGCAATAAAGTCCCCTCTTGTTTCAGCCACTGCTATTGGTTCCTGTGAGGCCAGTGTATCTGTAAGTGCCTTTTGCAGCAGGGGGTCTTCTCACTGTCAGGCCTGGCTTCCGAACAAAGGTAATAATGTAATCTGCTCACCTTCATATGGACCTGCAGGTGGGGCAGTTGCACCCTGAGGCTGGCCTTGGAGGGCCACGGTCTGCCTGTCATGGGGCAGGGTGTCCACCCTGGGGCTGAGATGGCAGCTCCGTGACTCATATTGTAGGTATCTGTGGAGCCATCTGCTGCCTGTCTTCCCTCCTGGTACCTACGGTACTGTTTACTTTCTGCAGACCCAGGGCACTGTAGGAGAAAAGTCTGTGGCCCGATTCTTGGCGTACACATGGCAGTGGGCTACTGCTGGTGAGGTCTGCACTGGACAGGTGCCATGCTGAGGGGTGTTCATGTCTTAGTCTCCCATTCTCCTTGTCCCGAACATGCCTGAGTCTAACGGAAAGGAGGGTCTCCTGGGCCCCTCCAAAGGAAAGAACTTATATGTGTCAGAAAAGGACCAGAGGTTGCTGAACTAAAGGGACAACCATATCATCAAAACCAAAGCCCCTGGTGGGAGGTTCCCCAAGATTCAGAGAGGGCAGACTGGGTATGGTAGTGTACGCCTTTAATCCTAGTACTGAGGAGGCAGAGGCAGGTGGATCTCTGTGAGAATGAGGCCAACTTGGTCTACATAGTGAGTTCCAGGGCAGCTATGGCCACAGTGAAACCCTGTCTAAAAAAACCACCAAAGGAAACCAAGAACCAGAGAGGGCAAGAGCGAGTAACCTGGGAGCGTGGGCTCAAGAATGTGGTGGTCTGCACTGGGATGTGGAGTGGGCCGGCTCCACTCTTTGGCAAGGCCCTGCCCCTCAGCCTCTTGGTTGGCTGCTGGCTGGGTCACTTTGATGCTGGGGATGTCCCCGAAAAGCCACCTTAGGCCAGACTTGCTGAAAACATCTGCCCACTGGGTGGAGATCAGCCTGGGCTGGTCAGGGTAGCCCAGTCACCTCCAGTTCCCAGGGCTGCTCTAACAGTGCCATGAACAGGCTTGGCCCAGCAGTTCCCACAGCACCTGAAGGCTTCACATCCATAGCAAAGCTGTGGGCAGGGCTACTTCCCGAAGGCCTAGAGAGGATCCATTCCAGGCCTTGACTAGCTCCCATAACTCTGGCAACCCAGGTCTCCCTTGACCTGCAGGGTTCACTTGAGGCCCTGCCTGCTGTGGATTTGTGGTCCACTGGACAATCCAGAACACTGTGGAGCCACTAATTACATCTGAGAGCCTTTTTCAAATAAGACCACAAGCTGCCTTTATACTCTGGATGTGAGGATGTAGTCACATTTTGGGAGCACCATCCACCTAACTAAGGTGACACACATTGGCCCACAACCACAAGGAATGTGAAAGTGGCTTGAGGAGGATTAGCATGGATGGAGTCCAGGGAGGGCATTGGTCTAGCCCCAGCTGGTCTCCTGGTGGAGGCGGAGGGGTGGGGCTTAATGTGGTAGCCACAGGCTCTGGGGAAGGGTGCACCTTAAGGGGTGCTAGGGCTTAAGGAATTAATGAGGTGAGCATGAGGTAAGGAATGACTGTTGGTGTGGACAAGTGTTTGCATTGGGCAAACCTGGGCCTGACCACCTCTTCCTGCTGAGCACAGTGGCAGCACACGGCACAACCTGTCTTTGTCAGGCACACACACTGCTCAGAATACAGGCTTGACCTCTGCTTCCTGAACTGACCAGTTCAGGCCTATGCCAGGTACCTCTTGGGGGGTGGGATGGGGTGGAGGTCAGGGTCAAGTGTGCCTGGAGATCCAGGGAGGCATGGAGGGAGACTGATGGGATGGCTCCCTGTTCACTGCCTGTTGAATCACGCAGCAGAACCCCATTTTTTTGAGTCCTACGGTCACATCACCGTTCTACGGAACTCCACAGAGAAAGGTACAACGTGAACCTGTGTCCAAGGGAGGAGCACGAAATGAGATCTGTTGTTACATGCGCTTAAAAATTCTCAAATTTAATAATTTATGCTTTACCACCAACACACACACCTGTTCTTCTTTAAAAGGAGTTTCTTGAGGATGCTAATCCCAGCTCACCCTGGGTCTCCCCTCCCCCTCCCACCTCCCTCCCCACTATGACCTGGGAGTCCAGGCCACCTTCAAAGACCCTGTGGGTTGCCAGGCTGGAAGACATGCCTGGAGTAAGTGGGGAAGACGGCTGTTTACTCCTGACCCAGCCTCTGGCCCCACTCTCAAAACTAGGCCATCCCTTCAGTATGGTGAGAACCACGGTGAGAATCGTCCACGGCCCCTGTGGAGAGGTAGGGGGATAATGGCAGCTGAGCCACCTTCAGAGGAGACAGGCTTGGAAGATTATCGGGGTGAAGGTTAAGGTCATCACCAAGCTGCTCAGAGACTTGGGGAAGGGGCATTGAGGGCACCTCAGGTTCCTGCTGCCTTGGGAGGGTCCCAGGGGAGAAAGGCTGGGGCTGGGAGTGGCCACACATGGTCTGTGGCTCAGCTGCAGCCTTACCTGTACTTGTCAGCCCATGATTCAGGCAGAGGACCCTTTCTGGATGCCCACTTCCATAACAGGGATGCCTGGTATCTGCAGAGCCCCAGCGACCAGGAAGGAGTAGCCCTCCCAATAGGGAGCCCAGAGCTTGTCCGGGCAGGCAGCAACCCTGACTCAACTTCTTTCCAAGTGCCCTGTACTGTCAAGGCTCAGCTGAGGGGATGACAGTCCCTGCCTCCCCCAGTGCAGACCTGCTGTAGCTAGTCACGATAAGGCCCAGGAACATCCCTGCTGTGATCTCCAGGTCCACACTTTCCTTCATGGGCCTACTTACCGGGTCTGCCCACGGGATCTGAACCGGGGCCTGTGCTGGAGGCTGCTGTTTAGGAAGGGCTGGGCTCTGCTACGTAGGTTTGTCCTCAGCCCACCACGATCCGTGGAGCTGATTCCTGGGAAGTTTGTCCTTTTGGGAAGTACCTGGAACCCAAATTATTGCATTCTCCTCACCAGGGTATCCTGAAACTAGAACCCAGGCTGAGCCTAAGGCTTGCGTTTCTAGCCTTGAGCCCCCCCATTTAGGCTGAAATTGTCCCTCCACCTTGACTTGGATGCAGTTGTGGTCACATGACATGCCTGGTCATGGCCAACACCTCCCTGCAGAGGAGTCTGGCTTGTTTTCCCAGGCTGTACCCACACTAAGCCTAGCCCTGGGACTGAAGGTTTCTGCTCTGGCCATGCTTAGCTAATTTGCCCAGGGGGTCAGGATGGGTAGCTGTGAGTCCTGGGAAGGTGCTCTGATCTGAGTTAATGTGTAAGCAGGGCTCAGTGGTAGCCTAGAGGACTTTGAAAACACCCGGAGAAACACACCTTGATGACCCGGCCTCGGAAGATGCTCTCATCCATTTCCACAGCAGCCTGAGCAGAGCTCTGGGAGGCAAACTCTATGTAGGCATAGCTGGGGGATGGAGGTGGGGAATGAGGGGGCAAGGGATGAGGGGCCAGGCCTGCCCTCACTGCCCAGCTTGCTTTTGCTCCACACTGACCCCTTGGGATGTCCAGAGAACTTGTCGCACAGGATGGTGACTCGGTGAATCTCCCCACAGGGGCTGAAGTAGGCCTCCAGCTCAGCGGCTGAGCCACCGTAGTCCACCTGCTCCCAGGAGGGGAACCTGCTATAAGTGCTGGACTCTGTCTACCTCCCACTAGGGGGTTGTGGCAGAGAGGGGTTGGAGAGACCCCAAGGTTGGCCCCTAGCTGGGGATAGGCTGAGGCTCTATCCACTCCTGCCCAGGGTTGCTGCCAAGAGACAGTCAAGGGCTTCCTATGTGAGCAGCTGGCTGTGCCCCACATTCTGGCTCATGCCAGGTATGTGTGGCCTTTTAAAAGCAGTAAATCTCCAGGAAAATCCCAATTCCAGCTCATGCTGAGAAACCAGAATGCTCAAACTCAGCCTGAGCTGAGTGGTCAAGGACTAGTCCCCACCACCTCCGTGGACTTTGCCCAGGGGCTACAGTCTTGCCTTCCCTCTGCTGTCCCCAAGGTAAGACCTATGCCTCTGGCTCTGGAGGCACTTGAGTTTAGCATTCAACAGCTTCCCTTCTCATGCTCACAGCCAGCCCCATCCATGGTAGACACTGTTGTGACTGCCTAGCTAGACACCCTAAATGGGGCCAGATCCTTTGGGAGAGCTGTGACCACCCCTCTGTCACTCACGTTGCCCACATAGACAGATCTGTGGTCGGCCTCCACCTTCTCCTTGGGGGTCTCAGGGAAGCAGCAGCCTGTAGAGAGAGGGCTTCAGGACCATCAAGAGGACTCCACTGAGGAATCCATTTCTCATGGCCCTAGGGGCGGTCACCCAGGCCTTTAAGGAAGTCACGCTGTGGGGTCATCCAGAATGCTCCCTCAATGGCCCTCATATAGAGGCCATCCTGAGCCCCCCTTCTTCTAGAGCAGGTGGGGTTCAGAGCCTCAGCTAGTAGTCAGGGACTTGGAAGGACAATTGTCTACCTGCCATACAAGGTCAGGGCTAGCAAAGGTCCCAGGATCCTACCCATGGTCTCAGGGCTCAGCAGCTGTCTAGCCCTGGCCCCCTCTTCCTCTGTGGTCTTGTCCAGCACACAGGGTGGCTCCAGCAGTGCTTCAGCATGCTCCATGGCCCATAGCTTCAGCTTGATGGCCTCCAGCTCCTGCTGGCCACCCCACAGTGAGCCTAGGGTAGATAGCCTGCAGGTCCCTCTAGAAGGGAGGGCAGCTATGGCCAGCTGGCCTCTGCAGTCATAGCTACTGGGGGATGACCTAGGACACCACAGGCCAGGGCCAGTGTTCAGGGTCCAGAAAGCCCTGACAGCTCCACCCAGGAGACCTCCCCCTAGCCAGGGAGGCCCCAGAAGCCTGCAGTGTGGGCTTCACTGCTTCCTCTTGCATGCAGGGGGCATCAGTCCTCTCATCTCCTAGTCAGCTGTACCTCTCACCCCATGTCCAGGTCCAAACCTGCCTCCATGGATAGTGCCCTGGTGCTACCTGGTTGGGTACTGTGCACTTGGCCAGGTTCTCTGGCTCCAGCAGAGACAGCAAGAAGCCTGCATCTTGGTTTTCCTCAGCTTCCTCATCACTCTCCGTTCCATTCCCTGGCCCGAGAGGGGTCTTCTCCATCCTGGTCCAGGCCCCCCAGCCTTGGGCCTCGAGGTCTGAGGAGACTGTCTGGAGCCAGGCTTCAGTAGGAGGTGGGAAGAGAGTGCTGCTCAGGAAAGGCCACATGAGTGTGCACGGAGGGTGGGCTTGACAACGTTTCTCTGTTCACGTCAGCTCACCTCCACAGCTGTACCTGCCCTAAGGCCCTCTCCTTTAAGCCCTCCCCCCAGACCAGCTGCTTCCACTAAAGCACTTAAGGTCTCCCAGCTTAGGCTAGGTTTCCTGCTTGAGGGGTCAAAGGCTGTAGACCCCCTCCCCACCTTCTTCATCAGCTGCACCCCCAAGGACACTTAGAGGTGGGTGGCTGAATCCAGGGTGGGGTGGACTGGGCTTCACTTGCCTGAGTTTGGCTGTGCCGTAAGCTCAGTGGGGTCCTCTTGTCTTTTGGTGCGTGCAGCATGCCATGAGTATGCCTCTGACAGCAGGCACCAATGGAGGATCAGGGCTTGGGCAAGCTACTTAGTACAGCAGTGGGGAAGGACAGCTCTGGAACATAGGACCAGTGCCAGCTTCCAGGGCAGATGCTACTGTGGGTGCCTGGATGCACTAGGTCAATCTGAGTAAGGGCCCCTGGAGCTGAGAACTGGGGTCTGGGCTCATGGGTTCCTCAGAGACTCTCCCCTCTCCCACCCCACCCAGGCCACTTTTTAAATGGGAGCCAATTAAACCAAGCTGTGTTCCTGGTTCAGCTGCTGTGGCTGAACTGTGGGTAATGGGTAGTTGGGAGATACAGATATGCGAAGCATTCTCCAGCCCTGCCCAACTGTTGTGCCTCTGACGTCACCTCGTCGAAGGCCCTCTGCAGGTCTGTGTCCACCTCCTCCTTCGTGGGGCACACACCAGAGGAGTGGATCTGGAAGCTTATGGCAGGCTTGCTGACTTCTGGCCGTACATGGGCACCAATGCTTCCTGAACCCACTCCAATGGGCCTTAGGGTCAACTGTGCACATTACTGTAACAATAAGAGGTGTTCACAGGGTAACTCCTCAACCCCCAAATCCACAGGTAACTCCACAATCCCACATCCACAGCCATGCTTCTGTGACTGTGCTCCCAGGCTAGCCAATGGAGTTTTCCCTCCTGGAAATGTGGGCTGTGGTAGAGACAGGCTAGGTGGAGCTACACTGTGTATATGAAGTTGGGTGGCTGACCGCCCTTCCCCCATATAGGGGGGAAAGAAGGAGTCAGGAGACAGGTAGGGGCAACTATGGCTGCTGCAGTCCTGGGAAGCTGCTGGCCTTTGACCCCTAGTCTGACTTCCCATGTGCTCACCGTGTCCATTCTGTTCGCCAAAGAGGCTGAAAACCATATTGTGGGGGCTGGAGAGATGGCTTAGTGGTTAAGAGCACCGACTGGTTTTGCAGAGGACCCGGGTTCAATTCCTACCACCCACATGACCACTACTAACCATCCTTAACTCCAGTTCCAGGGGAATCCGAAACTCTCTTCTGACCTCCGCGGCATTGCACAACATGGGTGCACTCACATACATGCAGGCAATACACTCATACACATTAAAATAAAAATGAAGTATTAAAAAATATTGTGCTTCACGTGGTAGCTCATGCCTATAATCAGCCCTTGGGACTCAGGCAGGAGGATCACCACAAGTTCGAAACAAACTTGGACTACAGAGTAAGACCGTGTCACAAACAATTCAATAATAGAAACTGCAGTGGCCCATAGGGAAGGGCTGTCAGGTAGTCACATGGCCTGAGAAAAAGTAGGTCTGACCAGAGTTGGCCTCCTGCCCTCAGCCCAGTGTGTATATATACAGGACCTGAGAGTTCTGTGTCCTGGGCCACTGCCCCTCCTCCCCGAGTAGCCATTGGCCTCTTCCCCAGTCCTGCTTCAATTACTCCCCTAGGTCTCTCCTGGCAGAGCAGAAGCAACATCAGAGAACAAGCTGGTCATCCAGGACAGGCTGAACTTGGACATACACGGGGCTACTGTTGCCCTGCATGTCCTCCACCTTTGTGTGTGAAGCTGCACTGGGGTTCTACCTGGATCTTTCCTGTACTTCCATGGGGGAGGCAGGACACGGCAGGCTGTGTCCAAGCCAAGACCAGCTGGATAGAGCCCAGCCCCTGGCCAGTTTCCCCTCTGAGCTCAGTGTCTGCAGTGGAAAAACCTTGTCACCCCCCACCCCGCCCCATGCTATCCTGAGACTGCTGACACACCAGGC
The DNA here is from genome assembly GCF_000622305.1 of Nannospalax galili. Classification (NCBI taxonomy): domain Eukaryota; kingdom Metazoa; phylum Chordata; class Mammalia; order Rodentia; family Spalacidae; genus Nannospalax; species Nannospalax galili. The sequence continues at coordinate 659,182 of NW_008344211.1, read as the reverse complement.
CCAGTGGGGCTCCAGCCAGACGCCTGGCCTAGGGACAGCTTGCCCCCATGCTGGCCTTTCCAACAATGTCTTCAAAATACACTGTGTTCCAAGCTGGGACAGTATTAATAACAGCCACTTCCTCCAGGCAGCCACCATCGCACCATCTAGTTGTAGAGGGACCCACCCCAGCCAGGATACAGTTGTCAGGCAAGAAGACAAAGATGGGGGTTCCTTGCTGTGCTCCCCTTGGGTCTTCAGTTTCCCCAGGCCCTCATTGTCCCCTCAGGTTTTCAGTGTTCTATCAGGTCCTCAGTCAGCTGTAGGAGTCAGGCCCACGAGACCCTCAGTGTCTTATTTGGAGTTCAAGGTTATCCTGAACTCCCCAAGACCTAGCCTTCCAAGATGGACCCTATTCACCGAGGAAGCAGCAGCAGCAGAGGGGTTGTAGGTCCCCTTTGTCCTGGTCCTATCTCTTCCCTGGTACACTCAACACCACATCCTCCCATATCTGTCTGTCCACCGGGAGAACCTCCCTTCAGTGTGGTGACCATGTGTGTAGAATGGTCTCAAGGAGCAGCAGAGCCATCATAGCAAATGCTCACTTTATTACATGTAATTAACCTGATCACTGTGTCCATGGTCCACAGGGTAAACATATAAGACAGCAGGGGACAGTGGTGGGTGGCATTGACACAGCACTCAGACATGGAGGGCTGTGGAACGCAGCTTCTCATGAAGAAAACAATGAGTACTCTCAGCCCAGCTCCTGCGGGGAGAAGAGAAGAGGAAGTGGAAGAGCATCAGTTCCCCAGCAGGCTGTGCGGGGCTGTGCCCCAGGCCTGACCCTTGGCCCACCCCAGATATAGTGAGTTGAGGGCTGCTGGGCCCCGCGTTGAGGCGGAGAGCAGGGGCTGGTTCCTTCATTTGAGGATATGGTAAGTAGGCTGCACTTTGGGTCAGATGCTGCATTCCTGTTTCCCAGTCTCTGGGGTGCTACTCCATGGACCAGCTGGATTGAAAGAAAAGGAACAGAAAACAAGCAAAATAGAGTTTCTGGAACTTGGGGACCTGCATAGGCTGTTGTGACAGGCTGTCCACAGGAGGTGAGTTGCCTGAGCCCAGTGAACCTCAAGGTCCTCTCCCTATGGTTTCTTCCTCTTGCCAGTGTGATGATAATCTGGGGGCCTCTCCCTAGCCTCATTTCAGACACTTCCCTACATGGTGGGAGCCTCAGGAAGGGCAGGGAGGGCTATCAGGGGAAACTGTGGATGGCCCCAAATGCCCCCAGAGAAAACCCCTTACCATCAGGAGATTTGGAAGGGCCACACTGGACAGTCTCAACTCTTAGCTACTTAAGACCTCACCAAAGAAGGTGGGAATGGCACCCAAGAGTCCTGAGGAGGAACAGGGCCCTGAACTGTCTCACGGGAGGCTGTTACTGGCTTGCCTTCCTCCCCTGAAGACCCCTTCTCTGGTGGTTGACTCCAGAAAAAAGTGGGGAGGACAGCCTCCACTTGCAGAGAACACGCTTACCTAACTGGTGGCCTTCACAGAACCCCTGAACAGGCGTGTGGGTCTCCTCCCAGCACACATTTTTGGCCCCAGTCCAACCAGATGTGTCACAGCTGTCATTAGAACTTGGCTAGTCTTTCCACAATGCTCATAGCTGGAACCTCATAGATTTCTGGAAGTGTGTGGAGCAGGCATAGCGGGGCAGGGCACCAAAAAGGGCTACTATCTCATGGCCAGGGGCCCTTAGGGCAGCCCTGTTTGGCCCAGGGCAAGCACAGTGTAAGCCATAAGGAAGACTAAAGGAGCTGGTGATACTACTCTGGGTACAGTGGGTGGAGATGGTTGGAAGGACGGATCCAGGGATGGTTGTGTGGGTGGGACTGGAGTACAAACAAGCATGAAGGTGGTGTGCTGGGTATGAAGCAATGAACAGCTCAGTGAATGGGCAAGTGGCTGGTGGATGGGTGGATGGAGGCAGGTGGCAAGTGGGTGGGTGGAGGTGGGTGGGTGGATGGAGGTGGGTGCGTGGGTGGATGGAGGTGGGTGGGTGGATGGTGGATGGAGGGGCAGGTGGGTCAAGGTGGGTGGAGGGGCAGGTAGGTGGGTGGATGGATGGAGGTGGGTGGGTGGATGGAGGTGGGTCAAGGTGGGTAGAAGGAGGGGATGAGTTGATGGGCAGATGTCTAGGTGGATCAGAAGGGTGAACTCAGAAGTGTTAGTTCATTAGTGTGGTTGGGCTGAAGGGCAGGCAGTTTGACAGATGGGTGCCCAAGATGCTACTTTGCTGTTAATCTGAGGATTTATTTTGACAAACTAAATGAGACCTTTGGGACCCATCCTGGTCCCTGTTCACTGTGGCCTGGGGATGACACTGCCCTGCCTCCCTCCTATTCTGTCCATTTCCATCATCTCTGACCCTCACAGAGCTTCTGCCCTAAGTCCCTGATGGGTGACTTCTTCTGGCCTCTCCTGTGGGGGCTGTCTCCTCTAACTTTGACTCAGACAACCAATGGGACCTGATTCTCGATGTGATCCAGCCCAGCTATGTACCTATGGCCACATGTATGAGAGCCATTGGCCTCTGTCCCTTTTCAGGTCAGGGGGACTACCTGGAAAGAACCTTCTCAGGGAAGCCCTCAGGGAAGGCCAGCCTGGATTCAGGGCAGAGCTGGGCAAAATGAGAGGAGGTGTGGGAGAGGTGGTGTCACACACCACAAGTTATAAGGTTGCAGGGCAGTGACTGGGCTGGGTCTTGAGGGTCAGGGATTCTGGCTGCCACGTTCCTACCCTGTTCAGCCTTCCTGACTTAGCTTTGGCCTCAGAACAGGAGCAAAGCTGCCATTTTGATTTGGGGTTTGGGAGAGAGAGCAAGGCTCTGTGCGAGCCATGTCCCACAGGTTTGGTTCATGTTTGACTGTGGTTAGCAGGAGGCAGGGTACATGGTCTATGACATGGAAAAGGTAGCAGGATGAGCTCCAAGGAGGCAGGCATGGGGCACCATTCCCCCTAGTTCTGTGTAGAGCCCTTTTTGTATAGTATGGGGAAGGTGAAGGCCCCAGGCAGACCAGTTGAAACGAAGAGTATGTGTAATCACGGCCTCTAGGAGCTCAACTCCCAACAGAAAACACCCCATGGACCCCATTCTCCCAAAACCTGTGGGTTTCATATTTGGTACTGCTGGGAGGTCTCTGGTTGGCTGGAGCCTGGGCACAGCACTCAGTGTTACCAGACCCTCACACTTCAGTACCTTCCTAACTTGCCTCAGGTGACACTGCTAATGCCCGTCCAAAACTCATCCATATACCTGGGATCCCCTGGTGCTGTTTCTGGTCCAGTTTCTCCACTTACACTCCTACCTCTGCCTCGCTACCATCCTGATTTTGCAGTTCCCTTGACTGCTGGGGCTCTACTATTAGTTGCACCCTGGGTATCTACATCGTGGTGGCCGCCGAATCTCCTCACACACGGATTTACTATGGTCAAAGGGCATCTATTAGTTGTCTTGTGGGGCTGCTCCTTCCAACAGCTGGGGTTGGAGGCTCTGCTGAACCCTAAGTATGTCGAGGCCAACTTGGCTGGCCAGCATTCTGCTGTACTCGTAGGTCTGCTTGTCCCTAAAAAGGGACACTGTGAGGGGAAGGAAGGAGGTATCTGCAGGCAAAGCAAACTGGTGGGTCCCTAGGTGAAGGGCCCCTCTGAGACCTACCTCAGAATGGCGTCCCCAACTAGGAATGAGTGCCCCTGAGTCCTAATATTGGAGATGACAGTCATCAGCCACCCTAGGGCTCTTCACCCAGATCTTCAGAGATCATGGCTCTCCAGTACCACCTTGTCAGACTGTACATGCTGAAGGCCCAACTTGATTTCCCCCCGCAAATGTGGTGCCCCACCTCTTGTCACCCAGGGCTCTTTTCTACTCATGGCCACCTGCCTTGCCCACCTGGAAGGGCCCAGATGCTGCCTGGCATGGGGCAACAGAGACAAGGGGAAGTACAACGTGGGGAGGAGTTGGGAGTGGAGCCCAGAGACGCTCCCTGTGAGGGAGGCAGGTCTCCCCACCAGCACACTGATTCTGTGTCTCAGCAGGCTGGCGCTTAGGAAAGTTGGCCCACTAGAAGGATGTGTCCTGGCTTCTATGAAACCCACAGAAGCAAATCTCTGTGGGCTGGAGGGCTGTGGCCTCAGGAATCTTCCAGAAGATGAGATCTACCTTGGTCTTCAGAGCAAGGGTGGTAGTGTCAAGCTCCACTGGGTTAGCATCAGGTTGGTGGTGCCCAACAGGATTCTTCCATATTAAAGTTGGCTCAAAGAATGTTACAGCTGTGAAGCAATACCAGCCACCAAACAAGCCCAGGTGACCACAGCTCAGACTCCTTTGAAAGTATTTCCTAACTTTCACATACTTCTGTGGTTTGTCTTAATTTCTTTTTATTTGGCAAACATCTCCTCGGTACTCATGCCGTGGTTGGGACCTCTGCGGAGACTATTTACATTCACATTAACACACGCTGCACGCCTTGCTCTGGGCAGGGCCCCCCGGGCCCAGGGTCCAGGAGTGATTCCCTGTATTGCACTGTGGGCCTGGAGCCTGCTGCAGCCACATGCCCAGGTGTAGACCCGGGCTGTCTGCTGTCCTTTTGTTTGGTACAGGTGTGAACCTCCGTATTTCCTCCTTGGTCTTTGAGGGAGTTGAGTGGGTGGAGGGCAGGGTAAGCACAAGGGCTGGAGTGCGGGTGGGTAGGCATCACCGGTCACCCACAGGGCTGGAGCGCACACAGGGGTTGCAACACAGGGGTATGTACAGCCGGGCTTGAGTCTTCCAGGTGAGATGAGGGTGGCTGCTGGCTTGTGTGTGTGTGTGTGTGTGTTTTTCCTTTTTTTTTTCTGCAAAAGTTTGAGAGAAATGAGGGTAGCCGCAGCAAGACACTGGGGGTGGGTGGTGGTAGGACTGAGATGGACATGGGGTGGGGAAGGGAGATAAGAGGTAGAGGAGGAAAAACCAAGCAAGCGCAATTCGCTGTCTCTACGCTCTCGAAAGCAGTCAAGAATCAACTCAAAAGATTGTCACAGTTTAGTTTCGGAATTGTGCTCTCTGGGAAGAACACTTTAGCACTTTTTTCACAAGTTGGAAAATGAAGTATGAGAAGTCACAGAGGCATGAGGACAGACGGGATGAGGAGGTGTCTCTCCTGCACACGGGGACACACAGACATGGCCCTGGGGCACACGACACTCAGGCTCACGCTGACTCGGGCTTCCCGATGCAGCGCTGAGCGGCACATGGCCTTGCTGCTGACCCCTCTGCCCATCGAGGGCACTGCCTACTAGTTGACAAAGAACAAAAAGTTTCTTCTTGGCTCAACCCACCAAATCCCAATATCCCAACACCCCTGACAAAATCAAAACTAAAATAAAAGACTGACATCCTAACCCAGGCTGGAGGCTGAAAAAAATACTTTGGCAGTGATAAAAAATTTTGGATTTTGATTTCTTGCATTTGCTTTTTGGATTTCCTTTGGAGAGAGCGAGGTGTGTCCGGCATCCTTGGCTGGCTAGCTGGCAAGGTAGTTTATAGGTATGTTTCTTTTGCTTTTAAAAATGACTTTTTGGATTTTTTTTTTCTTAAAGCCAAAGAGTTTGACATTAAAGAAAAAAGAAAAAGAAAAAAAACCTGAAATTGAAAAAAAAAAATGCTTCTCGAGTTGGATTTGAATCATTCTCACCATCTCTGCTGCGTGCGTCAATCCCCCTGGGGTTAGCTGGGTGACACAGCAACTGTGGCTACAAAAATCACAGTTTTTCTTCCTTTTTTCGTAGGAAACGGCAGAACCCCAGTCTTCTTTGTCCATTGCTGAGTAGCTTGTTTGCCAACAAAACACCCCCCCCCCCATTCTCCACTGAAAGCCACTGACTTTGTGATTATGGAGAAAACATGGGGACATTATAAAGACAGAACGGAGACACAGGGCAAGACAGAGAGATCAAGAGAGAGATATAGAGACATAGACAGGCACAGAGAGGGGACAGACAGCAGGCAGAGCTGGCCACATTCCTGCCGGTGCCCACTGTCTGCAGCTCCATGATGACTTCTGAGGATGTTGAAGAGGTTGTGGGAGGTCCTGGGAGACCTCATCAGGTAGCTGAGGGGGTTGCATGGATGCAGTTTTGTTGAATCTGTGTTTTCTTTTGGACAGAAGCGGTAGCAGCAGTGGCTCCACCTGGCCGGCTTCAGGCCAGGCATCTGGTAGGCCAGGGTGGGGCCAGGAGGTCGTCAGGGCATGGCATCCATGGGCTGGGTGTTGGGGTCTGGGGGTCAGCGGGGCACAGCGGCGTCCAGAGGGCCTGGTGGGCCTGGGGAGCAGGGACGAGAGGGCCCTGCTGAGCCGGCCTCACTGGGGCTGGCAGTGGCGTCAGGCTGTCCGGGCAGCGGGTCAGCTACTGCAGCTGCGGGGCCCTGCAGGCTCTGGCCGCACACATGGTGGTGTTTCTCCCAGTCCTTGTGCTGGCAGAAGGACCCACAGTAGCGTGCTGCATTACAGCCGCTGCACGTCTCACTGGCCTTGCGCCCGCAGTTCCAGCAGCTCTGGATGTGAGGGGGTAGAGAGGATGGTCAGAGGGGGCCAAACCCCACACACCTAAATACCCTGCCAACTGCTGAAAAGTGTGTGTGTGTGTGTGTGTGTGTGTGTGTGTGTGTGTGTTGGGGGGGGCACAGTAATGCATTCACTTGCAGCTGCTGAGATCCAGTTAGGCATGTACCCCAGGAGCCCCAGAGCCCTGGCGACTGAGCTATCTACCACTCGCTGGGCTCTTTTGGGTGAGGGGTGGCTGTAGAGCAGGATTCCCTTTCCTAACTGTTTCTCTGTGGGGCCTGCAAGAGATTCCCAGGAGGCAGCTGGACTTTGGGATTGGGACACAGTCTCTGTTTCAAGAGTCAAAGCACAGTTTGTGTCCCTATTTGGCTTCCAAAGCCTTGGGCCTCACCGTTGCCTCCTGTTCTCTAGCTCATGCTGTTCTACACATGCTGGCCTTGCTGGCCCCTCCACCAGGACAGCTGTGGCACCTGAGAGTTCTACGCTCCCCTTCCTCGGGTCTGCTCAGCTGTCATGTGCCAATGAGTGAGGTTCTCCCGGAATCACCTGGTCCCCAAACACTCTAGTTGGTTCTTTACTCTTCTCATGACAACTCTGAGACCTTGTGTGTGTGTGTGTGTGTGCACATGAGTATGTGGGTACATGTAAATGTGTGTGCGTGCGGAAGCCAGAGCATAACCTTTGGTAACATACTTGAATGCCGTCCTCCTTGTTCTGAGACAGAGTCTCTTACTGGCCTAGAGTTCATAAGTTAGGCTAGGATGGCTGGCTAGTGAGCCTCAGTGTCTGCCTGTCTCTCCCTTCCCAGTGCTGGGATTATAAGCATGTGCCACAACACCTGGCTTTTTTCCCTTTAAAATCCCAAGATCCACATTTGTTTAAATATAACCTGCATGTGAATCTTGGAACTTTAAAAAAATATATATATATATTTTGGTCTTTTTGAGACAGGGTCTCCCTGTAGCCTCAGCTGGCTTGGAACTGTGTAGACAAGACTGGCCTCGAACTCACAGAGATCCGCCTGCCTCTGCCTCCTGAGTGGTGGAACTAATGGTGTCCACCGCCACATCTGGCTCAAGATTTATTATTTTTATGTGTATGAATGTTTTGCCTGAATGTAACTGCACCACACGTGTGGTGCCCACAGAGGCCAGAAGAGGGCGTCAATCTCCTTTGTTATGGTCATGCTAGAATTAAACCCAGGTCCTCTGTAAAAGCAGCCAGTGCTCTTAACTGCTAAGTCATCTCTCTAGCCCCGGGCTGGGTTTTTTATACGTGGGTTCTGGGACGTGAACTCAAGTTCTTATACCTTGATGGCAAGCACTTCACTGAGCTATCTCCTAGCCCCAACTAGGAGGTTTTGTCTGTGTTGTTCTAGTTGTTTTCCCACAGATATTTGCCAAAGATGCACAAATTGCAACCCCTCCAGATAAGCCAGCCTAGGCAGTGGCTCATGCAGGTGCTTGGAGACCTGGCCTTTCCCAAAGGCTAGCCCAAGACTTCCCAAGAAAAGGGTCTCTTCTTCTCCCTGACACCCTGCCAACAAAGTCTTGGAGCAGAGGAAAAGGCTGCAGAGCCCTCCCACACCTGCCCTGCAGGACGGAGCCCAGCACACGGACAGCAGGCACACAGGCCACAGTTCTCCATAACCTTCCTGCTCACTGGACACCTGCCTACATGCCAGGAGCCCAGGGAGGCCCCGGGTCCTCGTCAGGACCTGTCATTCTCCTCACACCTCCTGCTTTCATAGACTAAAGAACAGGGGCTTTGATAGCAGCAGCCTGAGGTGGAATGCACCCCTACCCCCACCACGTGCCAGGACCCTACATAAGCCATCACTCCTGGACCCTCAATTACTGCAGCTTCAGGTTAGGTAGGCCCAAGGGACACCTTACCAGGTCTTATGAGTCTCTGTGCTGACAAGCAGTGCTGAAGGGACAGCATGCTTGCTTCCTGTCACCTGTGATGACCATGACCACTAAGAACAGGGAGCTCATGTTGCCCAAAGCTCCACAGGTGAGGGGTTCTAGCCCAGGTCAGGTCCCAGACTGCAGTGGACCTGGAGGCAGGGAGGGAGCACACGGGTGGCTAGCAGCCCTACCTCGCTGGAGTCCTCTTGCTGGTTGATGACAGTCAGGGCATCTTCGGAGGCCTGCCGCTTGGCCTCGGCCAGGGCCCGTTCCATCTTGGCGCGCTCTGTGTTGATGAGTTCATGGGCTTTGCGCTCCGCGTCAGACACAGCTTTCTGTAGCTCTGACATTGCCTGGCGCTTCACCTCATTCACGGCTTCTTCTGTGAAGCACAGGATGTGGGCTGCTGGGCACGCTGGCCAATAGTTACCAAGGAAAGCCCATCTGGTGCTCTGGGTCCTCTACACTGACAACTTGAACAGGAGCCTAAATGCATCTGTGTGCATACATACCTACCATACCTTGCATGTGTGCACACAAAGGCACAAGGCAATAACCCCATACCTATGCTCACAGGTATGCGGGTGAATGCCTGAGTCCTGGGCACATGTGTGTAAGCCTGTACATGAGGAACAGAGGCACAGATGAACTTAACAAGGCTCAGCCTCTGCCTGCCACTGTTACAGTTCTCACTCTGGCATGCATCCCCAGAGGTGAAGGCCAGCCCCAGAGTCTGACCCAGTATGCTCGGGTTGTGTCCAGGATTCTATTCCAATAGGCTTCAAGCAGGCTCTTATTGTGAGGGCCCTGCTTTGAGAACCACAGCTCTGTTGCTTAGCTCATCCAGGAAAAGCCAGATGCAGGCTGTGTGAATTCTTGCTGTGTGTGTGTGTGTGTTTGTGTGTACTGCATGACTGCATCTGTGCACGTCCCAGTGTGTGGCAGGATGTGTGAAGCTTTGATGTACATGGGGCCCAGCTGAGGTACAATGGACACTTCTCACAGTTGTTCCCGGGATCTGTCCTCATAGCCCTACTCACCAGCCTTCCTCCAGATCTCCTCGGGCATATAGCCAGAGAGGGTCCTGGGCATGAACTCCCGGTGGACATCTGAAACACGGGGGAGGGGGTGTAGTGTCACACACAGGGTGGACCCATCAGTTGCCCTCTCCCATACTAGAATCCCTTCTACTCTGGCCAGGGCTTCAAGGAAGGATGTTCTTCTCTGGGAACAGGGCAGATGCCCCTGCACCACAAGGGGCATGAGAGGATGGATGGCATGTTCTGCAGTTAGTGAACATGGATTCAGGCTGGAAGCTGGGATGTCCTGGGCCTCCTCTGATCTCTGTAGTCACCATTGTGGTGGGTGAACAGAGGATCCTAGGAGCATCCCCCTAAGCTCTGGCTCCTGCCTACCAGATCCTGAGAACTCCATGCTTCCTAGAAGGCCAGGCAAATTTTTCCCAGTAAAGTGGTCACTGTTAAAGGAAGGCCTGAGTGTTGGCCAGCTTTCTGGGGGTGTTAGCACCATTCTACAAAGACTGCAGAGCTGGCAGCCCCTCACTATGGGTCCCCCATATTCTTCCTTGGTACACACCTAGCTGAGACCCCTCAGGGCCACTGCAGCTGTTGAGGGACCGTGCCGAGGCAGGCGTGGGGCCCTTCTTCCCGTCCTCGGAATCGCTGTAGCGCCGGATCCAGTGGTTGAGCTCCTCTCGGTCAGCCTCCTGGCATCGGCGCAGCACAGTAAGTGACCGCCGTGTCTTCTCCACCATGTCCATGATGCAATTCAGGAGCTGCAGGTGAGCAGAAGGGCCTTCAGTACTTTGGAACCTGGGCTGTGGCCAGATATGGCCATCCTACAGGACAGGTCAGGGGAGGCAGTTCATAGGAGCTCAGCCAGCCCATCACCCCTGAAGGCAGGGTGTGGAAGCCCACCTCAGCTCCCCACAAGCAGTGAAATCGTTCTCTGATACCTATGGGTACCCAACTTGAATAAGAGCTTGTCTGGATGCAGGGCAGGGGCTTGAGGTTTTCCCCTTGAAATTTTGAGGGTAATCTGCCTTGCGGGCCATACATTCCTTCTCAAAAAGCAGGCAAAGGACACACTGCAGGGTGCATGGTGATCAGAGGAGCAGAGTTCTTAGGAGGTACATTAGGATGTAGCCTGCCTGGCTCGACCAGGGGCTCGGGCATCCTGCCACAAGGTTGCCCTGCACCACCAGGATCTACTCTGCAAGAGCCTCTGAGCAGGAAGTACTAGAGGAGGGCAGTCTGCCTGCATGGCCTGATATTCCCATAGATTTCTGACAGGCCAACAGTGGACAATGGTGCTCACACAAAGGGGCAGGCAGTCAGTAGGCTCTCAGGTGAGTCCTGATGAGGGGTGCTGCCAGAGAGGCTCACATTCAGTGCTACTTCCTCCCCATGAGCCTCAGGCACCAGAGTTGGGCCAACACCCTGGGAGTCATGGAGGCCCAGCAACCACCACTGGACACTCACGCTGTTGAGGTGCTTCCACTCCTCTGCCCACTCACGTTCCGTGAGCCTGTGGTCAATCACTTCTTCTTGCCGAGACCCAGGCATGGCTGCGGAAAGGGGAGTGCTTGCTTAGGCCCCATCTGCCAGCCAAGTCCCACCTCAGCCCATAACCAAGCCTGCCTTGGCTCTCAAGCCCCAGGTGCCTCCCACTTCTAAACCCCATTCCTGCCTCAGTAGGTCAGGGATCAGCTGAACACTTGAAAGGAAGAGGCAAAACGATTGCTATTCCCGGTTCTGCCATGGCCACCCCTTCCCTGCCTCCCAGCCTCTCAGTCCAGGTCCTCTTGGTTTTTCTGTGCCCACTGCTGGAGAGGTAGCTCCGGATCTCACTTGGAGGGTCTTACAGCCCAGAAACTTCAGGGTCTCCTTGCAGCTGCTTAGCATATGTGTGCTTATGACTTCCTTGCAAATAGCTGTAGTCCTATGCATTCCTCAAAGTCCAGGCCACAGGGCTCCTCTACAGCTGCAGAATCTTTGGAATTCCTCAGGACCTGTGTGTCTTTGGCCTGGGTGCAGGGCTTCCCTGTTTACTCCAGTCTCCCCTACAGGCTGTCTGCTGTACGGGGCAAGATGGTGTGTCCTGTTCACCTCTGCATCTTCAGGTTGAACTCTGGTCTGGGCAGTTACCAGCTCAAAGTGTGTCCTTGCACAAGCTCTACTGGCAGTCGGGTCAGATAGAGCGGCAGGCCAGGATGCTCATTCCCCATGGGAGCCTGGAGCTCCCATCTTGCCAGTTTTCCTGTCTCAGTTTCCTGAGCCTGCCTAGGTCTTGCACAGTATGTAGTTGGAGGGAAGGACCCTAAACTGACATAGCAAACTCAGGAGTCTCTGCAGAATGACTCAGTCAGCACCTGGTCCCTCTCCTCTGGCTTGACTCTAGAGGGTCGTCTTTCCCATTTGACAGATGAGGAAACTGATGCGGGTGAAGGGTCATGTCTGTTCATAGTCAACAGGCAGGGAGTGGAGGAGGCAGTATGTAGTGTGGCCAGCCTGGAACTGTACCCTCAGGGATGGCCAAACAATGGGCGGGGCAGGGTATGGGTTGCCACTGACTGGGACATGAGGGGCACTAGAGCTCTGCTAATGGTTTTTCTGCAATACTTCCAGCATGGTGACTGAGGCTGTGTGAGTGACCTGGTACCAACCCAGTCTTCCTGGGAATAAGGCCTCTCTGTTAAGTTTCTATCAGTCCCTAAGGATCCCCCAGTACCCTAACCTGAAATGCCTTCCTCGAGTTGCAGAGGGCAGGGAGGTGGCCACAGCTGCCATCTAGCACCCTCCCGAGCTGCCCACAAAAGGCTTGTGCCAACACCCCAACTAAAATAGAGGCTGAGATCTGCAGGACAGCTGGCGTTTATTTTTGCATTAGCAGAAGCGGGTGGGAATTAGCACCTGCCTGACCCGGCTGTGGTGAGCTAGACACTGTCACCTGCTGCCTGGGCTCAGGCCCTGGAAGCTTCCACGGTGTGGGGTTGGGAAGAGGCCTCCGCTGACCCTGCTCTGGGACCCCATAGGTGTCCTGAATGACCCTAGGTGGTCATTTCCAGTTTCTCTCCCAATGCACTGGAGTGGGGCAGAGCTGGCCATCTCCAGGTCTCTGTATAGAGGAGGGTCAGGCTAGCTAGGCAGGTGTGGCTATGCCACTTTTCTTTACTCTTTGGGCCTCAGTTTCTTGAGGTGTGGGTATGTGTTGAGAAAGAACAGAGTACAAGCTTGGTGGCATGTGCTCTGTGTCAGCTGCTGTCCCTGTTATCAGTAGTCACTTGGCCTCAGAGCGCTCTTGTGTCAGGGGCTCCATCAGTAACTCCATCCTCACATGACTCCTATACTGCCTGACAGAGGAGAAAACTGAGGCACAAAGAAATCACATGGCTCATGCAAGGGTCGTTGTGGGAAACAACTGGACTGGAAGAGAGCCAGGTAGCCCTGCTTGGGGCCTCACCCTTGGCTGCTTCAGGTCTGAGACAGCCCAGCCCGGAGTTGGGGTGGGGGAGCTGTGGGTGCTGCAGCATGGTGCTACTCTGTTGGGGGCGGGGAAGAGGCATCCTGGCCCTGTGGGAGTGAGACGGGGTGTCAGGCTACCTGGGCCCTGGGGTAGCTACCAGTTCCATATACCCATTTCATTCCTGCACAGATGAGGTGGCTGGTGACGATTGCAGTGTGTTCCCCCAGAGCATTTGAGCATTCAGTTACTGGCGGAATCCTGAACAAGAACATGCAAACCCTCTAGTGCACTAGCACACACAGGCTTATACAGTGTGTAGACTCCCAGACACACAGGCTCATACATGCTCTGTGTCCACACCCCAAGTGGCTGATGGCACTTTCAATGCTGCTTACCGAGCTGCCGATGGCGCTCCCGGAGCTCCCGTGGATCAGGGTGTCGGTAGGAGTCGCGGAAGTGATGAGCCATGGCCATGTCCTCTAGGCGGTAGTGTGGGGGTGGGGGTGGTGTGGGATGGGGCAACCCGTTGCTGGGACTGCAGCGCTGGGCGGGGCTCAGGGTGCAGGGCCGCTTGCTGAGGTGTTCCGGGTGCAGGGGGTCCCGATCTGACCCATTCTCTTTGGTCCTGACCAAGAGAACGGGTGGCAGGCAGTGAATACGGGTCGCAGTCTTGGACAGAAAGCGAGGCAATGGAGGTGAGAAGAGACAGGAAGGGTGTGGAGGCAAAGTCTCAGAGGAGCCTCACTGGGCCCCGGTCCCCACTCTGCCTTCCTCTAGGGCTCCTGGTCCCCACAGCAAGGGACACCCAGTGTCCTGTGACCAGGTGTGATCCCCACTGTGGTACAGTGGCAGTATTAGCACCTTTGTGGCCAGTCAAGGGGCCCAGTCCAGCCCAGCCACTGTTGCCCCTGGCTCCAGATCGCTCAGGGTCTACAAGCAGCACAAAGAAAGATGAGTTCCTGTAGGCAGACCCCCCTTTGAGCCACCTATCCTCCAGAGCTCCCAGAGATCTTGGCCAGCCACTGTTGCCCCTGGCTCCAGATCGCTCAGGGTCTACAAGCAGCACAAAGAAAGATGAGTTCCTGTAGGCAGACCCCCCCTTTGAGCCACCTATCCTCCAGAGCTCCCAGAGATCTTGGGTCCATAGCCTGATGCGGCTCCTGGGCCAGTGCTGCCAGCGCACCTGCCAGTTCCCAAAGCATGCAACAGCACTGATGGCACTCAGTCCTGCTGCAGTCAATGGACCTGGTTGAGCTGTGGTGGGGCAGATGAGCAGGAAGGGGTTGCCTTTGGTCACTTCCCTGCCCCTTGAGATGCTGGAAAGGCCTGCTACCTGTCGGGCGTCCTCCTCTTGCCGTTCTCGTTGACTTCCAGCAGGAGTTCAGAGGAGTCGACTGGGGAGGCGGCGCTGGCATCCAGCAGTAGCTGCTCGTGCTGGGCCAGGTACTGGGCAGGCGTCTGCTTGGCCAGGCGGGCACAGTGCAGGAGCTCTCTCTGCAGCAGTGGCAGATTAGCCTGTGGGAAGGACAGGGGCTCGAGGGGCTGCTGATCACTGGCTGGGGCATGCCAGCCTGCACAACATGCTCAGGCAGCAAACAGCCCCGGGTTACACATGCTCTCTGCTGTTCAGGGCTTCAGGTCCTCTTCCCTCCTCGTTGCTTCCCACAGCACTGCAGGACGTGGGGAGAGAGTGAGGCAGGCCAGCTCCCTGCTGGACACACAGCAATGTGTGGTGGGTGCACGGGACCTGCGTCCAGAAGCCAGACTTTCCACATCACCATGTTTCCTCCCAGGGTGCCCCCGTGCATCCAGCGTTCACTAGCTGTACTCTGTCTCAGCAGGCACCAAACTGTCCGTGGCACAGAGGAGGGAAGTAAGGCTCAGAGAGGGCAAGCACTCAGTCACACAGTTAAATGTAAATGGAGGTGCAGGACCTCTAGCAGGACTCAAGTGTGTTGCTCAAAGGGTCTCTGCTCTATCCCCTAATGCACTGTCCAGAAGCCCATCAGAACCAGCCCCTCCTCTCCCACCTCAGCCCTGAACAAAGCTCACTGCTGGCTAATGTCAGTGTATGTTTTCTGCAGCTTTATATCTCTGAGCCGAGTGTGACCCTGCATGATTCTCGTCCTCAGCGATGACACCATAATTCAACTCTGCATTTGCAGACCAGGTCACCACATGCACACAGGACTTGAGTGCAGATCCCATCTCTAACTCTCTGCACTTCACACCCATGTTGGGCCTGGGGTCTCCTGGTATGCACTGCTCATGGTCACCTTTTCCAGAGAGGCTGTGGGGAGGGTAGCAGCAGGCTGGGCCCAAGCATGCTGGACAGGCGCCCAGTGGCAGGCCCTTGGGAGAGCCAGCAGTTCTAGGTATTTGTAAATAAACACAATCTCCAACTTTCCCATGTGTTTCCAAGCTGCCAGGGCAGCCTTCTCCAGCCTCCGCCTCCTCAGCCCGTTGGCGCATCCACCCAGCCCATCAGGCAGCCGATGCATTTTTGTTGAGCTGTGCGGCTGCCAGGCCTGTTTTTCTATTTGGATAGCTGAACAGGGGCCAGCCCACCATCTGCTGACCACGTCAGAAGCTTGAGCTGGGATGAGGTCCTGGGAGGTCTCAGGAACCCAGCATCTCCTCCCTCACCAACCCTGCTAGGGTCCTTCTCTTGGCCAGTATGTGGGATGGGGGCTGGGCATGAGCACCAGCTGGTCAGATGGGGAAACATCTGGGTTCCTGGACAGCTGGGGCCAGCTGGGAGCTGGGACCTTGGCCGGGGTAGCTTCTGAAAAGCCCCACTGGTCCAGCTAGATGTAAGTGGGTATAAGACAGGGTGGAGGGGACCCAGGGACTGGGCAGCCCAGTCGTACAGTACAGATACACAGCAGCACTTGGCTGGGGTCACAGGACCACTGCTCACACAGGGAGGGAACAATAGGGTCCCCATTTTTCCCCAGGAGGCCCAGCAACCAAGGTGGCATCACCACTCAGAGGCTGGACACATTAATTTGTACAGAGGGCACCCTGGGCCCCAACTCCAGTTGGCCTGGAGGTTCTGATACCCAGAAAAGTCCAAACCCATCTCCTCCTGGGTAGGACTCAGGCTGAGGAGGAACAGTACCCACAAAACCACCACAGTCACAGCTAAGCCACAAACGTTTGTAATGTCCCCTTGACTCTACTGAATCCCTCCACCACAGAGTGTCCAGTTGAGGGCTTGGTCAACTGCTCACCCTGGTTTCGTCACTGAGGGGCTGTATGGCTTGGGGTAGGTAATATAACCTCTTTGACTCCTGTCTCATCTGCAAATCAGAGCTACAGAAACCCTGGTATGACAGGCTCCTGTGAGCCCTGTGTGACTTAACTCTTCCCATAACTTGTGAGGCAGATAGTTTTGTTCTGCCCCAGAGAAGACCCAGGAGAGAGAATTGTGGCTGGAGCCAGGCCCTGTCTAGCTACTCCCTCAGCCAGTTCCTTTTCAGAATGGCATCCCAGAGGTGAAGAGCATGGAGAGCATGGCAGAGGCCAGGAGGTCCATGGCTGTTTAAGAAGGTGCTATATGGCTCCCTGATAAGCCCAGGGGGACCCCACCTGAGAGGGCAGGGAGATGTCTGGAGCTGCCTGCCCAGCATTCCTCCCACTGGGCTGGGTTTCCACCACGGGGCCATGGCTCTTTGACTAGGGCAGAGTGGGCCAGTGCTCTGGCTGGTGACTTGGCAACAAGATGTAACCTCATATTTTGACTCTTTACTTCTGGCTCTTTCTGTCCACCCAGGAGCTTCATGACAATGGGACATTGGGGCCCTGGGTGGGCTATGAGGTGGGCAGACCCCTCACCCGCTGTCCCTCACAGCCCTTCAACAGCCGTTGTGGACATAGAAAAAATGAGGGTGGAGGGGGTCCCTTGACAAGGCGGTGCTGGGCAGGGTGTTCCACCCAGTGCCTGTTTAGGGTGGTGCCATACTGGGAATGGTAGGAATGGGGTGCTGAGGGCAGGGGCTATGGGCCTGGCAACAGAAGCTGGGATATTCCTGCCCTGATCTGGGCATAAATAGGGTAGTCGATGCTACTGGGCATCTGTTACAAACACTGGATCTGACAAAATAAGCAGGCACATTGCATCCCAAAGACAGGCGGCGGCAGTCAGCAGCACTCGGAGGGTGAGGAGGAGGCCTCCAACGCACCGCAAATGACTGCCAGGTGGGCCCACGTGCTGGCGCCTGCAGCTTCTCTGCTGTCACCAGCTCCAGTGTGAGCTCAGTAGGGTGTGGGTGGGAGGGAGCGGATACAGGGTGTCATGTGGGGACCCACTATGAGGCGCCAGAGGGAATAAGGCTGGTAGGGCACATACTGTGAATGCCACGGGGACTTTGAACTGGACAGACCCAGGCTTGAGCCCAGTCCTGTGTCTCCATCGGCTGGGCATTTGAGGGCCTCAGTTTCCCTGCCTGTTAACCCAATAGTGTCAGAGACTGTGCATCCCCCTCCAGGGGGATCTGTGCAGAGCTTTATAATCTGCACTTTGTCTAGAGGCAGCTCAAAAATCTGCAGACCCAGCTGCTCAGGGCGAATGGAGGGCCAAGCACAGAGGAGTGGGACCAGGCCAGTGGCTGCTAAGTAGCAGGACTGATGCTCACTCACCTCTGGGGAGGTCACCCCTTATCTGATCTGACCTTGAGCTTTGACGAGAGCAGAGCCCAGACACGGAGGAAGCATAACTTGGGGCCCCGGCTGGACAGGAGGTGAGCGCACTCACCGAAAGGTCTCAGCAGAAAGATCACATGGCCAAACTCATTCAGGAGCATGCCGTCCTCGCTCCCCCTGAGTGAGGGCTGCAGCGAGTCACTGGCTCAACGTGTGGACCTGGCTTGTCCCCTGCTGGTGTGTGCGGATTACCAGATTTTAAAATACAGCTTCTAGCTGAGCCTGTACACACCTGTGATCCCAGATACTAAGGAGGCTGAGCAGGAGGATAGCGAGTTCAAGGCCAGCTCAGGCAACTTAGTGAGATCCTGTCTCAAAATTAAAAAGGGCCAGGGCTGTAGCTCAGCAGCAGAACACTTGCCTAGCACGCACAAGGCTGTGTTCAACTCCTAGGACTGCAGAAACCAAATCAAACCAAACCAAACCACACCTTCCCCACAAAAACCAACCAAACAAAAACCTAATGAAACAATGCCTCCAAACAAACACAAGCTTCTGGGCTGGAGGGCAGAGTCTGCCCTGCTCATGAGCTCTGGCTACTATACCAAGGGGACCTAGTGCTATTGCTCATGCACAATGCCCCAATCCCTAGTTTGTGTTCCACATTTTACCATAGCATCTTTCCTGACTGCTTCCATAACCCTGCTGTCTGGCCACCTGCCTGCTCATCAATCACTTGTCCATTGCCCCTGCATACCTGTTCCCTCATTTGCTCTGTTCCAGCCACACTGGCAGTTTGCTTTTGCGCCTGCCCCAGGGCCTTTGCACGTGTTCCTGATGCCTGTCCTTAGGCCCTCCTTCAACCTCCTCAGTCCCCACAAAACACACTTCCTTAAGGGATTTTAAATATTTCCTCACTGTACACACTTCTGAATTCTACAGCTAGCTGGTGGTCCTCTCCCTCCACCAGGCTATTGCTCTAAGGGACTTCCTGTTTGTCTGCTCTGTTCCCTGAGCCTTGCACAGCTCCTGGCATGGAGTGGGGTGCTTGGAAGAATCTTCTGAGAGTGAAAAGGACACACCGGGCTTGGTAGCCGATTTGTGAGGTCTGGCAAGTAAGCAGTCTGTAGTCCTAACAAATAGGAATCAGCGGTCAGCACTATTACTCCTGGGTACCTCAGGGTGGCTGAGAATAACACCTGGCAGGGATGGGGTCTGGGACCTCTCAAGGAGCCCCAAGCTAACAGGTAGATGGGTTTGGTTACCTTTAGGAAGGGGATGACGAACGGCCGCAGCGGGAAGTTGGTGGCTTCTTGGAGCTTGGAATGAAATTCCTCGATGGTCAGAGTTGAGTTCTGCGGGACAAACTCCCTCACTTTAGGGTTGTCATAGATGGTCTGATCTAGCTGCACCACCCTCACCCTATGGAGGAGGCTCTGGGTCAGGCAGTAAGTGGCTCGGGGGCTACACACAGCAAAATGGAGTTGTGGACATAATGATGGAGCCCATTGCAAGGTGGCCATTGTGGGGAACATGAGCAGCCCTATGGCTTACCACCAGCCCCAGCACTAGTGTGCGCACGCGCTCCCCGATCTCAGGTGAGATGTCGCTGCCGAACTGCTGCAGGGTAGTGAGGAAACGCTTGAGCTTGCTGAGTTGTCGAGCCCCGCAAGCCGGGGGCAGGTGCTGTGTGGACAGTGAGGCCGTGGATGAGGTGGCTGGGCCATTGCTGAAGCCGTTGGGCGTGGACGGGGCGCCATGGATGGCCGTGGGTGAGTGGCTGCTGCCGTTCATCACTGCGGGAGGAGGGTGGTGTGAGGACAAGGCACGACAGTCACACGCTGACCAGGAGCACACAGGGCAGCAATGACAGCGATGACCCAAATGATGATGTTTATGATGGCAGAATCCTGGGCCTCTGGCAGCAGCTGTGCCCAGTACGCTGCACATCTTCCACTCTGTTCCTGTGGTGGGAAGGTCACACTCCTTTATAGATGTGGGAACCGGTGCCAGGGTGTGACCCTCCCCCCACCTTTGATTCCCCAGCCAGGGGGGTGGCAGGTGGCACTGCAAGTGGTTGCAGAGACAGGCATGCATGTGGGGCTGGCTCACACTGCTTTTGGGGCCTTGCCCTAGGCCTGAGGTCAAGACCTTCACACTAGAAGAGACTTTAGGTCCCCCAAATGCAGTAGATGCCCAGTTCTACAAGGCTGGCTCGGGTTTCTGCTGTAAGCAATCATGAGGACTCTTTACCCATGGCAAGTCACCCCCTCACCCCAAGGGAAAGGCCAGCAACTCTGTCTCTGTTGTAATAGCCTCAAGCAATACTCTTAACTTGATTACTTTCCCAGCCCTAAGCAATACCTCCCTAAGGCTCCCCAACCTGAGCAATGCCCTCTGAACTGCTTCAGCCCTGAGCAAGGCCTATGAGTCTCCCAACCCTGAGAAATGCCCCCTAAACCTCCCCAGTCCAGTCCTGAGCAACACCTCCTGCATCTTTCCAATCCTAAGCAATGCCCCCTGAGCTCCCACAATCATAAGCAAGGCTCTCAGTGTCTCCCCGATCCTGAGCAATGCCCCCTGTGTCTCTCCAACCCTGAGCAACTTCCCCTTGAGCCTTCTCAACCCTAAGCAAAGCCCCCTCAACCCTGAGTAAGGGTCCAAACCTTCTAAACTCTAAGCAACACCCCCAAGCCCTCCTAACTTTGAGCAAGGACGCCCTGAACCTTACTAACTCTGTGTGACAGCATCACCCATAAGCAGCCTAATGCTTGGGCTGATGATGAAACTCCAGGTCAGGCAGAGGTATTGGGACACCCCGCCCCACCGCCTCAGGAGGGGCCAGTTAAATCCTGCTGGGGCTTTTGACACACAGAGGCTGAAGACAAGCAGGGGACCAAGAAGACAGCCCATGAACATGCTACAAGGTCTCTGCTGTCAGTCGCTGGGCCACGACTGCCTGGCTGAGCCTTTCATCAGCTCAGTGTCCCAGGGTCAAGTCCCGAGGCTGCGATAGAGTCCTTCCCCCTCAGCCCTGAGTGACAGAGGCAAAGGCCAAAATGGTGGAGCCTCACTGTGCCAGCAGAGTCCGCAGATAGGTCAGAGGTCACAGATCATGCATGCTACCTCTAAGTATGCAGGCACCTATGCATTCACCTCTGGCTTTTGTTCATGCTGTTCCCCACACCCCACAGCTGCCCCATCATATCTTGTGTGGCTAAGTCTGTGCAGAAGCCAGGTTCTCAGGTCTGAACTGGGAATGTGGGTCTTTCGTGTCCTCAAGGACACATTCCTTGAGGTTCCAGCTGTCTCATCCCACCTGTGGTGAGACCCAGCAGAGGCCATGAGTGCCAAGAGGAGTGGGAGCTCTTTCTCTGGACCGAGGACCCCCTGCTTACCTAGCGCAGAGGCTCTGACTGAGCTGCCCCTGGCACCTGCTGTTTACTCGGTTCACTGTGGACAATGGATGCCTCACCATGTCACTCAGACTGCACCTGTCTGCCCATTCTGACCCAAGCCTTGGGAGGTGGCCCGAGGGCTGGGCACAGGCCTGGTGGGGCCTGCATCCTAGCCCTTCCTTTCTGGCCCTCAGCCGCCCGTAGCCACCGTGGCTCTTGCAGAATCCTGTCATTCTTCTGCTGGCCCTGCAGTACACCTAATCCTACTCTCAAGTCTTGGGGCTGCAGCCTCCCCTGTGAGTCCCACACGGTCCGCTACTTCTAACTAGTGTGGTGGCCAGTTCCATATTGCTCAGACACTGCCTTTAAAACCCCAGCTTGGATAACCCAATCGGGTCAGGGGCCCGAGGTCCTGACACAAGGACCCCCCTGATTCACATCGTGGATAGGCTCACCAAGGTTTTGGGATGGGTTCATGGGTAGACCCAGCAGGCAGTCCTTAACTGTCTCACCCCATCACTGACCCCACCCTCTACATGCGGTGTGGGGCAAAGCCCAGCCCAGGGATGCTATGATGTGGTGTGAGTGTGCCTGCATTATAATCCTTCAGAGCACAGTTCCCATTCTGCTGTTTTCATCTCGGGCCTGACAGGTGCCTGGTGCAGGTGCTGCTGGGAAAGGACAGCACTGTTCCCACAGATACTCAGATACCCCACAACATAAGTCCTCGAGGGCTGGGGGAGCTGCATCAGTCAGGAGTGAAGCCCAGATGTACCATGTGGGTCAGACCTTGGTCTACCCTTGGTTCCTCTGTCAATGGTCCTCAGCTACCCTGAGTTCTGAAGTGGGGCTGTAGGGTCAGAGCACGGTGGTCCTATATGCTCCATACCCCATGGCTTATGGAGCCTGCTTATGCCACCAGTTCACCTGGCAGCCTGCCCTCTGTGAGATCACTACCTTGACAAGCCCTGCATGCTGGGTGTTATGTGAGGTACCCATTGACAACTGCCCCCTGCAGAATGGAAACTTCAAAATACATGTGGGGAAAACATGGGCACACTTGCTACCTTGGCTTGTTATGCCACTGCTGGGCACGGAACCCCTCTACACACAATTCTTATCTCGTTGGGGGGGGTACGTGGAAGCTGAAGCCTGTATGTCTCCCCGAGTGACCTCAGGAGCCTCTTCCAAAGCCCAGGACCCACAGCCAGCTCCACAATGGCCACATACAAGCAGCAGCAGACCCAAGGTGCTGTGTGGGAGCGACCCTCTTGCTCTGGGACAGTCTCTGACTGCTGTACCCAGCACACCGACAGCTCTGGTCTCCCAGCCTCTAAGACCATGTCCAGAGGACCCCAGTGGACAGATTTCCCTCTCACTGGTGAGCTCTGTCAGTTACCAACACACATGCCTCAGTCAAACCTGACAGCTACCTTGCTGTCACCTCAGCCAGGGGTCGCCACAGAGACCTCACCACAGCGGTGGACTTGTATCTCAAGATCAAGCATTCTGTCATCAGGGCTCTAGCCTTCCAGGAGATTCTAAGGCATGCCAATGTCCACACTGTCTGGTCCACCACCCACCAGACCCGACCTGGCCTGGTCCTGTCCTCCCTGCGGCCCTCTTACCAGCCTTGCTCTGGGTGCCTGGGTCCCCCGTGGCCTGCTCGCCTCACTGCCTGCCTGTCCTCCCTCCCGTGGCTGCTGGGCAGTCTCAGCAGCTTGCTAAAGAGATGCCGAAAATAGCCCCCAGCACAAGTGCTTTCATTACCACAACAGGTGTGTTACTAAGTTAGACTGTACACGTGTCCCCAGCTGAGGTTTGGGGGCACATGCTAGCACCCCTACAGCTTCCCCCCAGCCTTGAAGCCTGGACAGGCGTTGGCCTGGGACATGTGAACCCCATGAACTGCTCTTCTTGCCATGCCCTTCCCTGACAAGAGGAGCACCATTATCACCACAGGAGGAACTAGTCGACGGCAGACAGCCAGTCAGGCTGTGTGCCAGGCACTAGCGTGGCCAAGCACTGCATATAGCGATGGCAGGCAGAAGGACAACACAGGGCATGCATAATGCATGGACGTCAACCCATATGACTTCCTGCCTCATCCTTAGAGCCCAGGAGTTACTCGGCAGCTGCACGCACCTGGGCTGTGCAGCTGACTGGTTCAGTTGAGGAGCTGAGGCATAGTGACACCTGATGACTGGGTACAGGCACTTGGATTGTGAACTCTCAGGAGCTTCTGTCTTGGATATCTGCCATGGGCCCAGAGCTTTGGTGGAACCATCCACTAGTGACTGGTGGCCACAACTCACACAGTGTGGGTCAGACACTGCAGCAGCAATGGCTTTGCATGGATCACTCTCAGCATTCCATGCTGTGATAGAGGGGAGACTGAGCCACAGGCAGCCGTACCTGCCCAGTGTCTCCCTGCAGTGGTAGGGTCTGGGGACTTGCCTTTCTTGCAGTTGACGTATGTTCCTCTACCTCCTCACAATCCCAGCATCGGCCTTAGGCAGCCCATTTGGCTACTGGGGCTAGCAGCTCAGGAGGCGTTCACATGCAAAGGCCCCACAGTGTCTGTAGGCCTCAGCCTCTAGCCCTGGCCTCCCTGGGTTCCTCTTATCTTTAGAGAGGCTGGAGACCCAATAATGGGGTATAGAGGCAGTGGGACTGACTGAGGCTGCCTCTCCGAGGCTCGCAGTTCTTGTTATTTTACTTACAGAGACAGACCATGGACCACTTTAAGCAGCCGTGGAAACGGCCATGGGGCAGAGACGTCGCAGGTCCATCCTCGCCATCTGTAAGTAAAATAAGAAGAACATGCTGTCAGGAGGGCGCCATGGCGGCCCATCTCCTCTGCTGCTCCATGGCAGTCCTGGGGACTGCGCTGTCACCACCGGGGGCCAGGCTACTCTTCCGCTGTAAAATAATGGGTTGTAGTGGGTATCTGTCAGCAAGAGCAGGACACAGCTTTTAAAAAGCCCTCTGCCCAGAAGGTGCCTGGTTACCCCCTTGGCACAGTCCTTGAGGGGCTTGGAGCCCAGCTGTGTGTTTTCAGTGGCTGAAATTCAGGGATGGAATCTCTAATTTGAAGCCCAGGTTGCAGCAGGATGGCTCTGGCTTGTGTCAGTGGGGTTGGCGGTGGAGACAGGTGACAGCTCCAGGAGCAGGTAGTGCGTCCTGTTTCAGGGTGGGGCAAGAGCAGATGGAGACTCAGCACCTGGGGGCTGCCAGGCTGAGGGGAGGGCAGGCTGGGTCTCTGCTTCTTGTCCAGTCTCCCACCCATCTCCCCAGCCAGCTGCAGCTTCACTTCTGAGAGCAATCTGAGCCCAGGGTGCTCCCTGGGCCAGGAAAGCAGAGCCCTCGAATAGGGGTTCAACGTCAGTCTCTTGCACTTGGCTTGGAGCACTGGGCAGGAACCTGCAGCCAGTTGCAGAGGCCTTGCCAGAATTGCCGCCAGCCAGGTGCAGAGGTGCAGTTGACCACGTGAATCAGGAAGTCACCTGAAGCTGCCTCAGGCTGACACGCCAACTAGCCCCACACAAATCTGCATACCCATAGGCCCAAAGTGTCAAGGAAAGTCTATTAACAGAACTGAGCCCTCTACCCTGAAACATGACCTTCAGGCTGGGTGGGACTGAGGGGGCAGGAGGGACATAGCCTCCCTCCCTCATATGCTCCGGCCACACTCACAGCTGTTCACAGGCCTCATGAAAGCAAAGTCCTGAAGGTCCCAGCTGATCCCAACCCATTCCTAACCAGGAACATCTGGCACTCAGGCCAGCTTTCAGGAACTGGTCCACAGGGAAATTCTGGCTGGGGGGAGGCATACCCTCTGGGTCAGTGACAGCTCAGGGCCTGCCATCGGCCTGTCAGCTGATCTGTTTTTCCTTCCTGCTTGGGGCCTTTGGACATCTGGGTTGCTGTCATTTCAGGAGGTTTGCCATGGCCCTCATTGCTAGAGGAGGTGGGGGCCCAGGTGACCCCCACAAGCAATTCCTGTCCATAGGCTAAGGCATTGGCTAGTGACATCAGAGAGCCCCCTCTCACCTACTGCACGAGCAGCCAGAACAGCCCAGAGGGGAGGACAGTTAGGCAAGGAGGGAAAGGTGACTGAGCTAGCTGTATCACCGGGAGGAAGTGTGTGAAAAAAAGGCAGAGTCACCTCTGGCCTGAGGAGCCTGGCCAGCAGGCAGAGCCAGGACCTGTGTGGCAGTCAGCTGTCCTCTGGAAGAAGCAGGCTGCTGAGGGTAGTGTCCTAGCTGCAAGAGGTAGGGGTCCCCTATTCCAGTCTCCCCAACTGTCAGACCCTGGACTGATACTGTAGGAAGTGGAGACCTGAACCTCCTGAGAGAGTGGGAGATGTGAGGGGATGTGCCAGGCATGTTCTCAGATGGCTCACCTGGAAACAGGTGATGTCACCCCCCAAAGCAGGAGCCTGGCACCCCGCCAACAGGGACAAGGCTGGCCCCACGTTGGGCTGCCTACTCCTTAGCCAGACATTTCTCTTCGAAATGCATAGCCAGTGCTCTATGTCCAGAGATGGAGAGGTCAAGAAAGTACTCAGGCCCTGGGAACCAGGGGTCACCAGGCTGAGGTATCGAAGGCCTCCCTCAGAGGGGTCTTACTTCAGTTTGAGATCTCGAGAAGGGTCTCTCAAGAATGAGTCTTTGAAGGTGGGGTAGGGGTGGCACATGGCTTCTTTCTCCTAGCTAGAACACTTGGGACACACTCCTAAGCCTCTGGGGGCATGGCATGACACAGTCTCCCTTTCAATGATCCAGCAGACCTCAGGGGTTGCCCTCTTCCCAACTGCTTAGGACTCCAAAGTCCAAGTCACAACCTCTCAAAGAAAAGGGGGCTCCAGGAGTGACTATTGAGGAAAGTTAGCTACTCCTGCTTCAGGCCCTCAGAATCCTCCCAGAGTGCTGTGTACTTGGGCCGCATGCCCCGGGCTGTTGAGGCGAACGTGAGTACTTGGGGCCTTCAGACATTTGCGTCTGTGATAGACTGATGCCAATGTCTGTTCATTTATTTTATTTTCACGATGGCCGTGAGGCAGGAACCACAGCAGGCCCTACTCTTCAAAGGAGGGCTCCGGGCCAGAGAAGTTAACAGTATACCCAACGTCACACAGAAAGCTGAAGGACTGGGATCCGAGCCTAGAGCCTAAATGTAGGCTGCAAAGGGGTCATATGATGTTCAATGCAGAATACAGAACTTCAAACAACTCCACCCACCTGCCCTGGGCTTCTGGGATGGGGGTGGGGGACTCACGTGTGTGAGGTGTGAAGGAGGGTGGTCGTGTGGCTCCCTGGGATGCTGCAGGTGGTGGGGGTGGCATGCTGGGGGGCGTGGACCGGGGCTGCGTTTTCACCTCAGCTGGAGAGTCTGGCATCGCTGCGGCCTTCGACTTCCGGTCGGCTAGGGAAAGAGAAAGAGATGAAGCAGCTGGGGCAGAGCTGGGCTGGCACATGGGTGGGGGTTTGAGTTTCCATGGCCAGGTGGGCTCCTGGATCCAGCCATTCCACGGGAGCCCCAGTGCTCTCACAGGTGGCTGGTATCCATGCGCACGTGAAGCTAAGAGCCAAAGGTGAGCTTAGGCCAATCCATTTCAGGTGGGCTGGTCAGGACTGCCGTGGGGGTGGACAGGTTTCCATGCTCAGACCTCCTATCCCAATACTCCTGATCTATCCTATCTGCATTTACAGGATGTGTATTGGGATGCCGCCCTAAACTTTCAGATGCTGAGATGCTCCTCTGGGACCTGTTTAGGGTGAAGGGGGAGTTGGCCTTTGGGTGTGAAACTACTGTTTAACCATCTCCTGTTCTGTCATCCTCATGACCCCTATGGACTGTCAGAATATCCCAGGCCTGGGTCTTGAAAAGTATCCTTATAGGCCCAGACATTCAGACTCAACTAGGTCCCAGTGACCTGATTCTCCTCAAGGTGCTCAGCTCAGGGTCAGATTAGTGCAGAGAGGGGAGAAAATGATGATGGTCAGGGAGGACTAAGAATGGGTGGATCCTGGGCACTCACGGCCTCCAGAGCAGGACCTTGAAACAAAGACATGTGGATCAGCCTAGGTCCAAGGGGCTAAAGGCATGCCTTGCCTAGGGGAATGGGTAAGCCCTGGGGGCCTCTCTGCCCCGGGGACTGCCACACTTGCTGCTCACATCCATGGGCTGGTGAGATGAAGGAGCTTGAGTCACAAAGCCTGGGGTCTCTGATAGCTTGTCTGTCATCATTACAGACAATCCAATTGTTTGTAGGCAGTACCCCTTGGCCTTTCCTACCCTGCTTCCCACTTCAGGGCCTCATCATCTGCAGACACAGAGACACATGCAGGTCTAGGTCACTCAGCCTCCGTGGCTGGTGATCAGTAAGTGACATCTACCAGACGGCAGGCCAGATACAGTACAGCCCCCACTTAACCCCCTCCCTGGGCTACAGAGGAGAAAGAAGCTCAAACACTGTGAGGATGGGCCCAGCAGCCCATGCTGGCTGGTGTCAGAGCCTACAGGGAAGAGGCAGGAAGCCCCCATCCCGCTGGGCCCACGAGAAGGGCAGAGTGGGAGCAGATGGCACACAGCAGCCACCCAGGCTGCGGCACCTGCTGTCCCCCAGCTGCGGCCTCTGGCTCCCCTCCCGACAGTGCCCAGCCCCTCTCCTCCCCCAACTGTCTGAAGGCTGATGGCTGGGCACATGTGTGGCCGCAGCTGTGGGGACCCATCAACACCATGCCTGGCTGCAGGGCTGGTGGCCAGTCTCTGGTGACAACAACCAAAGAAGGCAACCGTGGCCGGCTGCCCCAATGGGGAGCAGCCCGTCCTTACCAGCCCTTCAGCCCTTCACCTGTCCAGGCTGCCCTTGGGCCCTGGGGCAGATGGGGCCGCCTGGGAGGGCACAGGCAAAGCCAAGTGATTCAAGTGCCAGGCTGGCCCAGATCATAAGCCCAGGGCACTGGGGACACCTTATGTCCCTGAAGCCCTTCCCAGAGGGGAAGTGGCTTCACCCGACTCTTAGGAACTGAACAGTAGAGCAGAGTTGTACTATGGGCAGCTGGGCTGGCACTGGTTGCCACCTCTCAGCACATTTGTTTAGTGCTGGGCCACTGGCAGACCAACTAGTACCATGGGCCATAGTAACATGTTGCAGCAACCACCACAGCCATCCCCCAGCAAATGCTTACTGGCCACCACCAACATGCCCATGTAGTTGGCAGGCACCCTGCTGGTACCCAGTGACCTACGTGGACAGTAATTTCCATTTGTTTTTTTGTAGGACATGAATTGGAGTGGCTGAGGCCATCTATCTGAGCCCAAAATGCTCACTGCACACAGACTCCGTTCCCAGCACTTCACAGATCTCATTTGTCCTCACAAAAGTCCTGTGATGCTGAAGCCGCACAAAGACCACTGCAAAGGGTCAGCCGGATACAGAGCGACGCCATAGTGTGCTCAAGGTTCGCAGCACGCACGTGGCTGCTGGGCTCTGAAGTCCGTGTGCGTCCGTAGGCACCCAGTCTCCTGTGCTGTCAGCCGCCTCCAGCTCTATGGTTGCTGCCCTGGCATGCTCTGCCCTCACTCCCTTTCCATGCCTTTCCTCTAGCAACCTTAAAATGCCTGTCTCTCAGCACGCCCTGGGAACCTTCTCCAGCTCATCCCTTCCTGGTAGAGCCTCTGGGCTGTGTACAATTGCAGACCTCTTGTTCCCTGGTTGACCCATTTGCAAGGTTTCCATGTGTTACTGGGATCCTAGAAGGTGGTGACTCAGAGGGGAACTCACTGTGGTAAGTACCACAAGGAAGCGTTTATCTGGGGCACCCCACTCAGGATCTGCAGGGAGAGGGAGTGGAGGGCAACACTGGGGCGGGTGGCTGAGAGTTGGTCTGGGGCAAGTGGGAGGGGCAGGCTGCCCTTAGGGGGCTCAGAGAGCATGCAAACCGCCTACTTCCCTGAGGTGTGGTGGGTCAAAGGAGGTGGACAGAATGCACCTTCTAGGGCCTATACCACAGCTGTTAATTCTTTTTCCCTCTGTGTGCCTCTAGTCAATCTTGACTGCCACAATCAGACAGTCAGAAAGCACGAGGAAACTTTCTGGCATCTGTAATGGTGTTCTTTTTTAAAAAAAATTTTTTAAATTTATTTTTATTTTATGTGTACGAGTGTATTGCCTGCATGCGTGTAAGTGCACCCATGTCATGCAATGCCCGTGGAGGTCAGAAGGCATCAGATACCCTGCAAGTGGAGTTAAGGACAGTTGTTAGTCACCATGTGGGTGCTGGGAATTGAACCCGGGTCCTCTGTAATGGCAGTCAGTGCTTTTAACCATGGAGCCATCTCTCCAGCCCCAACAGCTGTTAAATCTTTTCTTTATTGTTATTTATCTTGAGACTTACTGTGTAGTTGAGGATGACCTTGATTCAGACACTCACGCTTAGGTACTCACCACCATGATCAGTTTATGCACTGGGGATCAAACTCTGGGCTTCATGCATGCTACATGAAGTGCTCTACCAACTGAGCTACAGCCCCAGACCCAGCTACTAATTTTCATTAATTAGTAGCTCCCTATTCTACAGAGCTTGGGATGGCTCCCAGACCCCAGCAGCTCACAGCAGTCAATGGTAGGCACCAGACTGGTGAGCTTGTGCCCCCAAGGCTGAATCTTCCTGTCTTGGTCCCCTTGAGGCCCTGTATCCAATAAAGGCTGCTCTTGGCCTCCAAGGCTCATTGTGGGGCTTGGGCGGCTTCACAGCCCTGCAGGTATACATCCTCACTATAAACAGCCTGAGCAGGGGCCGGCCAGGCTCAGGGTTCCACTAGTGGATTTAGGGTGCTGGGAATGCATTAGGAGGCAGCTTTGGCTTCCCACCAAGCCCGTGAATACTGATGGCAGGACTGGTCCACCCAACACAGCTCCTGGCAGGTCCAGATCTCCCTGAAATCTGGGATGTTTGGAGCTGCTCCTCTTCTCTGGTTCTCCAAATTCCATGGCCTCAGCCGTGCTCTCTCCTGCTGAACCTCTAGCCTTCACAGCCTCTCACAGGTACTGTGATAACCACTCACAGAGGGAAAATGGAGGCCCAAGAAGTGACTGTTCCAAAGCCACACATTGTGTGCTGCAGAGTCCAGGCCACACTGTCCTCTCTGCATGCATCTGCCCAGGCCTGCATTCTCCAGGTCCTGATTTGTGGTTCCAGGCAGCTGGACAGAGGGTTAAGCTGTTTTCCTTGCGGGAAGGTGAGCAGGTGAGAATACAAATCACAGATGTCCTGGAGGCAGTGCTGTTGACCTCAGGGCTCCTTGGGGTCTCACCAGGGCTTACAGCCTGTGGGTGGGGCAGCCAGGATTGGAACTGACACCAGCCCTGGGTCAAGTCATTGCTGTGGACTGTTTTGTACAGGCAACTGGGCTTGGGGACTTCCACGGCACGGTGAGTGCCTGCAGCCACAGTGGAACCACATGGTTCTTCAAGAAGTGTGGCTATGCCTAGGGGGCCAGATCAATTCCCACATCCCTAGGGCCACTGCCCTGCCCTGCTCTTCAGCCCTCACACAAGATGGCCCCCTGTAAAGCAGGTGGACAACTGAACTGGCAATGCAGCAACACCTGGAGCTCAGGACACCTCGAGAGGGACTTGCAAGGACGCTGGATCCTGTGGGGCTGTAGACGCCTTAAGAGGCATCTCTGTCTTCAAGAGTTTGGCATCTCAGGTCAAACAATGCAGTAACAGCATGGTGGACCTCGCTGAGGGGGTCTGTGCTCCTTACGCTCTTCAGTACATAAGGTGACCCAACTCAGTTCTTGAGGTGGTCCAGGTACCTGCCTACATCGAGGCACACTGCCCTGTGGATGCCCCATGGGCTGGCAGGGAGATGGAGGGAACGGCTGCCTTGGATTTGAGGCCGGGGGTCGGTGGCCTCCGTGGATCCAAATCGGTGGGTGACAGACAGCCAGGGTACCCCGAGGCACATGGGTAACAGCTGAGTTCCCGTCTTCTCTGATTCTTTACAGATCTGGGCAGCCATGAATAAGCAGTCCCATGCCAACAGCAGAGGTGCAAGTCAGAGCCGCAGCAGTCATGGGCCCCCCTGTATGTTCCCACACACTCCTTGAATCGTGAGTCCCAGCTCCACAAGACTGGAAAACAGTCAGGGAACGAGGGCCTAGTCTGCACGGATAAAAAGGACACAGGGTTGCTTGGTCACTCAAGGCAGTGGTGGTTGGGCCACTGGCTGTCACCAGCCTGACAGTGCTCTGGGCTATACAATGTCTCCTACTTTCTTCCTGGCTCAGGGCTACACTGCAGTCCCTGTGCTGGGGGTAGGTGGGGAATGCTTTGGAGGTGCCAAGCTCCCTCACCTTGAGGAGTAAAGTGAGGAGCCCGTGGTATCAGGCAGCCCAACAAACAATTCTGTCCTGCGCAACGAAGAAGGTCTGCTCTCCCTTACAAGTGGGGGAACCCAGGCACAGAGTGGCTGACTGACCTGACCTGGTCACCCAGCTGAGAAGTGAGCAGTAAGCCTGTCTCCTGCTGGCCCCAGATGATCCCAGTCAGCCCTCAAGGTCTCTGAAGAATGGGGACCAACTTCCCCCATGCTATTGGTCCAGGGCTGATGGTAGTGTCTCTCTGGCCCTCCGGAGGAAAGGGACTTTGTGGTTTCCTCATCCTAGATCCCAGAAGCCACATACAGGGTGGGGCAGAGGTTTGGGGCATCCCCTGGGGGCACAGCTGAGTGGCAAACCCTGAGGCAGTGGCCCCCATCCCCCACCCCATGGGGCCTGAGGTCCAGGATGGTCTTGGGGAAGGAAGGCAGTATCAGAGACCAGGCTCCTCCCGCGGCCTACCCTGGTCTCAGTTACTTCCCTGTTCTCGCCCTCAAGAAAATTCCCAGGCCCTATGGCTGCTTGTGGGCCCAGGGGAGCCACAGTGTCCTCCCCGACAGTACCCAGTTCCCAGATGAATGCCGCAGAGTGTCTGCAGAGGAAGCAGTTCTCCAAGGCCAGGCGGAGCTGGTGGGAAAGAACACGGAATGTGCCGGAACAGGCCACTCCATCCATCACTGTCCCTGTCGGCTGTGGTTCCCAGCCCACCCTCCCAGCTGGGAACTGGCCTTGGCCCAGCATTCCCAGCCGGGCTCCAGGGCCTTCATGGAGCCAGCTTCAGCACTGACTGTCTTTCCAAATAGGCCTCTCAAGGCTTTTGGAAATGGGAGCCTGGCTTGTTCCAAATGGCCTGACAGACAGGTATCGGTAGGTCTCAGAGGCAACAGTGTGGCGTCCAAATCAGGACTGGGACCCTGGCCTTGACCTGAGTGCTCTCTGCCCATCTCCTGCTGTCCACGCCACAGGTCCACAAGGTTGGCAGCTGAGGAAGCTGAGGCATGGCAGGGTAGGGAGCTGGGTCTTGACCTCAGGAAATCAGATGTGAGGTCCTCTCTGTTCGGTCTTGGAACACACTCCTATGTGGAGACTGGACAGGACTGCTGCAGGGATCAGGTTGTCCCCTTATTCCTGGGATGACCACGGCTAGACAGGGGCTCGAAGACTCATAGAGGCCAGGGAGGGGCCTCAAAGGTCCCAAGGCCCCCAGATCTAAGCGTCTCCTCTGCCAACCCCTCATATCCTGGGGGAACCCAGGCCCCAAAGCATCATCAAGTCCTCAGTCAAAGGCAGAACAAAGGATGCTTGGAAGGATGGGTTCAGACTCAGGACACTGACTGGTGGGTAGTCAATTTCCACATTTCTGAGGTGTGAACCACAGTAAGAATCAAAGGCACAGTGTATCACTGAACAAAGGAGAGGTGTGCTAGCAATGGCTGTTTCTCTTTCAGTCCTGAAACTAAGTACTTGCAATGTAAGCACACAGACCTGAGTTCAATCCCCAGCACTGAAATAAGAAGGTGGACATGAGCCAGGCACACACCTTTAATCCCAGCACTCGGGAGGCAGAGGCAGGCGTATCTCTGTGAGTTCAAGGCCAGCCTGGTCTACATAATGAGTTCCAGGACAGCTGGGGCTACAGGGAGACCCTGTCTCAAAAAGACCAAAAAATAAATAAATAAATAAAAGTTGGACATACTCCAACTCCAAAAGATGGCACACTCCTTTAAAAAACTTTTTATTATTTTGATTTTATGTATTGCCTGTATGTATGTGAGTGCACCTGTGTCGTACAATGCTTGCAGAAGTCAGAAGAGGGCGTTGAATCCCCTGTATCTGGAGTTAAGGGCAGTTGCTAGCTGCCATGTGGGTGCTGGGAACTGAACCCAGGTCCTCTACAAGAGCAGCCAGTGCTGTAAACCGCTGAGCCAACTCTCCAGCCCCAGGTTGGCATGCTCTTATAATCCCAGCACAGGTGAGGTGGAGACAGGATCCCTGGGGCTTGCTGGCCAGCTAATGTAGTTTACTCAGCAAGCTCTAGGCCAATAGAGACTCTGTCTCAAAATACGAAGTGAGTAACTGAGGACTGACACCTGAAGTCGTCCTCTGACCTCCACATACACACAAATGCACATGAACCCCTCCCCCGCACATATACCTGCACCCCCCCCCGAAACTATAGCGTTCTGTAAGAAAAATGGGATGAGTGGGCGCACATGCCTTTAATGCCAGCACTTGGGAGGCAGTTCTCTGTGATATAGAACCCAGCCTGGTCTACATAGCGAGTTCCGGGCCAGCTGGGGCTACAGGGAGACCCTGTCTTAAAAAAAAAAAAATCAGATGAGCATAAAGGAGACTCTGTGAGGCTGAGATTACTCCACTGCATCCTCACAACCTGGTCAGACCGTGCCAACAGCCACGGTCACCTGAGGTCATCACAGTGCCACACAGAGGGGGAGGGGTGCAGAGCCCTTATCTCTGAATTCTACCATCTACATTTGGCTAGGCAGTGGTCCAACACTGTGCCTCCCATGCCAAGGCAAACCTGCATGACAGGATTTCCTGAGAGTCAGCAGGGTCAGCCACCCCTCCAGGATGTGTTTCCAAGCCTGCCCCTCAAAGCTGGCTGTCCCCTTCTGTCCTCGCTGCTCACTCCCTCCAGCCTCAGATGTTCCTGCCCCGGGGCCTTTGCACTGACTAGTCCCTCTGTGGGAATGCTGCCTCCTCCAGGCATCCATGATTCACCCGCTCATCCTTCACATCTTTGTCACAGCTGCCCTTTTCTCAGAGAATCTGCTCTCCAGAGGCTCCTGGAAGTTGGGCAACGCCATTCCCATGGGGAAGATGGGAAGCTGCGGAGTGGGGAGGTCAGATGGCTGTCAGAGGCCACAGCTTGTGAGGCTGTCTGGATAGATTCAGCATTTTGGTGTATCCACATAAGCTACTAGAGTGTCCCTGCCAGTTTACAGCCACCCATCCCCCATCTGTCTACCATCCATCCATCAATCCATCATCCATCCTCCATCTGTCTATCATCCATGCATCTCCCCATCCACCACCCATCCATCCCACCCATCCTTCCTTCCATCCTCCATCTGTCCATCCTCCACCCATCTCCCCATCCATCATCTATCTATCCATCCATTCATCTCCCATCTGTCCATCATCCACTCATCTCCCCATCTACCACCCACCCATCCATCATCCATCTATCCCTCCATCTCATCCACCATGATCTAGCCATCATCCAAATCTCATTCGTCCATCTACCCACCCATCACCCATCCATTCATCATCTATCCATCTCTCCATCCACATCTACCATCCACTCATTATCCATACATCATTATCCATTCACCCAAGCCTCATTTATCCATCCACCCACCATCACCCATCCATTTGTCCATGAATGCATCACACATCCACCAACCATCTGTTGATCACCCACCCATCTATCCATTCATCATCCACTCACTCACATATTTTTTTAGAAATCTCTATTTTAAATGGCTTTCAGGGGCCAGCAGGATCACTCAGTGGGTAAAAGCTCTTGCTGCCAAACCTGATGACCTAAGTTTGATCCCTGGAACCTGCATGGGAGAGAACAGACTCCCAACAAGACCTACTGGATGATGTGATGGGGACACACAGGAAGCCCCATGGCCACCTCTGAGCACAGGCTGGGGACAATAGAGCCATAGCTCCCTGATTGACAGGGCTGTCCTTGAGTGCTCAGAGGCCATGCTGTCCCAGCTGCTCTGGTCCTAAGAGTTTTCCAGCTGCCTGACACTCAGATAGGTCCTTTCAAGTATGAGATGGGTTGGTTGGTGGGCAGCACAGAGTCATCCTTACTGAGGGTCTCAATACGTCGAGACTATGGCTTTTGACATTGATGAAGCAGGTATTGGCCTGTCACCCCGACCTCCCCAGGACCTGGCCTTGGTGGGGAATGGGAAGCTCCTCTTCTAGATGCTGAGGCCCACATAGAACATCTGGAGTCCCTGAAGGGCTCAGGTAAGACAGCCATCTTTCCACTCCCAGATAAACTTCTAGGGGATGCAGCCTTCTTCCAAAGCTTCCCTGTGGGCGTGAGGCATACACACAGGAACTTGGGCCCCAACCTCCATCAAGGGGCTGCTTCTCAGAGGGCTGAGACTGGGGTAGCCCTGGGATCCCAGGCTGAGATGCAGAGAGGAATTGGGGGTGTCCTCTGGGTGACTGTGTGTCTGGGGGAGTAGTCTGACTCAGGGACTGAGCTGCACCCTGCCCTGCACAAGCCTAGGGTCAGAGGCACTTGGCTTTGATCCCTCAGGCAGAGAACTTCGATCCCTCAGGCAGAGAACTTCGGAGTGGGTGGGGATGTGGCCTTAATGAGTCCCAGGTGCTCAACTGGCTTCCCACATCTGGTCTCCATCAGCCTCCACCGCCCATGAATAAGTAATAATACAAAAATACAAGGATTAGTGTTTCCCGCTCCACGCTCCACTGGCTGGGCAGCCCTCCTACCCAGTGGCGACAGGACCCTGAGCCAAGGCAGGGTTCTTCCCGTGGCCCTGCCCTGTCCTTGGAGGCTTGACCCAGGACCATTCTTCTGGTCTTAACTCCTTGCCTGCCACTGCCCCTTTGCAGTCCAGAACCAGGAAAAACACAGGGACCCTACAACCCCCAGCCCATGGTGACAATGAAGGTCACAAGGTCACCAAGACATCAGTGCAGGGCTGGGAGACAGAAGACTAGGTTCCCACCCTAACTGTGAAAACTGGTGTTGAGGGGTGGCTTATCCCTGAATGACTCTGAACCTTGGTACCAACTGGCAAAAGGAGGGCTCATTTTGGGGTAGGGCCAGTTAGGACAGCAAATGCCAAAGAATTTTGTGGACCTGGAACTTGCTATGGCTCCTTCAGTGAGAGGCTGGGGCTGGTTCTCCTCTCCAACTCTGATGCCCCAGGACAGGAGCCAGACAGAGTATGAGTGGCTTGGGCTTAGACTCCCAGTGAGAACTATTTGCTTTTCTTTTTCCTATGCTGAGCCTCAGTTTTCTTGCCTGCAAAATGGGAAGAATTAACCCACTGCACTGAGTGGAGTCAGAAGGAAAAGGGTACTGACTCACAAAAAGCACCTAGAGACCAGATGTGATGGTGCTGGTCTGTAATCCCAGCTATTCCAGAGTCTAAGACAGGAGGACTGCAAGTTTTAGCCAGCCTGGGCAACTCAGCAAGATTCTGTCTCAAAGGAAAAAAATATATAAAAGGGGGCTGGCTAGGGATGTAGCTCAGTGGTAGAGTACTTGTTTAGAATGGTCACCTAGTACACATGGGTGAGACACTGTGTCCTACAGGTGGGCCACTGGTGTGATGGGGGGGCTATCTCAGCACATGTATGCAATCTGGTATGTTAAATTGGCTCCCCTTTGCTGAGAGCCGCTTTTGTGCAGAACTCGGCTCTGAATTTACTCCCTCATGTACCTGACAAAGCCATGGGGTGTCAGAGCCCAGTTTACAGATGGGGAAACTGAGGCACAGAGATGTGCTATCATCTGCCCTGGTCACTCTACATCACAGCACAGCCTGCAGTCTGTCCAGCTGTGAGGTACACATGCTCAGTTGGTCATAGGCAGGGTTTGTCCCTCTGTTCATGTGCTCAGAGCCTGGTGGGAAAACTGTGGTCCTGAGCTGGCCAGCAGTGACCACCGTTGTCATAAGCAGGTGAAGGAGCTGGTCAGGCTGAGAGGAAGGTCCTGCTACAAAACCACATCCAGCAAAAATCACACCCCTTGCCTGGCTCCAGGGTCTCCTCTGATCTGTTCAGTGGTACCAGAAAGGGAGATCCCAGACAGACAGGCCCAGCCTCTTCTCTTTCCACTGAAGAAGAGCACCCCTCTCCAACATGTTTAAGGATCAAGGCACATCTCTGAATAGTTAAACCCTTTAGTGGACCTGGGCTCATGATGTCCACTTTCTGCACGAGGACTCAATAGACAGCAGATGGATCGACGGTCTCTGTCCACGCCTTCTGATTACGTACAGCCAGCTGCCCTAAAGTCCCTTGCCCAGCGCTACTCTGCCTGCCCCAGGGCCTTTGTGCCTGCAGCATATCTCCCAAGTCCACAAGGCTGTCTTCTCAAGGTCATCAGAGTTTGCTCAGGCTCCTCCCCTTTCCTGATGGTCGCCCTTACTCCTTCACCACATGCTCTCTTCAGAGCACCTGTCAGTACCCAAGTTACCAAAGATTCTGGTCCTTGTGTTGATGGCCTCTCCTGCCCTTGGGCAGAGTCCAGCATACAGTTTGATACTGAGAGTCAAGAGGACCTACTGACTGGCCTGAGGCCGTTTCTGCTTCCTCATTTACTCTGGGTCAGCTCACTGACTCTGCTTGACTGGGGACCTGCCCCTCTACTGGGTAAGACCAGCAGGCAGTTCCCCTAGAGTGTGAAGCAGCCAGCAGATGTCAGCTGACTGCTAACCTACTGAGCTGGTCCTATGTCCAGGGTTCAATGCATACCAGGCCTGGCTGTTGCAGACTCTCCTATAAGACGGGCTACCACTTTTGCCCCACCTTATGCCCCCCTCCAGCCTCAGCTCTCTTTCTGGGAGTCCATTACTTGCCCTTTTGGACAGGGCCATCCCAGGTCTGCTTTGGCCAAAAGGATGTGAAACAGTACTGGTGGTGCAACAGGCCACCAGCCCCACCTGCTCCCTTACGGAGCTGTGTGTGAACACACTTAGGGCCCTGGGGAAGGGGGGGGAATGACCCATCTGGGCCCAATAACCAGAGAGCCCAGCACTCAACAGAGCTATAGCTCTGAGCCATCATGCTGGCCACAGAGCCGAGGGCAAGGCCAGCTGTTGCACCGTACTACCTTCCAAGCCAAACAGTAGCACCTTCATCAGATGGGCTGTGCCCGCCTGCTTGCAAGAGTCCATCAGGAGGGACCTGTGGACTGCTGCCATTCCCTCTGAGCAGGGGCTGGGGAGGGTCACTGGACCCTAACCTTATATTCCAGCCACTCCTCCCGTCCATTTATATGCAATTCTGCCCCAACTGAATGTGGCCTGAGGGGTCTAGGGGAAGTGCTAGAGTATGTAGGCTAGGGAGAACCAGGGGAAGGGGCTCTATCTGCACAACCATGGGGGGGGCCATCACCCATGCTTGGTACAGAATCTCCATTGTGGCTGCTTCCGGGTCACTCACACTCCTGCCCATAACCTCTCAAGCATTGCTCTGTAAGTCTGATAAACTCATTGGTTCTCCAGGGTGAACTGGGGGCTTCACTTTGGTGGAACTGTGTTCTGGTTTATCATTGGGACCTTATGAGGAGGGGGTAGGCATTGTTTAGATCTTCCCAGGGAGAAATTCTCACAACAGCATCCGAGACCTGAAGAGCTCACTCACGATGCTCCCTGCTACAGACCAGCGGTGAATCCCTAACACCCAGTCTGGGATGGTTTGTTGCATAGCAGCAGCTGCCCAAGACACCTGGGATTCAGCCCTGACATAGCTGAGCTGGAAGGGGACTTTGAAAACCAGTAAACAAACTTTACAGAGGGCAGAGTAGGGGCTGGGAGTGAGGCAGAGAAGTGATCCGCAGCACCTATAGCCAAGTCAGACCTCAGATGCCCTGGCCAGTATCTGCTCTCATCTCAGCTTCCCGAGCAAGCCCACCCTCAGGACTGTACTCAAAGGAAGTAATGGTGACACAAACATTTACCCATGAAGACACTCATTACAGAGTTGTTTATGAAACTGTCAAACAGGGAACAAACAGGACCACTCAGGGGAGAGGCTGGATGATTAAGTCATCCAGTCAATGTGCTAAGAAAAGCTCAAATCACACCATAGGTACATTCACATTGGAAACTCAGGGGTCAGCATCTGCCAACCTGAATAACACACCCAAGGCATAGCAGCTTCCCTCCTGGGTAGAACCACAGTGATGCACCTCATGAGCCATGAGTGAGAATGTTCTTTAGCATAACCACAGACTTCCCAAGTATCCATCAAGAATTGTGGTATATTGGGTATGTTGGTATATTGTGGTATATTGAGATGGCTCAGAGCACAGGACCCAGGTTTGTTTCCCAGCACCCACATGGCAGCTAACAACTGTCTGTAACTCAGATCTGATGCCCTCTTCTGACCTCTGCAGGCATTGCACACACATGGTGCACTTGCATATATGTAGGCAATGCACTCATACACATAAAATAAAAATTAATTAAAAAAAAGCCAGGCGTTAGCAGGGCGTGGTGGCACACACCTTTAATACCAGCACTTGGGACGCAGAGGCAGGCGGATCTCTGTGAGTTTGAGGCCAGCCTGGTCTACATAGTGAGTTCCAGGACAGCTGGGGCTACAGGGAGACCCTGTCTCAAAAAGACCAAAAAAAAAAAAAAAAGCCAAGCGTGGTGGTGCATACCTTTAGTCCCAGCACTCAGGGGGCAGAGGTAGGCGGATCTCTGTGAGATCAAGGCCAGCCTGGTCTACATTGCAAGTGCCAGGCCAGCTGGGGCTACAGGGAGACCCTTTCTCAAAAAGACTCCCCGCCCCGAGAATTGTGGTATATCCACACATCAGAATACTACACGGTAATGAAAAATGGCCATGCAACCACGCATGACAGCATGACATGGCTGTATCTCATAAACACACAGCTGAGTGAAACCAGAAGCTAGACTTCAGAGAGTGCACCCTGAGGGTCCCTGCGTATGAAGCTCACACTCAAAATCAGGATGGCAGTTTCCCCTGAGAGGGGAGGTGTCCAGGTCTGGGGACCGGTGAGGTAACATCTGTTGATAGTTTGTGCATGCTGAGTTGTCAGACTGTATCTTGAGCATCTCTATAATAATACCATGAATATCATCTGCTGATATGGAAACGTGACCTGTGAGTGACAATCACACAGGTGACAGTGCATAACTTCACTGTAGACAAAAACGTGAAAAAAAATGACCACAAGCAGCATGGGGTGGCACTCCTGGGAGCAGATGGTGTAACACGCCCAGAACAGGAACCCGAGGTCCAGAGGTCCCCTTAGCCCAGCCTGTGATGGCACCCAGCACCCTAGCATGGTCAGTTCTCACAGCACCCTGGGATGAGCAGAGTTAAAAGGCAGGGGAGGGTGGGAAGTTCAGTCAGAGCGGCTGGAATTAAAGCTTTCCATGCTGTCCTCAGGGCTGCAAATGGGATCCAGATGTCCAGGCCAGCTCACCCTGCGGCTGGCGCGCAAAGGAAGCACATTCCTCACCCAGCTGCTAGAGCTGAGCAGCCAACAACTCCCTGAGAGCTGTGGGGGAGGCGCCCCACCATCTGGGCCGCCCGCTGCTAGGAGAGGCTGCCAGGCTGGGGGAGGGGAAAGGAGAAGGGTCCCCTTACTCCCGGCATGCAGGGGGCATGGGTAGATCTCCCCCTATTCATGACGCCAAGAAGTCATCACCTTAGGCCTGGCCCAGCTTGCTAAGTACAGCGACAATGGGTGTGTGCTGTGGTTACCTGGGTAGGTAGGCAGAGGGAGGTGTGAGTCGGCGGGTAGATGAATGGGTGTTGCGGAGAGCGATAAGGGGTGCATGGGTGGACAGTTGGATACATGGATGGGTGTGTGAGCAAATGGGTAGACGATGGGAGGGGTGGATGGAGGGGTGGGTGAATTGGTGAGTAGGCAGATTCGGGGTGGGTGGATGATAGGCTGCTGCCGAAGTGAATGGATGAGTAGGTAGAGGGCTGAGTAGGTGGACGGGCAGATTAGAGAGTCGGCTGGTTCGATGGGTGGACGGACCAATGGGTATGAGGTGAGTAGATGGGTGGGTGGGTAGTGGGTGGATGCATAAGGTAGATGGATGGGTAGGCAGGTTGGTGGGTAGAGAGATTGGACAGATGAGCAGACGTGCAAGCTGATCACAGTGGCGGATTGGGCTTGAGAGGTCATGTGATCCACCCCTCCAACGAGTTCACATTCCCTCTGATATTGACCCCTGCCCAGCTCAGGAGTGTCACATAGCCTTCTCCATCCATCCACTTGTTCATTCATTCACCCCTCCCACCTCCACACAGTCACTCCCTTCCTTCTTTCCTTCCCTCCCTCCCTCACTGACATTCATTCAGAGGTGTCTAGTTCCCAGCATGGGTTGTGCTAGCCCTCAGCTAGGTGTTTTGATCCATGGGGGGGCACCACCACCCTTCTGGGGTTCTGATAGCCCCAACCAGCCTCTGAGCCTTGATTTTTCTCGTATATACACAGGGTCAGGGCGACCTGGGTTATCTGCCTTGGAAGGCTGCTCTGGGGATGAAGGAACTGTTTAGTGAGAGCCTTACACCTGCTTCACTGGTTTGGACCACCCCTGCCCAGGTTGTGATTGGGGGCAACTAGAGAGGGTGCCTCCCCATGTCTTCAAGAGATACCAGGATCAAGGAGACATGCAAAGAGCCAGCAGTAAAGACGTGTGTGAGGCTAAGGAGATGGCTCAGTAGGTAAGTGCCTGCTTGACACCTGAGCACAAGAGTCGGCACTCTGATATCCAGAACCCAAGTAAAGCTGAACGTGGTAGTGCGTGTCTGTAGTCCCAGTGCTCCTATGACAAGATGAGCACTGAGACAAGAAGCCTGCGGGCTAGCTAGGCCAGTATGTGCAAGGATGAACACAAGAGACTCTGTACTGAGAGGACGGATGCCCGAGGTTGTCCTGTGGCCTCCACAAGCACACTGTGGCATGACACCTGCACTCTTCTTGTGTGTGCGCACACATGTATGTGTGTGCGTATGTGAGCATGTCTGCATTGGTTATAGGGGCTCCTGATCTTCTCTGGTGAAGGGGATGTGACCCTGGGAGAGGGTGCAGCCCACAGGCTATTCACATGGTGACCTCACATGTACACAGGGCATCTCCACACGGAGGCAGAAGCACAGGTGAGGAGAAGGGCATGTCTCTCTCTGCCTCTCCACTGTCCTTGACTTTTAAATATAATTTGCTACACCCAACCAGCACTGGGAAGCCTGGCTCACCTCTGGGCTGTAGAAGAGAATGGAGCCTGCTTAGGCTGGAGGCAGTAGGGAGTTAGGAACAGCAAGTCACCACAAGAGTCACCAAATAGGTACAGTAAGCCGGGCCTGAAGGCACACCCCTATAACTCAGTCACTCGGAAGGTTGGGGTAGGAAGGTTGTTAAGTTCAAGGCTTTCCTAGGCCACAGAGGGAGTTCAAGGTCAGCCTGGGCAACTTAGTGATGCCTTGTCTCAAAACAGAGTATAAAAAAGAACTGGGGGATAGGAAGATGTCTCGGAGGTTAAGAGAACTTACTGCTCTTCTAGAGGACCTGAGTCTAGTTCCTAACACTCATGTCAGGGACTCATGACGCCTGGAACTGCAGCTTCAGTGGGTGTGATGCCCTCTTCTGGCCTCTGTGGGCATCTACACACATGTGGCACAGACACACACAAACATAAATAAAAATAAATCTTCAATGGGCTGGGCACGGTGGCACACACCTTTAATCACAGCACTGAGGAGGTGAATTTGAGGCTAGTTTGCTTTACAGAGCAAGTTCTAGACCAGCCAGGGCTATTAATGAGACTTTTTGACTCAAAAATGAAAGAAAGAGAGAG
>NW_008344211.1:599943-615928 GCF_000622305.1 Nannospalax galili | reverse complement strand
TTTTTTTTGGTCTTTTTGAGACAGGGTCTCCCTGTAGCCCCTGCTGACCTGGAACTCACTATGTAGACCAGGCTGGCCTTGAATTCACAGAGATCCATCCACCTGCTTCTGCCTCCTGAGTGCTGAGACTAAAGTCATACGCCGCCATGCCTGGCTCTCTGCGGAATCTTTAAAGCAAAACAAAACACGGAGGTGACAAACCTGAGGAACAGAGAAGTTCCTTCGCCACCACTGAGATGCAAATCTGCCTGGCCTAGTCTCTGATAGACAAGACGCATCTGCGGTGACGCCCAGCCCGGCGACAACCCAAGAGCCAGGTCCCTGGGGAAAGGCTGATGGCCCGGGTCGGGAAAGCCAAGCCAGCTTCAGGACTTCTGTGCAGGCGGTAAGGCGCCCCAGCTCCACTTTTCCCATGTTTTCAATGTTGAAAAACGTGTGAATTGTGGCACACCACCTCGAACCCGCAAAGGCACACTGCCAAAGTTAAAATAATGCTGCTGCTCACATGGGTACTAGATGATAACCAGGGGCTGGGACTGTCATGTGGGGAACATTCCTCCTAAAGTGCTGGAAAGTTATCTTCCTCATTCCATGACGGCGTGACTGACAGGTGACACATATGGAAGACGGGTTTGGAGTCCACACAGGGAGACATGAGGCTTCCACCCTCCTCTAAGGAGGTAGTAATGTGATTCATCTGGTCACAGGACAAGCACCAAATGCCCTGGAGTGTGGGGTGCGGAGGGCATGGTGGACAAGGCCAGCTTGGACACCTGCCCGCCAGGGCTTCTCTGCCTTACTTTCTCTGGTGTCCTGTAAGCTGCCAAGAGCCATGGAAAGTCAGCCCCATGTAGTGCCACCCTGATGCCCTCTGTAGGGAGCCCAGGGCCTCCTCAGAGT
This sequence comes from Nannospalax galili, assembly GCF_000622305.1. Taxonomy (NCBI): domain Eukaryota; kingdom Metazoa; phylum Chordata; class Mammalia; order Rodentia; family Spalacidae; genus Nannospalax; species Nannospalax galili. Next base: position 615,028 of record NW_008344211.1, on the reverse strand, counting down.
CTGGGAGGGGGTGGGCCCATGGCTGTCTCTATCTCAGCCTGCCCAGGTGAGAGCACACCTAGTTCCCCTCCCAGACTCTCACACCCAGGGTGGAGGGCTACCCTGAGAAGGCCCGGCAGAGCCCAGGCCTAGGATCCAGATCTGAACTCAGCATTAAAAGTCCTCCTGCTCTTGCAGAGGAGGCCTGGTGCTGTCAGACCTCAGGGAATGTTGCAAAGGCTGGAGTCTAGGGTCTCTGCGTTCAGGCCTGTGCTGAGGGTTTGTCAGGGTACCACTGCTGAGGTCAGAGTTTACAGCCCTGGCAGACCCTGGCCAGGCCCTATGAAAGTTAGGAATTATTTTGGGGCCATTCAGATACCAGCCCAGGATTCCCACAGGCTGTTCCCCTAGCATGCTGTCTTCTTACTGACCAAAAATACCCCCAAAACAACTATGGTTGTGGGGCTGGTGGAGTGACTTGGTGGATAAGGGTGCTTGCCACCAAGCCCGACAACCTGAGTTTCTGGAACCCACATGGTGGAAGGAGGGACCTGACTCCTGCAAGTTTTCTTCTGACTTCTACACTTTGCTACATACACATCACACACACACACACACACACACACCCACCCACAATGTTGGCTTTCCAGGTAAGCCCTGGTCTACAAAGCCTAGAGTTGGAGTGACCCAGGGTTCCCATCTTAGGGAGCTGGACCACATTCTCTGCCACCCCAAGCTTGAGCTCTGAGGTATTCTCTGACCAAGGCTCTCATCCCTGAAAAATTCCAGAATATTCTATCCTCTAGCCTACTGCAAGAGCTGTCCCTAAGGTCTGCAAAATTCCAATCCATGGTCTCCCAAAGCCCAGACTTGCCCCACAGGTACTTAGAGAACCTCAGGGTCTCCCCCCCCCGACATTTGTGCAAAGACCATTTTGAGGTTTTCTTGGCTTTGGGCAAGGGTATAAACTCAGACACTGCCCCAGAACCTGCCATTCACCTGTATCACATGTGAGGAAGCAGAGGCTGAGGTGTGAGTGACAGACTCATGAGCCAGTGGTGCTGGCGGCCTCAGGGCCAGTGTTTCCTGGCAAGGTGAAGTCCGCTCCTCAAGCACTCTAAAGGGAAAGAGACACGACAGGATGCCTGACCTCGCACCAAGCTCTGCGTCTTACCAGTATTTCTAGGTAAGTGCAATCTCAGTCACATTTACTCTTTAAATTTTTTTTTTGATTTATTTAGTGTGTATGAATGTTTTGTCTGCTTGTATGGCAGTGCACCTGTGTCATGCAATGCCCATAGAGGCCAGAAGAGGGCATCGGATCCCCTGGAACTGGAGTTACAGGTGGTTGTTAGCAATCATGTAGGTGTTAGGAACTGAACTCCGGTCCTCTGTAAGAACAGACAGTGCTCTTAACTGCTGAGCCATCTTTCCAGCCCCAAATTTTCTTTTTGGTGGTGGTGGTGCTTGGGATTGAACTCAGGACCTCCCAAATGCTAGGCAAGAACTTTACCACTGTACTACATCCCAGCCCACACCGACTCTTAAGAAACAAAAACAAAGTGGGGTGCGGTGGTGCACACCTTTGATCCCAGTACTCAGGAGGTAGAAGCAGGTAGATCTCTGAGAATTTCAGGCCAGCCTGATCTACATAGCAAGTTCTGGGGTAGCCAGGGCTACATAGTGAGATCCAGTCTTAAATAAATAAATAAAAAGGCCAGGCATGGTGGCATATGCCTTTAATCCCAGCACTCAGGAGGCAGAGGCAGGTGAATCTCTGTGAGTTCAAGGCCAGTCTGGTCTACATATCAAGTTCTAGGACAGCCAAGGTTACATAAAGACCCTGTCTTAAAAAAAGAAAGAAAACCAGGTGTCTCTAAGTCAAACTCTACCACAGGGATATCATCTCCACCCAACACAGCCAAGGTGTTTTCCAGTGCAGAGCCTGAGCTCAGACCCCAGCCCTGAACTTGCAACTGGGCCTCCGCTTCCTTGTCTGCGCAATGGGATCACTGTAACCCCCCCCCCCCCGAGAAATACCATGGGAACACCATATAGAATTACTTAACATGCACGCACATCACAAATGGAAAAGCAGGCCAGGCATGCAGTAAATGTTTTGTTTGTGACAATCTATAGCCAGGCAGTTCTGGAGTGGTTTCCTTGGCTGCTTTCCTGGCTCTCTGTGCCCTCCCCAGCAGGTGTCAGGGCCCTACCCTCCTTACACATCTTCCTACTTTGCTAAGTCCCTGTGATGGTAGAGTTCTTGGCCTGTGCTGTGTATCACAGTGGCCAAGAGCCCCTGTGGCCAGGTAACTCAATAGGTGGCTATGCAAGGGGAGCTGAACTTAAATTTTTATTTCACTCTAAATCACTCAGTCACCACATGAACCTTGTGGTAAGCCATTACAGGGGCAGACCCATGCATAATACGATGTCACTAACAGTGTGGGCAGGGAAGGGAAACCCTGCCTCCCAGCCTAGAAATGGCCAGATCTGGCTGGTCCTCACTCTGCCAGGCCTGATGACCACAGTAGCCTGGGCAGCTGTCACCCCGAGCAGGCGCCTACAGCCCAGGAACAACACATCCTTTCTCTGAATTTAAGGAAACAGCCTTCCTTGGAAGCAACCGGCAAACAGATGTTTCCTCCTGGCAGGCCGGAGCCACCCACCCTCCCCACCACAGGGCTGCCACTCTCACCGTGAGGCCAGGGCTGCACAGGGGAGACCCATCAACGTCTTCTTTTTAGGCAGGGGGAGGAAAATATTTTTTAAAAATGTGTTTTACAAGCCTGCCTTTGCCATTGTTTATGTAAACAGGTAAATTGTTTCCTGCTTCAATTAAAAACATCTGCCACATAAATGAATACCAATTAACTCATCCTGTTTTTAATTACTCTGTTAATTACACACAGGCAGCAGCAAGGATGGCATGGAGCAGGGGGGCTGGGTGCATCCCCCACCCCCTGCCTGGCAAGGATCCGAAATATGTCTGGCTGGTGACGGATCAGGGTGGCAGGGAGGTGGTGGCATCCTGCCAGCCGGGATTTCCTGATCCGGGGCTGCCAAGCAGGCGCCTTTTCCCAGTCTCTTGGGTGGGGGTCTGGCCCGAGTAGCCTCTATCTCCACTCTGTTGTTGCAGGACTCTATCTTCAAGTCCTGCTGACCCTGGGACATCAGGGCCAGAGTGCTCCCTGTGCACAGCTTCCCGGATCCCACTGGGAGGCAAAGGCTGGAGGGCAGACGCACGGGTTTCCCCCAACCAGTCCTGCTTCACTCTGTGACTGGAGGCAGGGAAGGACACTGGATTTTCCCAAAGGGACCACAGGGAATGATGTGTGCTGGATGTCTTGGGCTGGCCTTTACCATTTGAATACACTCCGTTGTACCCCAAACACATGCTCCCCTCCCCTAGATCCACTCATCTGGCCCTTCTTCCTCTACAGCATCTTCATCATACAAGTCTCCCTTTGCTTGTTTCCAAGGAAGGAGGAAGCCTTGCCTGCCTCCTCTGGGGAGTACCATGGTACCCATTATGATGTCCAAGACGGTCTACCAAGTGCAGAGACCTGTCCAAGGTCAAATTCCCAGGACTAGAGTCAGAGTCAGAGAGAAGTCCACGTTCCTGTAGCACAGCCTGTGCCTCAGGCAAGATGTTGGCTTATCTAACCAACCCAGCCAGTTCTGGGCTGAAGATAACAATGACAAAGGAAAGGGTTTTATGATTTCCATTTTATAGACAGGGTAACAGAAGGTCAGGGAGGGTGAGGAGCCGCCCCTGCACACAGCTAAGAGGGCCAACCTGCTCCACACAACCCTCATTCACATTGCTGCCAGCTCCAACACAGTCCCCACTAAAGGTCCTATGTCTTTTCCACTTGGCAAGATGGCCCACAGTAAGACCACACAGCAAGATGGTGAGGAGAGGCACAGCCTTGGCGTTTGAAGTCAGTCTACTTTCTGGTGAGGGGGGTCTCTGCGGTATTCCCACTGGGAAACGAGGCCTTCTCCTCTGCCAGTACAGGTCTTTCTGCACTTACTCCAGGCTTTCCTTTCCTAAGCAGGACCCACTGAGTTCCTATGCTGTCCCAGCCCCAGGAGCCAGAGGGGCCCTGTGGAGGCTCTGCCACCCACACTTCCTGCAAGCACCTGCTGGCTGGTGCGAGGGTCTGAGCTGCTTCTTGTTTGAGCAATAAAGTATATATCCTGCACAGAAGCTGAACCTGCAGCCACACTGTTAAGGGGTGGAGGCTCCACACAGCTTGCTCAAGAATCATGGGAAGTCGAGGTCATATCCTCTAGACACAGCTCAGCCTGTCACTTCTAATCTCAGGCAGCCCACAGCGAGTACAGAGCCTGTATGGTAGGAAAGGGCCCTGGCATGTTTGAACAAGGGTGCTGGGTTCCCCTAGGTCCACTTTATGTCTTCTTTGTTGAAGAGAGCCCCCCAAAACAGCCAGAGAAATGAATCTTCACCTATCCTGTTACCTGGGCCTCTTCTGAGGGCTGGGACATACATGGAAGGTGGAGGGATCCACATTTGGGCCATGGCCTGGTCTGTTTATTTGCGTGTTTGATTGGGACATGACCGTACCCTAGCCTAGGCTGGATTGGAACTCATTCTAGCTCAGGTTGGCCTTAAATTCTAGATTCTCCTGCCTTAGCCTCTTGGGAGCTGGGATTTCAGTTATGTACCGCCATACTTTATATCAATTTTTGTTGTTTTTGTTTTTTGAGACAGGGTCTCACTCTGTAGTTCAGGTTGGTCTGGAATGTACTGTGTAGACCAGGCTGGCCTTAAACTCAAAGCAAACCTCCTCTGGGGTGTTGAGATTACAGACATAAGCTACCATGTAGTGAAAGGACCCTTAAGACCTACAGGCTCATCCACTCCCACCCTGGATCTGAGGAGAATATAGTGATCAATGTGGGTAAAGCAAAGACCCTGGGGGCTATGTCTCCTCTGGAGAGCCACATTTGCTGGTCTTGTGTGTAGGTCTCTCCCAGTGACCATGTCCAGAGGTGGGGGCTGTCCACAGTATCTTAGCTCTGCACCAAGCCAAGGTGTACTCACAGAGAAGGCAGGAGTCTGCCTGGAGCGACACTGCCAGGTTCTATCTCTCTCTTTCCAGCCTTGGAACAACAGACCGGTCCACAGTGGGTGGAGGCTGCTTCCTGCCCTGTTCCAGTCCATCTTCTCTTCTTCTGGCCCTGGGAAGGTTCCAGGCAGGCAGATGGGCCTGGTGTTAGTGTTGGTGCAGCTGCTCTTGGGGAGCTGTGGGCTGGCTCTGCTGCCTGCCTTTTGAGCAGGAACCTTCTGGATATTTTGATTCGTTCCACCAAATGGTCTCAGAGAACCTCGAGGCGATCTGGAGTGGGGCCCTTGGGGAGTTTTCCTGAGAAGAGAGGTGCTGCCAGGCTCTCTGCTCTGAGTAAGGGTCTCTCCTCCCTGAGAGACAGTTTCCGTTCCATAGTGTGGGCAATAAAGGCTCCCAGAGGGTATGGAGCTACCCCACGTCAGCCCACTGGCCCTAAATATGAGACTCTACGTTCTGGGAACCCACTGGTATATCCAGTAACCAGGAACTCCAACATGCATGGGAACTTGGCAGGGTACTTTGCTGGGCTGCAGATTAACTGCTGTACCTGGATCCTACCTGCCCCAGGACGGGCCTCTCTGGGTAGAGAAGCAGGTAGCATGACCAGCTAGTATGGGTGGCTTGTTTGCTGCCACCATGTGAGCACGTTCTTAAAAGAGAGGCCACAGTGCATGGTCTGTATGTGGTGAGGTGGGGGGAGCCGGTCTCCAGCAGGATATCATCTAGCCTGTCCTGCCCACTAGAGGGCTAGGGGTCACTGCTTCCATGCTTAGGACTCACTTTCCCCATCAGAGAAAGGAGTGCCCCTACACTCCGGAGTCAGAGAGCTTGTTCCCAGGTTATACTGATGTCTTGGTTAACGTTTGCTGTCAACTTGACACAGCCTGAAGTTGTCTGAGAGCAAAGCCTGGACTGAGGAACTGCCTAGATCAGACTGGCCTCTGGACATGTTTGTGGGAAATAGTCTTGATTGTTAATTGATGCAGGAGGGTCCAGCCCACTGTGGGCCGCACGATTTCTAGGCAGGTGGCCTTGCACTGTATAAAAGAGCTGGCTAAGTGTCAGCCAGCCTTCAAGTTGGCTAGCAAGCAGCATTCATTCACCCGGTTCTTGCTGTCCTTTGGCTGTGAAGTGAATTCCTTGGCCAGAGGTAATGCAGTGTGGGACAGAAGCAGGCCTTCAAGTTCCTACCTCAACCTGGAATTTAAGTTGAATAAGCCCTTTTCCCACTTAAGTTGCTTTTGGTCAGTGTTTATCACAGACCAGAACCTAACAGAAATGAACCTAGAACAGCCAGGGACAGGGTGGTTCTGGGGCTTAGATGTGATGCTTCCCTCCTTTCCTTTTTTCGCTGGGAATGCCCTGCACACACCACTGAGCTGTGCTCCAGCCCTAAGTCTTAAGTCCCCTCCTAATGTCCAGCACAACAAACCTTTCAATCCACCATTGCCTTCAGGATGGGGTCCCAGCAGCCCAGCCTGACTTTCCTAACACTGGGGTCTGACCCCTTCTCCACACAGCAGCTTTCAGTAGACAGGCCCTGACTTGAGCTGTGTCTCCCCCACCCCAGCGCCCCATGCTTGGTGGCCATCACCAAGCCAAACCTTGGGGTGTGTGTTTATCACATGCTATCAGACCTGTGGTTGTCCCAAGCCTTTATCTCAAGGATGTGGTGATCATCCACTACATCAGTCATGTGGCCACAGGGAGAACGGTGGGCAGGAATCTTCATTTGGGTCAAGCTGACTGCTGGCGTGTGTTTGGTTTGAGGATGGGAACTCTCAAGCCTTCATTCCCTGTCTGTCAGATGTAAGAGCACCTTCTGGCTGGGGGCAGGTGGGCTCACTTTGTAAGGGGCCCTTGGGTGCTGTGGTGCCAAGCGGTTGGCAGGAAACACTGCTTTTTCATGTTTTCTGCTAAGCCCACAGCACTGCAGGGCAGGCCGTTCTGGCCGCCCTGGCCCTTCCCAACCCTCTGGGTGCTCCTGCATTCCAAGTCTCCTTGTTGTTTCTCCAGTGTGTCAGGCATGCTCCTGGTTCAAAGCTTTTGCACAGCTGCACAAGCTTTGTGGGGGTGGTCACTGGCTCTGTCCCCTTGTAGGCTTCTGTACAATGTCCCTTTATCAGAGAAGCATGACCTGAGTCTGCCAGTGACCTCTCATTGCCCAGGATGAAGCGCCATCATTTGTTGCCTCCACTCACTGTCTCTCTCAGATACCGGGTTGGGTTCTGGACAGCACTGGCCTATGGCAGGTGTCAGCCATCGTCAAAGGAACAAGCCCTGTCTACTACATTTCAACTAAGGACAGGTATTATGGGTATGGAGTGCAGGCCAATATAGCTTCCTGTCTACCTACAGAATTCTTTCCCGTCTGTGACTCCGTGGATGTGGCTCCAGGACAGTGTCTCCTACAAGCCAGCGCAGTTCTACAGCCAGGCTAGGGTCCCCATGCACAGCCCATCCCACCCCACTGTAGGGACAGTTGCACAGAGAGCACTGAGCGCCACTGCTTTCAGATTTGGAGAGAAATAAAAACTAACCGGCTCACTATGTCCCTAAGGGGATCTGGTTCTGGGATCCTGCCCTGTGTTCAGAGGCTGGAGGAGGGGCTGGGCTATGGGAGGCAGGGCATCTGCTCCTTTCCATCAGCCTCCCAGTGAGAGCTGGATGGCCAGGGAGGCAGTAGCCTTGGCTATGGGGGCCACACCAGCCATGGCTCTCAGTTGCTCCAGGGTCGGGTGGGCAATGGCTGCAAGGGGGACAGGCTTCTGGGGGAGACTGAGAAGCAAGTGGAGAATAACTATCTGCCTTATCCATTGCACCACCTTCTCTGGACTAGCATCACCCACACAGAGTGTAGACTCTACTGGGTTGCCTGATCCCGAGAGATGTCAGCCCTGACTCTCCCTTCTGCCTCCAGCAGGCAGGTCCCCTGCCATCCCTGGGCAGCACAGCTGCCCAATCCTCCACCCAAGGCCACGTGGAGAGGCACTGCAGGAGGTCAGCTTAGGAAGAGCTGTGGCCCCAACACTGACCTCCTGCTACCTAGGTTCCCCCAGACTGATGCACTGGTGGTCCTGTCCGCATTCTGTCCTGTGAGCACAGCAAACAGCTACCTCACGGGGTAGTCTGCCCTAGAGCCATGGACGAGGTGAACTCTGGGTCATTAGTGAACTGCTCTCTCTCTCCTTCCTCTGAACCTATGGCATCTACGACCTGATGACCACCTGGCATGAGCCCTCAGGAAATGTCTGCTGGGGAGGTCAACAGTTCGAGGAACTACCAAGTTGACCCCAAGTTGCTTCCTGGGCTGGCTGGCCTGAGACCCAGGGCCATCTCGCAGACAGGGCACAAACACACAGGGTTTAGCAAGTCACCCTCCCCTCTCCCAGCCCAGTGAGGGAGCCCCTTAGCCAACAGTGACACCACAGCCAGACACAGACCTGTATGCAGAGCACCTCTCCCTCCACAAGAGGTGGTTTGGGACAGACAAAACTTGCTCCATGGAGCTACTGGGTAGGCAGCCACACTGATGTTTGAAAGCAGAAGACGGCACAGTGTGGGGTGAGCCCCACATGGAGAAAGTAGAGCAAAGGAGGGGAAAATGGGCAGGTGGTACCACTGAGACATCCGGGAAGGACAGGAAGGCGGGAGCCATGCATACCCTGGGGAGGGGACAGCATTCTAGGCAGCGGGAAGCAGGCAGTGCACAGACCCTGGAGGCAGAGTGTCTGACACATGTGGGTAACAGGGAAGCGGTAGGACAGTGAGTGTCCTGTGGGAGGTGGCTGTGCAGTCGTGGAAGCTGTGGTGCGGTGCCCTTCCTGGAGGGCTGCATCTAACTGGCATTGGTGGGGACTCCCCTGGTGCCTGTATGGGACGGGCTTGGAGCACAGGCAGAAGCAGAAAGGCCAGGACAAAATCAGGTTCAGATGGTCTGGCTACAAAGCAGGTGCTGGGGAGCCCAGTGACTGTTTGTGGATCAAACACGATGACAGCTTGCAGGCAGAAAGGATGCTGTTCAAACACACCCCCCCTCCACCCCAGGCACTGGTGAGGCGTCCCTAAGCCAGCAGGGAACCTTTGGTGGCACTCCTTCCCCCACCTGTTCTTGGCAGGGAGGACCAGATAACCACACAGCTAGCCCTGTCCACCAAGTAGGCAGCTTCTCTCACTGGTGCACCCTTTGAAACCCAGGGAGCACAAGACCCAGAAAGTCCACTCCTAGGAACCTATGTCCGCAGCAGCACAAGACATGACAGCCAGTGGTGGAAATACACATTTCCAAGGAGAGACAAGGGAAACTCAAACATGCTGTGTCCACACAGTGGATCATTATTCAACTATAAAAAGGGACGAGGAGTCAGGTGTGGTGTGCATGTCTTTAATCCCAGCCCTCAGGAGACAGAGACAGGGGGATCTCTGAGAGTTCAGTGCCAGTCAGGGCTACAACAGTGAGAATCTGTCTTTAAAAAAAGGAAAAAGAAAGGAGAAGGAATGAGGGAGCAACACATTATGCTAACTGGATAAACCTTGAAACTATCCTGACCAAGATGATACACTGTCTACTTACCTGTGCACACTCACACAGTGGTACGCACATACCAGCTCATACTTACACAGCTGCACTCTGTAAATGCACACACACCTGTACACACTCACACTCTTGCACACAAGGTACACATACACATCAGCACATGCTGGCATACCTGTACACAAAGGCCCCCACTGGCCCTGCCTCAAAGTCTAACTTGTCTGTGGAGAGAGCTCTGCCCTGGTATCTTCCTCCGCAAAGTCACACACAGTTGAGTGGCCTCTGAGGACTCACTCAGGGATAGAGCTGCCCCTGGCTTATGATTCCTGTAGATAAGACACTGACCAATCACAGAAAATGGTCTCATCAACAGTTGGAGGACTTCAGGGAGACAACAGGGCAGTGAGAGCTAGAGGTGTCCTGTCTGCTGGATGTCCATCATCCAGAGACTGACCGAGTCCTCGTTCTGGCTCCTTTAGTAGTCCCATATGGCACCCACCCCTCAGCACTGCCCTGTGCTTCCATTGGGAAGTTACGAGGCCTCCCCGTCTTCCCACAGTGACCTAGTACAGATGCAGCTCTCCCCAGCCCAGAAGAAACCCTTAGGGACATAGGCCAGAGCTCTCCCCGACCCAACCTCCTTTGCTTTCCAGATGTGTGTTAACTCAGGGGCCCTGGATAAATGGGTCACCTCTGCAAGACTGCCCTGGGCTCTCTAGGCACAGCGCACCCCACGGTGCCACATGCCACATCCCTAGAGTCACAGTGATCATGTGTGCTCTGCGTGCCTACCTGGTGGCTCCTCCACCAAGCAACTTTAGGATATGACCCATCAGTGGCGGTAAAATAGGTGTTCAGGTGATACAGCGCACATAGCCCAGGGTGTGACCACATTCACTGGCTGTCCCCATAGGAGGAGGGACTCCAGTTGTGGTCTGGGCTGTGTAGGAGGTTTCCCTAGTTCACTGTTTACAAATGGCAAAGAGCAAGTTTCCAGTACAGGGTCAGGAGGAGAGGAAGGAGGACCAAGTGTGGTCGCTTGATGCTCACACCCACATCAGACTCTGAGATGGCGCTAGGTGCTCTGCAGAGAGGGAGGGGATAGGACAGTCTACCCCCAAGAGACACAGATGAAACCTGAGGCACAGAGAGGGCAAGCAATTTGCAGCAAGTCACATAGCTGTGCGTAAGGCTCTGAAAGCCAAAGGGCTGTGCCTTCCTTTCTGAGGGCAGAAGATGGACTCTACAGGTCAGCAGGGGCTCTGACTCTCTTGATGCCCTTCTCTACCAGTAAGATGGGACCCACCGCAGCCAAAGCGGTTTCCGCTGGGCTCTTTCCTGGGTGCTTCTGAAGGGGACCAAGCTTCCTTATGATTCTCACTTGTCAACCAGGGTTGTCAAGGTACATGAGGGGCCCCCTTGACTGGCCCCCAGAGTGTTGGGGAGCATTTCTGTTGCCCTTTGCTGCCTCCCCCCTTAAGTAAACAAGAGACTGTGCTCCTGGGTCTTCTGCTACTTCCACAAGGAGCCTCAGACTCTGCCTGGGAGGCTCAGAGCACCGGGGCAAACTGGCCCCAAGAGGCTGAAAGGGAGTAGAAAGGGAGTCCATGAGCTCTGGGCTCTCCTGCAGGAGGAGTCTTGGCCTAGAGACATCTTCCTTATTATGGCCAAATTCATTTTTGTTTTCCTTCCCGGTGACATCTGGCTTGCCGTGAGGTCTTACACATTACAAAAAGCAGGAGCCTGAACTTCTGTTTTATTGCCTAAGGAAGCATGCTGTCGTTCAAGGGAAGAAGGGAGGGGAGGCCAGCAGGGCAGCCTCTACCAAGCTGCTCTCCACCTGGTCAGGCTGGGACTGGACGTGGAAACTAGGAACCAAGTGTTTATCGCTTCCATCATCCCAGGTTTTTACCCGGATGCCGGTGTATCAGCCCAGCCTCTCCCACTGAGGCCGAGGGCCACTTTCACACAGGACACTTTACCGCACAAGCGAAGCCCTGTAACCCTGCTCTCACATGCTGCCCTAGTCTGGGTTCCTCAGAGGCAGAATCAGGTCCCAGGAAAGTTGGAAGAACACGACCCTCAGAAAAGGGGGTGTTGTTCACTCACTCAGTTCCTGAGGAGACAAGAGCAAAATAGGGATGACCACTTTCTCGGAAGGCAGAATAGGGTTCGCCTGACCTGGTCCAGAGGCTGGACACCCTGTGGAAATGGTCCTCAGGCCTTTGATGTCTAGAAAACCTCTCTGGGTCTATAAAGTGGGGCAGTGATGTCAGCAGCCACTCTAGAGTTGCTGTGAGGTCCCAGTGAGAGGAGGCAGACCAGTATTGAGTCCAGCACAGCCTGGGATCCCAGGGGTAAGCTGGACTGCCCTGGGCTATTTCTGTCATCCACTCCCAGGATGGAGCAGGCTTTCAGGCCATGACAGCAAACACTCCCCAGGGCCAAACTATGTTCAGGCAGAGCAGCCTCAGCAAAGCCCCACTGTTGACCACCCCCAGGGGCCTGGGGATGAGGCTGCCCCATGGGTGTGGAGTTCTAGCAGCAGTGTCTGCTATAATAACCATATGTCATTTCAGTGGCTTCCAGAGAGCTTTGAGTGACACCCCTGTCTCCAGATCTGTGAGGTGGGAACCAGGAGAGGGTGGTAAAGCTTCAGGTGAGCCAGAAATGGCAGAGATGGGGCTGACCAGGGACTGTAGGACAGCTGCACCCCACCTGCCTGAGGTGCCCAGCAGAGGGCTCCCCACCCATAGCATTAACCCTGGTCACCTGTAGCCCCTGGGATATACTCAAAGCCTCAAGGGTGCTGAAGGAAAAGCCAGGCACAAGGATTCCAGGAGACCACACAGCTCAGAGGGGGTGGGCTGGTCATCAGACTTACCCTACCAACTCTCTCTAGTCAGGCACGGAGACCTAGACAGGACAGCAACCACTGTTCAAGAAGGTGCTGTGGCCCTGGGTGCGAGGCGGGCAGGCAGACCCAGAGGCAGGCAGGATCAGGGAACAACGGCTGCTATGCAGCTCTGTGGAAGCACTGGTCCCTTTGCCTTGGGCACTGCCAGTCCAGCACCTGCTGTGCCTGCTCCTCCTGCACTGGGTTCTGAGCACACTTTGTGCATGCACACTCCTGCAGACAGGAAAGAGCTAGGTGGGTCCTCTTCCCTCTTAGCAGTGGAAGAAATCCAGATCCATTTAATTCACCACCATCCTGCTGCCCTGGCACGTGGGAGGCTGAGGATGAATCAGAAACCCCCAAACTCATCCTGCTTATGGAACAGCAGGGGAGGGGAGGCCCACTGAGAGCCCTAAGACCATTCCAGAAGGTGGTGGCAAATGCCTCACCTCAGAGGACGCTGCAGCCAAGCCTGGCCCTCCACAATGGGCAACCCCACTGACTGGGATCTTGTGGATCAGTGACCTAGTCTGCCAGCATCTCCAGATACTTGTGTAGGAAGGAAAATTAATTTCCTCCAGTCGTGCAGAAATGAAAATATGTGGAGCCCAATCAGAGAGATTTCCTGGAGGTGGTAACTCAATTACAAAGATAACCCAGTGACAGAAGAGCCGGGCAGGGACCTCAAGGGCTTGTGGGTGGCCCACAGCAGCCCTGGAGCATCCTGCAGGGAGGCATCCAGGAGCGTCCTCCACGTGCCAGCCTGGGCTTCGCATATAGCAATGACGTGGTGCCATGCTAGGTACACATGGCCCTCCCTCTTCTCCCAGTCATCAAGATCACAGCACCCCCATGAGAGGTAGATTCTGCCAGAAAATCAGTGCTAACATGATCCCTCTTCCCTGCATCTAGCTCTCGGGTAGCACCGAGCGTCACAGCTGTTCCTTCTGCCTGTTTTCCTTTCTCTATGTTTCTCAGGGCACAAGAATGGCCCTCAACCCCGCTAAACAGAGACCCAAATAGCATCACTGTATCAGCACAGTGTTCTGAACGGAAGACCTGGTGCTTGTAACTCCTCCTGTCAGCCAGGGAACTATATTTTGGGGGTTCCATCCTTCAGAGGATTGGGTGGGGTGACAGTATGACCCTATCGTCAGCACTCCATGCTCGTGGTCAAGAACGATCCACAGGACCATCCCAGGGATCAAGTAAATTCTAGCCAGGTGAGACTGGACTCTCTCAGGCCAGCCTCCACCTCCTGGGGTCTGAGTGAGATGAGAGCGCCCCAGCCTTGAGAAGTTTCTCAAACCTTCCAGCAACTTGCAAGGGCAATGCCAGGGCACAGAGCCGGTTCCCTTTGTCTTCAGCCAGCACTATCCCCTGATGGCTGCCTGGGAACCTCCTGTTTCTGAGCCGAGAGAGGAAGCCCACACCCAGCCAGACATAATGAAGCCACATCCTGGCCTCAGGGCAGGAGGGACAGTGTGACAGTTACTGGGATCAGCCCCACAAACAGGAACACGAGGTTTTCTGTTATTTAGAGGAACTGGGCTCTGAAAGTCAGCCTCAGGTCACACGGCAGGACAGTTCTATTTGGAGGGCAGGGGTCTCCACATTCCTAAGTCCACCCAGTACTGTGGCTACCAAGCCCAAACATACCAAGTTCAGGGCTATGTGTTTAGAGCCAGCGGCTCCGAGTCGGGAACTGCCAGCCTGGCTGCCTTCTGCTCCACCTTAGTCAGCCCGACTCCGGCTCAATCTCCAGCCATCTGTCCCTCCTCGGTGCTCACACCTCCTCCCCGCTGTTCCCACAGCCTGGCTCTCGGCCTGCCCTACACACAGATGGACCGTTCCCAAAGGCTGTAAGCAGGATCGAGGCTGTGCCTGCACCTGGCTGTCAGGACCCCAGGGAGAGCGGTCAAGGTCCCCTCCCCACCACCAGGAAGGATGCTCAGAGCCAGGGCCTTGACAGATCCAGGGACCAAAACAAGAGGGGGAGGGGCTAGAGGAAGCAACAGACCCTCTCCTGCCAGCTCTGTCTCTCTAAGGGGTGGCCCTCTGGTTCTCCAGTCAGTGTCAGCCCTGTCACCCAGGCTACCAGCCTTTGTTAAGGAAACCCGGCGCCCCGCGGTGGTGGTGGTGGTGGCGGGGCTCCTCCAACGGCTCCGCTACCATTTTCAAGTTAACCACACCCTGGGCAGGTCGAGCTGTCAGCTCACCTGGGGTGAGTGCACTCGGTCAAGTGAGTGGGCGCAGAGTTGGCTCCACCCGGCCGTGGGCACGAACTTTGTAAAGTGGCGGGGGGCGCAGTGCGCGACCCCCGGGAGGGTGAGAGGCTGGCGGAGTAGGGTGACAGCGGCGGCGCAGCACGGGGCAGAGGCGGCACTTACGGTCTGGAGCTCCGGCGGGGCGGTCGCCCCCTGGCAACCCGGCTCCTGAAGTGGCTTTTCCTTCTCACTCGGTCGCCACCTCTGTAACTTGGGCGGCGATCTGTGCGCGCTGTCTTCTCGCGCGGCGCGGGGTTCAGGCGCACGGCGGGGCCGGAGCGCGCGGGGCGGCCTCCGGGGCCATGCCGGG
>NW_008344211.1:551062-599238 GCF_000622305.1 Nannospalax galili | reverse complement strand
GCCCGCCGCGGTCCGCCCGGTCCCGGCGGCGCCCGGAGACCGGCGAGGAGGGGCTCAGCATCCCGCTCGGCCCGCCGCCCCAGTCCGGGCGGGCGCTCGCACGTGCTTTGCATTCGTTTGCATATCATTCATTTTAATGTCAAACCGAGGAAGGGCCCCAAGTTGCTACCCCAGCCTCTCCAGGCCCCACTTTCTCCTCTTCCTCCCGCCCGCTTTCCCCTGAAGCGCCCAGAGACACGTCGGATTCCTTCGCCTGGTTGTTACAAGGGAGCAAACTCCCTGCAATTTCTTTCCCTTCCACCTCACCCGCTCACGCACACTTGGTTTCTTTGAGACAAGAAGGGTCCCAGGGTCACCGTCTTAAGAGACAGAAGGGGCCAGACCTTAAGAGCTGTAAGGCCTTGATTTGCATCTCATTAGGCATCAATCTGCATGTGAAAGATAAAAATCTAGAGTGCCAAAAAACGTACCCCCTTTTCCAGGCTTGCCACGCTGGCCTGTTTTCCTCTCTGGGACCCCGTTCTGCCTTTTTGAAATACAAAACAGGGCTCCTGCCCGGTCCTCCTAGGGCCACTCCCAAGAGTGGGGTCTGGTCTCCCTCGGTCTCCTGGGCCTCCCTCTAGTGAACTGTTTCTAACCCGTCTCACACCTACAACGTCCACATTTTCGGATCTGGATTGACAGTGGTATCTGCCCACGTGGGCTGTGTCCATCTTGTGGAAAAGTTGAGGGTCCTGAGTTCATTTCAAAGAGGATTATGGATCTAAAAGTGTTGGGTGTGGGGCTTGAGACCACACACTTTATGCAGCAGGTGCATAGACACCAGCTCCCTTCCCCTGTGGGCTCCTAACACCGAGGCACTGTTATTCCATGTGTGGCTGAGAAAGCAAAGCACAGTCCAGTTATAATCTTGATCCCTCTCCAACGGGCAGCCCCTCCTTCCCCCAATTCTCAGCTCTGGGTTTTGAGGTGGACAAAACTGATCCTGAAAATGTTTACCAGCGGGGTCTGGAGAGATGGCTCAGCGTACAAGAGCACTGACTGCTCTTGGGGAGGACCCGAGTTCGATTCCCAGCACCCACTTGGTGGCTATGAACCGTCCTTAACTCCAGTTCCAGGGGAATCCGAAGCCCTCTCTGACCTCTGTGGCAATGCACAACACGGGTGCACTCACATACATGCAGGCAATACACTCAAGCACATAAAATAAAAATAAGAAAAAAATATTAAAAAAAAAAAGAAAATGTTTGCCAGGACACCCTGACCTGCATTCCCTCTGTCAGGATGAAGGACTCTTTTCTGTCATCTAATAAATCCTGCTGTGTAGCCCAGGCCAGGAGGCAGTGACCAGTCCCAACCCACCTGGCGCTCTGACCCTGACACCAGCCTGAGGGCCCAGTGAGGATGCTGGGCCCCAGCGAGCTTGGAGACTTGCATGTCACAGGCTAGTCTTTAGCAGAGCTGGGTATTACACTAACCAGTCAGCCCAGGAGTCTCAGTTATCACTTGCTATTCACCTTTAATAATAACTCTGAATAACTACGGCCTCCCTTAAACACTTCTCTGTAATTTCTAAAAAGCTTCAGTAGGAGTTTAGACAGCTGTCAAGAAAATAAAAGGTGACAAACTATGGGTATTTTAAAATGAAAGGCTATCTAATGGATTATAGATATAATAGTGGTTGATAACTGCTGTTGCTCATATTTAAATAAAGTCTCCATAAACACCTCACTCTGGTCCCTACCTCAAACAATGAGCTTTTACTAGAACCTAATTCATGATCTATGGAAAAGTCTAATGAGTCAGGCATCGTTAAGTTTCTGCAAAAGATACCATTAAAGAATAAAATAAGCTGTGGGCTAGGAGAAAGTCTGAGTGAAACACATATTTGAAAGGGTCTATTACCCCAAATATGCAAAGAGCCCTTAAGACCAAACAACAGAAAACAAACAGCCCAATCAAAGTGGGTTAGATTCCTGAACAGAAGCATCTCAAGGAAGATAGAGAGAGGTAGAGAGAGGGCAAATGAGCAAATGAAACAAACCTAGCACCACCAACAAAAACACAACAAAAACTTGTTGGGGAAGAAAGCCGCCAGCAGCTGTTTACAGCAACTTTCTTTATAATTGCTCAAAGTCAGAAGCAAGGAGCCGTCTTTCAATAGGCATTCACAGCCGGGGACACAGCAGACAGTGGGTATTATTCATTCATAAGATGAAAAGATCCTGAAGAGCCTCAAGTGCACCTTGCTAACTGAAGAACCTGCCAGAGAGGGTAGTGTGCTATGTGATGCCACCTCTGACATGATAGTGGAAAGATCTGACTGCGCTGGGGTCACCAGGGAGGGAGGGGGTGTCTCATACCCGTGCCCCACTGACATTGCGTGTGAGGGGTCAGTTCTACTTTCTGATCAGTCTTTCGGCAAACCCAAAGCTGCTCTAAAAATTTAGTCTATTTTAAATTTTAAAAAGCCCAGCAGACAAAAATATAGATATCAATGACCTTTTAAACACCTTGTGTCAATAGTGAAGGTATGTGCAGTTGAAAAGGCACGACGGATTGGACTCCGGTCTAGCACCTGGAGTCTTACACAATTCCTCTTTCTGTTAATGCGTATTTCTACTCCATCCAATAAAACAAAACTTTTTATCCTAAGCCAGGTACAATGTCTAGTGCCTGCAATCACAGCACTTAGGAGCCTGAGGCAGGAGGATTGTGGGTTCCAGGCCAATCTGAGTTACATAGGGAGACCCTGTTGAGGAGAAAGAGAGGAAGGATGAGGAGGAGAGGGGCGGAGGAGGCCAAGGAGGAGGGGGAGTTTGGAGGGAGAGGAATAAGATGAGAAGGAAGGGGAGAGGGAGAGGAGAAAGGTAGGAGGAGGGGAGGGGAGGAGCAGAGGTAGGAATGAGAAGAGATGGGAGGAGCGGAGGGAGGAGGCAGGGGAGAGGGGAGAGGGAGAGGAGGGAAAGGAGAAGGGGAGGAGGAAGGCTGCGATGATGGTTGTGAGGTCAGGTTCTTCGGGTAAAATGATGGCTCATGGTGTATACAAGTAGCTGATTTTCCAGTTCTAGGCTGGGTAGGAAACAGCCTCTGACCAAGCTGCCTCAGAGAAGGTAGCTCTGGAAAGAGCCTCCTGCCTCTGATGTGTTGGCGGCTAAATGCTTTCCATACTCTCTCTTGGAATGACTGATTTCTGCAGGTGAGGAAGCTGGCTCTGGGAGGCTCAGGACTTGTGGTGCTGACTGCAGTGGGTTATAGCTGTGTCCTGTGACCTGAGCTCCCCCATCCTTTTTGCCCTCCTGGCTTTTCTTGGGTTAGTCTCAGCTCTGTGCCTTCTCCCCATCCCCATCCCCCATGCTCCTGGGGCTACCAGCCAGATCACACAGGTGGCAGTCCCAAGGAAGGAGGGAGGATAGATGGGGTGCCCCTGACCCTTCCAAGGGAACAAGCATGAGCTTTTGGCAAGGAGGCAGCTGTCAGAAGGGTTTAAGACTAGATGGAGAGGAGCAGAGTGGCCCGGAAGTGGCTCAGTGTGTGGGATGACACAGTGTGCACTATGGCGGCTGCTAGCAGAGGTCCCCGAGGCCAGCAGCTCATACTCTGCACCCAGACGCCTGGTGTCAGCGAGGAGGGGAAGGCTTCCACAGACTTCTCACCCTCCTGGATATACTGATGACCTCAGGCTGCAGGAAGTCTGAGCCTCCCTGGTTTGCTAAGACCCCTAGAGCTGAGTTAGCTGGACTCTGCTTCTCATCTGTACACAAAAGGAAGATTTGGAAAATCTTGGGAACTAATGGTGGGGTGTTGACATGTTCTGCAGAAATGTTCAGGGATGATATTTCTTCATGGGGACACTTTGGCCATTGTTATGGGCAGCCTTAAAATTAATCTATCAATTTTATACACCAGGATTCAGCTACCAGAGTTGGTGTATGGAACAGGGACGCAACAACACCCATTGGGGGTGACTGGGAAACAGGCCATGGGACCTCAACTTAACAGCAGAGAAACATGTCCATAGTGGGATCTGGTCCTGGCAGAGGTGGGGAGAACTCAAGGGGATGAGGAGAGTGACTAGGGACAGCGAGAGCCCTTGCCTCATGTATCATGAGGACAAAAGGCTTTAGACGAAACCCCTCCAAGCACCCATGCGTGATAGAGAATGCATGTGGGACCAGGCACCGCTCAGCTCTCCAGAGGAGCAGAGCGCTTCTGTAGACCATGTCAGGACCAGATCCCACTATGAATAAATACACTATGCATTTCCACTTCACTTGCAAAAATCAACTTCCTTGGCTAAAGAATACAATGTGAAATACAAAAACACTGCAAATAATTGGAGAAAAGAGAGAATCAGAGGAGGTTGCAAGTCAGCACAGAGCTTCAAGGATGACAGACACCTGGCTGGGTGGCAGTGACAACTTCTGTGCTCCCCAGGGGCTTGAGTCACCACAAAAGATGAGGACACAGTGACATGTGCCCAAAGGACTGAAGAAGATTGTTGCAAAGAAGTAAGAAAAACCAAAACATGGTTGGGGAAATAGCTTAGTAACGTGCACGCTGTGCAAACATAAGGACCCGAGTTCAATTCCCATGTGAAAAGTCAGGTATAGTGGTATACACTTGTAAAATTGGGGAGGTGAAGACAGATGGATTCCTGGGGCTCACTGATCAGCCTGTGTAGCCTCCTTGGCAAGTTCCAGGTCAGTGAGAGAACCCGTCTCAAAAAGAAAAGATTGGGGACTAGAATGATGGCTCAGCAGTTAAGAGCACTGGCTGCTCTTGCAGAGGACCCGGGTTCAATTCCCAGCATCCACATGGCAGCTAACAGCTGTCCTTAACTCCAGTTCTAGGGGATCCAATGCCCTCTTCTAA
Organism: Nannospalax galili; assembly: GCF_000622305.1. NCBI lineage: Eukaryota > Metazoa > Chordata > Mammalia > Rodentia > Spalacidae > Nannospalax > Nannospalax galili. The sequence goes on along the minus strand of NW_008344211.1, from coordinate 594,363 downwards.
CCTCTGCAGGCATTGCATGACACAGGTGCACTTACAGACATGCAGGCAATATACTCATACACATAAAAATAAAAATAATATATAAAATATTTTAAAAAGGAAAAGGTTGATGTGCCTGAGGAGTGACATCCAAGGTTGTGATTTAGTCTCCACACATACATACACACATGCATCTGTACATACATGTGTACCTATGCACGCACACACACGTACACATACACACACACACACAGAAAGAAAAACCCAAACCAAAAATAAAAATGGACAAAGTATGTGAACGGGTAAATTCTGCAAGAAGAAATGCAACAGGGTTACCCCTGCCCACTCCCAGGAACAGTGTGCTCCTCTGCCCTCGGCTGGGATTCTCTTTACCCCTCAATACCGTGTCTGTTTGCCTCTCTCTTCATCTGTGCCTGTCTGTTGCTTATCTGTTCCATGTCTGGCTGCTTTCCATTGCCTCCTGGGACCCGGCACCATTGAATGCACTTGTTGAGTGACTTCATGACCTCACCTCATCGTCACACTACTCCCCAGAAGGTGTCCTTAGTCCTTTTCAGATTTTTTAAAAATTTTTTTGGTCTTTTTGGTCTCCCTGTAGCCCCAGCTGTCCCGGAACTCACTATGTAGACCAGGCCCCAGGTGGCCTTGAACTCATAGAGATCTGCCTGCCTCTGCCTCCCGAGTGCTGGGACTAAAGGTGTACGCCACCATGCCTTGGTTTTGCTTTTTGACATAGGGTCTTGCTCTGTGACTGACCTAGATAGAATGCACTATGTAGTCCAGGCTGGTTTTGGACTTGTGGGTGAGCCTCCTGCCTCAGCCTCCTGGGTATTAGGGTTACAGGTACGCACCTTGGCTACACTTGACTCTTTTTGCTTTTAAAAACACTGCTCAATTCTGTTTTGCACCTCACCCCAGTAATAATCAATTGGGGGAGGACACCTGCCTTCCTGCCATTCTGACACCTCAGTCAGGTCTGTGGCTTCTGCCTACGTTTGGGTCACCACCTGCTCCTTGGCCTTAAGTAGGCACTGGGTTCAGAGAAGGAGGGTAGTGACCACCTGGCCACTCACAGTCCTTCCTTGGGATTGTTTTGACTAACAGGAAAGGAAGCTTCTTGTTCCACATGGGATGCAAAGGCAGAGCTGCCTGGGCTGTCTGCCAGGAAGAGGGCAGAGCAGAGTGGAGGAGAAGGTGGAGGGCAAAGGCTGGGCCTGCCATGGACTACAGCTTCCTGCCACGGACAGCCTCCTACCATGGACTACAGCCTCCCACCATGGACGGCCTCCCATCATGGGCAGCCTCCCGTCATGGGCAGCCTCCCGTCATGGACAGCCTCCTGTCACAGCCATGCCTACCTGGCTCCCTGGGGCTGGTTTCTGTCACTTGCAGGCCCACATCCTGAATGACCCACCAGGACATCCCTCCTTCCCCACACCCAGTAAGCACTGACTGGAAAGGGGCTCTGGTAGTCCAGTGCCTGCTGTGATGGGAACAGACTTGCCGGGGGCACATAGATGCCACCATAGCCCATTGATCATGCCCGGGCAGCCGATGATCTCCAGACTCACTGTGTTTGCTGCTGACAGGCTGTTTGTTATCACTGGAGCCAGGCCAGGCGGCAGGAGTGCCTCTCTCCATCCATCTCCACGTGGGAGAATGTGAGGAGGGGAACCTGGTGCTGTCACTCCAGTCCCAGATAAGGCCTAGCTCCTAAACTGCCTCCTCCACACCCCTCCCAGCTCAAGCTCTACAGATACTCTGTCTAGAACATTCTGCAGGCACAGATGCACATTCTCAGCACAGGTTCTGCCCAGCTTCAACATGTCCCATGGGAAAGCTTCCCCTGTCCTATCCCCATGACAGCTGATTATGGATCTGTGGGTTCTCACTGATACATGGCCTCAGAGTTCATGGATTTCTGCTTCCAGAGGATCCAGAGGTACAAAATGTCAGGACTCCACCATCACAGGGGCTCTATAAGGACAGCGCCATTGAATGAATGAGTGACGATTGAATGAATAAACCATGCCCATGGAGAAAGATCCAGACTGGCCCCATTTGTCAGTCACGTTCCCACCCTCTCCAGCAGTGACAGATGAGTCCCCATCCTCAGTGAGTCCACAGGCTTATCCTGGACTCCCAGCTGTGGGTCAGGGGAGAGGACTCAGGTCACAGGTGCTGCCCTGGGTCTGGAAAGAGAGGGGTTGGGGAAGCTAATCACAGAGTGAAGAGACCCCAGAACTGGTCAGCCAACCCACAGACTTTGAAAATAGGGAAACTGCCGGGTGTGCTGGGCGTGGTGGCACACACCTTTAGTCCTAGTACTCGGGAGGCTGAGGCAGGCAGATCTCTGTGAGTTCAAGGCCAGCCTGGTCTGCATAGTGAGTTCTAGGCCAGCTGGAGTCACAGGGAGACCTTGTCTCAAAAAGACCAAAAAAGAAAAAAAAAAAAAAAGAAAATAGGGAAACTTGGAGAGGGCATCATCACCCCCAAGTTTCCTTCAATCTTATGAGGCCATGTCACTGCAGGCCAGAAGGGTATGTGGCCAGGAGCCTCTATGGGGCTCTTATGCCAAACACTCAATACGTTCAGGGGAATGCCATGCAAAGGGGGTAGAAGCTGCCCCGCCAGCCTGTCCTCACTTTCCCAGAGCACCTTGCAACTGCAATGATCATGTGCCCAGTTTTGAGGCTAGAGTGGGGTCTTTAAGGTGCTGCCTGAGGGTAAAGGGCCAAGACAAAATAGCAGAAGACCCTGTCTCCCCTCCCTTGCCCTGCCTGGGAGTCCCTCTGGCAGGCAAGACCAGAAAGCAAGGCCCGGAGTGCTGGACACCACCATGCATGTTACCTTAGAGTAGGTCATGTTAGGTTGTGTGTGTTTCTGCCCTGTGTCCTTGGAATCTGTGAGGGTGCTGGGTGCAAGGCCAGTGATAGAGGCCTGATGATGCTCACTAGAGAATGACTTTGTATCTAGACAGCTGGCCCCAGGCTCCCATGTCTCCCACCACAGGCCTGGAAATATGTCCAGTGGGCAGCATAGATCTGAAGTAGGGGACAGGGCAGAAGTGAACTGTGAATAGGTTGGGGGCTCTTAGGCTTGACGATTTTAGGCTGTGTGACCATCCAGGGACAAGGCACCTGTCACTGCTTTTCAAGGCCCGGGACCATAATTTCTGTCTATTGAAGTTGTAATTTACCGCTGGGAAAATAAACATTTGGGTTTGTTTTGCTGACGACATCTAGTGAATGTTAATCTAAAACCTCTGAGTTTCACTGAGGGGCCGACTTCCCTCCCTTGCCTGGCCAGGACTCAGTTTGGCCTCTGTAACCGCTCCAGGAATTCCATTTCCTCTACAGTCTCAGTTTTCTCAGTGTGCTGAGAATGCAAGAGGGTGGGTCAGTCCAAGGACACCAGCGTCCTGGCCAGAGCTAGCTGTCATGTCAGGACTCCTGGGGTGCAAGAAAAGCTGTCTGTGGGTCTGATAATTTGGGTCTACAAGGGCACTGCCTACATGGACTGATGTTGATTGGCAGTTGAGGGCATGGCAAGTGTGTTGGAAAAACCAGGAGGTGAGGAGGAGGCTGCTTCCTGACCCCTGTAGGGCTCACACCTGGAAGTCTCCCCTTGCACCACTTCCATCAAAGGAAGGCCCGTTTCAGAGTTCTAAGCTGCACAGTCTTTTTGACCCATTGGCAAGACAAACCTTAATGACTTATGACCATTTCTGGGTGTCTTCCACAGGATCTGCCCCAACTCTAAAGACCCCCATCTTGACACATAACCTCCACACCTCCAGTCACAATGGACTCCCTGTGCACCATGACCATACCTCACCCTGAGTGTGGGCGGTACCAACCCATGGGTAGGGGTCCCGGACTAAATAGAAAGGAGAACGTGAGCTGAGCACCAGCATTCATCTCTCTCTGCCTCTTGACTGCAGATGCGCTGTGACCAGCTGCTAATGCTCCTGCCACCGTGACTTTCTCATCATGACGGACTGGACCCTCAGACCATGAGCAAAAATAAAAGTTTCCTTTCCTAGGTTGTTTTTTTCAGGCATTTTGCCACAGCAATGAGGAAAGTAACTACTAAAACTTGGTTGGTCTGGGACTCACTATGTATCCCATGATGGCCTAGAACTTGCAACCATCTGCCTGCCTCTGTCTTCTAAGTGCTGAGATTGTAGGCATTCACCACCATGCCAGAGTTCACCTTCACTTGAACCACACAACCCAAATCTGAGGCCTGGGACACCCAGGTATTAGTCACCATCTGCCTAGAATAGAAGTCTCCTGGGACTCTGATGCCACAGTGGGGGTGTTCAGGACCAGCTGTTCACCCCTGAAAGATGCTTTCCTCTCCCCGACAGATCTGGAGGCAGAGTCACTGTTCTTGAAGACTTCTGGTCAGACTGTTCCCCCCACCCCTCATGGCCCCCAGAAGAGGCTATGGACTTTCAAGGTTGTGCTCCAGCTAGTGTCACATCTACCCAGTCCTTTCTATTAGAGCTGGCACCTGATTAGGAGTGACAGTGATAGTTAGAGTGCAAACAGGGTCAGAGCCTGTGCAGGGACAGTGGTGTCTCTCCAAGGCCAGGGCGATGAGGCTGAAGGTGATGGGCAGATCACAATATCACCATCTACTGCGTCCTCACACTGCCGTCCCCATGGCACATATAGAAAACAAAGGCCCAGTGAGGAAGACACACAGCCTGTAGTGCTGTGAGTCGAGGGCAGATAAGCACAAAAGGAGGTGCAGTCCTCAGAACCAAATGCTAGTCAGCCTTAAAGGAACAAAGCATGGATACACTGCACATAGGTGAACCCTGCAGACACGGCACTGGGTGAAAGGAGTCAGACACAGAGCCCACGTGACCCGTGAATAAGAGACGCCTAAACAGGCAAATCCAGACAGAGCTGATTAGTGTGGCCAGATAGAGGAGGTAGAGGGCTTCTTTTAGGAAGCTGCAAATATTCTGAGAGCAACTGTGCTGAACAGGGGTGCCACACGAGAAACATCTGGGCAACGCCGCATCAGCCCAAGGGGAGCTGAGGACGCACCTCGAGGCTACCAACTCTCTGCTTGCTCTTGGCTGCTTGGAGGGTGCAGCCTCCTCAGGCCTAGGCAGCTATCTGGGGAGGGTCTCTGGGTGCGGCTGAGGACCTAAAATAACTGCAGGGCCTGAAACTGCTGAGGAGAAGCTGAGGGCTGTGCGGCTGCCAGGAGGAGGGCTGTTCCAGGAAGGAAAGGAGAAGTCCCGGGGCTGAGGGGCTGCGGTGGAGACTCGTGGAGGGTGGAGGCGAAGTGGAGGGAAGGCAGACGGAGAAGCGGACCCTCACGTGTACAGCTTGGATCTGGGCGTTCTTCAGCGTCCGGTCTTTTTGCAGACCTTAATGGTGGAGATGCATCACTCTGTGACTCAGATAAGATATGGACTATGGGGGGCTCCATGCTAGGCACTGAGACACAACACACAGGGACTCTGGTGAACAGGTTCTGAGTGGACCACAGACGGGCTGTGACGGGTTCTCGGTTTGTAGCTAGGCACTGAGACACAACACACAGGGACTCTGGTGAACAGGTTCTAAGTGGACCACAGGTGGGCCATGATGGGTTCTAGGCGGACCACAGACAGGCCGTGACGGGTTCTAAGCGGACCACAGACGGGCCGTGACGGGTTCTCGGTCTGTGGCCTGGGACCCTGTCGTGCGGCGTAAGCAGAGGTCTGAAGGATGGATTTTCTACCAAAGCCCAGTCTTTGTCCTCCTTGCTTCTTTCTCTCTCTTCCTGACTGGAACACAGATATAACACCTGGAGGCTCGGCAGCCACTCTGTATCCAGGAAGCTTCAAGCAAGACAATGGTAGTACAAACAGTGTGAAGACACCTGGGTCCCAGATGGCATCATCGCTCTGCTGGCTGAACCGTGTGCCTCTGGGCTTTTGTTTTGTGGCATCACACAAACCTTACACAGTTCCAACTAGGCTTTCTGCTATTTGTGGCTCAATGCGATCCTACTGAAACCAGGGACCAAATCCTTCTTAGATGGAGTTGCCAGACAGGAGATAAAAATATAGGATGCTTCATTCATCTACTACTTATCTCTCCATCCATCTATATAACCATCCACCCATTAACTCTCTATTCATTATTCATACACAACCCATCCATCATCCATCCATCATCCATCCTCCATTCATCCACCACCCATCATCTATCCATTCATCATCACCCACCCATTTATCCACCCTCCATCCATCCACCACTCATCCACCCATCCTCCATTCATCTACCACCCATCATCTATCCATTCATCATCACCCATTCATTTATCCACCCTCCATCCATTCATTCACCCAACTTGCATCCATTCATCCATCCATTATAAATCCATCATCAGTTTATCATGCATTCATCATCAATTCATCATCCATTCATCTTCCATCCATTTACCACCCATCTACCTATCCTCCATCCATCTAACCTCCATCATCTGACCACCATTCATCCATCATCCATTCATCCATTAATTATCCATCCATCTATTCACCTACTTATCTACCATACTCCATCAATATATCCATAATCTAGCCATCCATCTATCATCCATCAATTCATCTACCCATCCATCCATACATACATACAAACATACATGCATATATAAATCATCTATGTACCCATTGGCCCATCCTCCACTGGGTACCCTCAACAAGGTCCTATGTCACTGGTTCAAAAGGATGCTTGCCACAAGATGCTTACCAGAGTTCCTGCCTACTGCCTCTACAACACTGCCATATCTCCTATGGGGCATATGGTACCTGCCAACACATGTCTGCATATGGCATGTGAAATGCTCTGACTCTGGTCTTCTTGACCCAGTGGTGGTTGTGGGCACAGTTAACCTGTGACTATTCCAGTGGACACTGGAGTTATCTACTAAAAGAGAAGCAGCTGATGTCTACATGTGACCAAGCTGAGAGAGGCCAGTTATAATCATTTTGATAATTTAGGGAACATGCAAACCAAAAGTTAAAAAGCACCACAGAGGGGCTGGAGAGAGATGGCTCTGGTTAAGAACACTGGCTATTCTTGTAGAAGACCCGGGTTTGAATCCCAGCACCCACATGGTAGTCAACAACTGTCCGTAACTCCAGTTCCAGGGGATCTGACAGCCTCTTCTGCTCTCCTTGGGCATTGCACGACACATGCAAAAACATTAAATAAATAAAATATTTTTTGAAAAAGCACCACAGAACCACCGGCTTCTGGAATGGGCAGCCCCTCCCCCACTGACCAACCACTGAGCAGGGGCTGTGGAGGGAAGGCCTGGCCTGCACAACAGAGTCCACAGAAAGTAAGAATTCCCCTTGGCCACCCACACAACTGGGTAAGCAGCCCTCCTTCCTTTTGCCCTAGAGGTGGGGTTGTGGTGATTCCCAGGGGCTGCTCCATAGAGTGGACTTTCCCAGGTCCCCAAGGACTAGTAAGAACTTGCCCATGCAGTCTCAGGCCTGTCCACCATCTGAATCAAACTCTAGAGTCTCCCTGGGAAGCACCTTAGCTAGGGAGGGTCTCAGAATCTGGACCTGCTGGCTAGCAGGGCACCAGGGTGGGTCAGGCTGTGCTGGGTCAGAGGACATTTGTGAGTATTCTGCTGAGTGAGCAGAGCCTGAGAATAGGACTGTGTGCCCCTCTCCCATCTGCTTAGCACAGCTGGGTGTTTTCATGTCTCTCCCACACCTGGTCCAGGTGGGCTTTGACCCAGCCCAGCCCCACCCAGGGCTGGGGAATCACTCCAGGGCCTGCAGAATCACCAAGCACTGGTGTTAGGCACTTACACAGCACTAAAGGCCTTTTCTTATGAGCTGGGACCCTGCACTCCTGCTCTGCCTTGGTGTATCTGGGGACAAACAAACCAGGAACACATCCCCAGTTCCTGTTACTACTCCTTGAACCCCAGCTCCCCTTTAACCACTTCAGACTTGGGCCTCTGCTGAAAGCCAGGATGTGGCCTTGTGTCCATTATTGTCCTTGGGCTTGGATGTGGGCACAGGGGAAAGAGGGAAAGGGTCCCTGACTGAGCGTCTTCATAACAGGGGAGTCAGGGGCTCAATGCTCAACAGGGAAGGAGAGAAATGAATATGTGGATCATGTGACATGTCCACCCTGGGGACCAGCAGCCTCCACAGGAACCAGCACAGAGTATCTGACAGCACAGGACACAATGCTGTTTATGTGACAATTGAACACTGCAATATCTGGTTGAAATGTCACAGACACAATGGGAGCCTCAGAAGGTTCCACACCCAGCACTGAGTACCACCACTGCCTGTCTGTTTAGCTTCCCTGGCTCTGTAGAAGAGCTAGAAGACCACTGCCCCATTTTATAGATGAGAAGACAGCTAAAGAGTGTTAGTTGGGGGTCCAGAGAGGCCCTGTCCTCATCTTGCCCCTCTCAGTGTGCTGCCTCTGGGGTGGGCATCCAATCAGTCATACTTCACCTTTTTTTCAAAACAGGAAGGAAGGGCACCCAGTGTGCACAAAACCTTGGGCTCAACCCCCTCCACTACATAAACTGGGAGTGGTGGTTCATGCATGTAATCCAATCTCAGCATTTGGGAGGTGGAGGCAGGAGGATCAGAAGTTCAAGGTCATCCTTGGCTACACGGGGAGTTCAAGGCCAGCCTGGGATACAAGAGTTCCTATCGCAAACACAACACCAACAAAACAAACAAACAAAGCAGGGGGAAGGGAGGGACAGCTCTGAGTGAGTTTGCATCTTATACCACTTGTCAGCCCGGTCATCACTTTTCTGGTGTGTGTGAATTTGTTCAAACTTCAAAGGCTGACTGTAGAGACAGAAAGCTGAGGTGGAGGCCCCAACTCACTGGGTGCTGGTCAAACTCAGTGGCCAGTCAGAAGTGAAAGGAGAGATGAAGCTGATGTTAACCAGGCCTTCTCCCTCCTGCTTAGCACAGCTTGGTGCTCTCCACGTCTCTCGACACCTGTGTCCCGTTGAGTCCCATTTATCTGATGTGTCATCATTGTTATGAAGGCATGGGCTGGGGAGGTGACTCAGTCTGTAAAGTACTTGCCTTGTAAGGATGAGGACCTGAGTTTTATCCCTAGAACCCATGTCAAAAAGCTAGGCATGATGGTGCACCCTTTGTGATCTTGGTGCTTGGGAGGTAGAGATAGGCCAATCCCTGGGGCTCACTGACTGGCCAGCCTAGCCTATTTGGTGAGCTCCAGGCCAATAAGAGACCCTGTCTCAAAAAACAGTGTTCATGCAATGCCTAAGGAATGGCATCTAAGGTTGACCTCTGACCTCCACATGCACACTCACCAATCCCCTACCCCATGTAATTAGCAAAGCATTCTGCCTACTTGGCTTCTACATAAAGACTGAAATCTTGTGTGCATCAAGGTCGTGGCTGACCTGTAGTGACCGCCTCCAAGCATTCAAGGCTGCAGAGCTGTGAGGAAGGGCCCCTGGCCACATTGAAGTGAGGGTCACCATGCTGCAGTGAGAGAGGCTCAGGGTGGCCTGCAGGTGTCTGTGGGGTGTGTTAGTGGGCAGGCCAGGTAATGAAGGGCAGCTGAGGATGGCTGAGGTCTGTGTCCACCTGGGAGGGAAGCACCTGGCATTTTCAGTTTTCAACAAGAAGCATTCTCTCCAGCTCCACCAGGGCACTGTCTTTCTGGGTAGAACTTGGAGTCATGTGCCCCAAGGCCCCCAGGCAAGGGATGACACCTTCCTGTACCTAGAGCAGTGGGCCCAACACGTGTGGCCAGTAAATGGGGCAGATGGGATCGAGGGAGGAAGGCCCCAGGGCGTGGCCACAGCAAACACAGCAGCTCCATTCCCTGAAGGTGTGTGTGGAAACCTTATTACTTTTCTCTTCACAGGACAGAGCAGTAGGGAACAGTGGCTGGGGCCCTCGGGTGCCAAGGGGCCGTTTCTGGGGAACCACAGATTCTGATAGAGAAATACCTGCCCAGTAAACCCATGAAGGTGCATTGGGCTAGGGGCTGGAGAGAGGGGCTGCATAGACATAACACAGGACCTTCTGACCCCCCTCAACTCACACGATGGCTTCCCCTCCAGAACTGGGACTTTCCAGACACTCAGAGTGCACCTGGGTTGGAGGGAGGAGGAAGCTCCCAGCTTGCAGGGTGGGGTGAACTCCCAGTTCCTTCTGGCTCTAGCAGGGCCTCACTGTGCCTTCCCCTGTCTTTAGGAACAACCTCAGTGGGGTGGGAGGTAGGGACCCTAGGAAGGGATGACGCATAGATGAAGCCAAAATGGGGGGGGGCACTGTGTGGAGGGGTGTCTTTTCCCACCTAGTCCCATGCCAGCCTCACTGAGGGAGACCCACCACCATTGGTGTCACAGCCAGGTGTGGAGACAGGTGGAGCTGATTCCCATCTTTAGAGTCTGGTCCCACCTGCACCTTTCAAAACAGGAAGCCGAGCATACCAGAGTACAGACCCATGTGGCTTTACCTTACAGACTCTCTAAAGCTTGGGGACTCGGTGACATAGAACCAGGACACAGGCTGCATCATTAGGACAAGCCTGATTTCTACGGGCCCCCAGTCCCACCTGCTGATCTGTCACCTCCTGCCCCCAACCTCACAGGACTTCCCTAAGGCACTGGAGTCTCTCCTTCCTCTGGGGAAGGGACCCTTTCTGCCCTTGGCCCTTCCACAGTCCACCCTAGGGACTCTCAGCTGCAGAACCAACCCTCTGAAAAACCAACTTGAACTTCTGCAGTAGGTGAAGACTGAGACAAAGGGCAGCTGTAGTTTAAAGATTCCCGAGCAGCAGCCCCTCCCATGCAGAGGGAGGCCTTCTCCCAGGGCATTGTTGTCAGGGGCCCAGCAAAGCAACTTTGCCTTGAGACTGTTACTGCCATCATCTGGACTTCAGGACATGATTGACCCAGGTGTCAACTAGGGCTTCCCAGTGTAAAGCAAGCAAAGTCCCCATAGAGCCCAGCTTAGGGTGTAGCTGCTGAACTCAACTTCCCACATGGAGTAGGCAGTGCCAGAGAGTCCTTTCCTGTGACTCCACTTCACTTCATGTTGTTCTCCCTTGTAGATGAGCCCCACTGGGAAGCCTCAAGCCCACCCTGGCCAGGACTTGCTGGGTGACCCCTGGACAGGTCACTTGACTTTTCTGTGTCATGGTATCAGGAAGGAAGCATGAGGTGGGTTGGTGATGGCCTGAGGTTGGTGCACTACTGTGTGGCCTTGGGTGGTCACATCCTCTCTCTGGTCCTGTGTCCTCCTATATTCCTGGTATGTATATGAACTTTTTACTGAATGCTGAAAATTGTTACTTTTTTTTTTTTTGGTCTTTTTAAGACAGGGTCTCACTGTAGCCTCAGCTGTCCTGGAACTCACTATGTAGACTAGGCTGGCCTTGAACTCATAGAGATCTACCTGCCTCTGCCTCCCAAATGCTGGGACTAAAGGCGTGTGCCACCATGGCTGGCTCTGTGCGCCCCCACCCCCGTGACCACCACAGTGATAGGAAGATAGAAAAATGAGGGGCCAGATCTGGCTCTTGAATTAAGGACTGCTGTTATTCTCAGGCCTCTGAGAGACAACACTGTGTCACTACTGCTCCTTCAAGTTCTCTGACTTTGGGGGACCCCAACTCTTGGGGAGGTGCCCCTGGGTTGGAATGGGCTGCTATGTCCCAGTCCCTCTGCCTGGGAGAGAGTGGAGACCTCCTTGTTCTAAGGGGGCTCAATACACACACTGGGCCTCAACTCCAGACTCCTTACTGGCCCAAGTTCAAGATAGCTTGTCCTGACCTTGCCAGGCTGGAGGCCAGAGGTGGACACAGCAGAAGAGGTTTGGTGGGCTCCCATGTCCCCATCCCAGAAGTCCTGCTGTCCTCTCCTCCTTGCCCTGGGTTATGGCCCCTGGTGACATATGCCTGCCCTGGTGACATGATCTAAGGACACCTACACCCTCTGGCATGCCCAGTGAGCTTGTTGTATCTTCTCCTCTCCCTTGGAGAGAATAGGCCCATGGGCCATCCTCTGATCCATCATTGAAGAGAGACCCAGACCACAGACAAGCCTCCCAGGGTCACCATAGGGTCACAGACCTGAGGCCAAACCCAGGCAAGGTACTTCCAGGCCAGCCCAGAACCCCTGACTCCTATGTTCAGGAGACTTGGATGTCACAGGGCTCCTTCCCCAACACTGAGCTCTGATTACCCCCAGAGGAGCATTTGAATTGTTTCCCCAGGTCCCAAGGCCAGTACAGGGGGCCAGCCCTGGGCCTGCCCTGCTTGCTGTATGACCCCACAGTTCCCTCCTCATCTTTAGGCCTCAGCTCCTGTTCTGTGTTTGAAAAGGCAGATCTAGATTTGAGAGCCTGGGTGGTGTCAGCGGAGCACTGGGCGTCCGGACAAGGACCACATGGGAGGAGTAGAGGTGGCCAGGTCTCAGGTAGGGTGGATAAATCCTTTTCCCTGTCAATGCTGGTATCCCTAAGCCAGCCTTGTTCTGGGTCTGGGCAACCTGGGTCCCCACTTTATGGAGCTACCTACAACCAAGGCGGGGGAGCGCAAATGAGATTCCATGCAAACTTGGGAAAACACCACAGGGTTCATCAGAGTTAGTCAAAGGTGCAAAATGCAGCAAGAAAGAATGTGCAAAGGCCCTGAGTGTTTGCTGAGCAGCCAGATGGCCAGGGGCCCCAGAGGAGAGAGAGGCTGGGCAGTGGGGGGGAAGGAGAGAGAGGTGGGCTAGACAGTCAGGGCCATGGACCCTAGGAGCACCTGGGTCCTCTCTGATCATTATGAGAGGTGGAATCCCTGAGGGAATACACACTGCATGTCATCCACCTGATGTTTGTTAAGAGCCATCACTCGTCCAGTGGACATGTTGGCAAAGCAGTTCTGTCCAGTTGAGAGAGCCTCTTGGGCCACCCCCCCCACCCTGGGCAGGGTCCCTATCCCTGTGAGTTGTCATCAGAGGATGTGTGTCTGGGGGATTTCATGGAGAATTCTCTGGCTACTGTGTGATCTGACCCTGGATCTGTTATCACAATAGCAACAACCCCAGGCCCAACTACCCCCCAGGGTATGTGGACCACTCTCAGAGAGGCTCCTTTCTCTCCTCTCCCAGCTTTCCCCTCAGAGGTAGACAGTTCTAGAAGGAATACAAGATGGGCATCCCCTCAGGGAACGGAGAGTCCGGAGGCCCAGAGTCTGGAGGCCCAGGTTGGTTAGCACTGTGCTGTCTGCTCAACTTGCACTGAGAACTGAAAGTTGCCTTTGCTTGAAGAGTGGGTTCTAGCCACCCCCGCAGGGATACTTCCTCCAAGAAGCTGACCTGGACTGTACCCTGTCTCTGCACATATCCTGCCCTGATCGCCATCTTCCTGGCCTACAACTACTCTTACTGCTGGACACTGGGTGTGGGGTGGGGGCGACCGAGCTGTGTTCCAGAAGGAGATGTCTACTTGTCCCCAGGGCAGGATGAGAGAGCACTGGGGCTCAGAGCAGAGGCATCCTCCTGCCTCCCCTGGCCCTGGACACTGCCCTAGTGGATAAGTGGACCATCTATGGTGATGGCAGGAGAGAGAGGTCAGGTTCTAGACTCTGCATTCCATCATGGCCCCTAACTAGCTTCCTTACCCTCCCTCTCCTTCCTCCTCAGGCCGGGGACTCTGACTTTTGCAAACTGTCCCTCGTGTCAAGTTTACTTTTCTGCCCTTGTGCTACTGGCTACTAGGCAGGACCCGCAGATCAGCAGGGTTCTGCAGCCGGCCACCCCATCTAGGAGCTGGGCTTGAAGGGCAGCAGACCCTTACACTTGAGCCCACGTACCCCTGCATCCAGGCTCCATGGCCAGCAGAATCTGCTGGGTGGTCCCTGGAGCCTTGGCTGCATTGTCTGCTGTCACTCAAGGCTGGACAGGCCCAGTGCCTCAAGCCTTACAAAGAAGGCCCTGAGACCCTGTGGTCAGCAAGAGGTAGGTAGAGGTGGAACTGGGGCCTGCAGCAGACATAGTGCCTCAGGCTCCTGAGCCTGTCAGGCCTGACCCCAGAGTGAGAAGGGCTGGAGGTTGGGAGTAGAGCTCAAGGTCACAGCACTGGGCCAGAGCAGGTGGGTCTAACAGGAAGATCACCATAAAAGTGCTTTGGTACAACACAGGTCAGAGGTCACCTTCAGAGTACACAGATATGGGTCAGAAGTCACCATGGCTTTATGCAAATGTGGGTCAGAGGTCACCGTTACTTCACACAGATATGGTCAGAGGTCACCATCATTTCAAGCAGATGTGGGTGAGAGATCACAGTCACTCACATGCATATAGGTTAGAGGTCTGCTGATGCCATAGCATCAGCAGGCAAAGGTCATTCTCAGTTCTCTACAGACTCCCATAGGCCCCACAGTCCCTCATTTTGGGATGTGTGATCTCTAATGTCCTCTCCCATGCTGGCCTCCCTCATCTGTTGGGAGCCTGCCCGTGCGTGAGTCACAGAGTCCTTGGCAGAGCTGGCTCCCACCATCAAGCATGAGACTGGGCAGCCTGCCGCTAAGTGTGAAATGGAAATAGCTGTGGGCCTCTCCACCCCTCTTCATGGGGGTGACCTGGGGGTGCTCTCTGTGTCCCTGGCAGGTGGTGGCTGTGAGACCTGCCCTGACTTTGAGGCTCTGGTTCCTTCCTTAAGGGACAGTGGGAGTCTGCGCTAGACCCTCTGACTAGCACCCTCCATCCTGTATACGGACTAGGGTGACGCCAGTCCAAGGATCAGTCTTCTTGCAAGGGAAGCAGAGGGAGATGGGAGAGGAGGTCCCAGGAGGGTGGAGGCAGAGAGTGGAGGGAGGCAGCCACAGCTGAGGGCACCTGGAGCCAGCGGGAACTGGAAGGGCAAGACAGAGCCTCCGTGGAACTCCTGTGGCCCAGCCACAGTCCCAGGAGGGTGGAGGCAGAGAGTGGAGGGAGGCAGCCACAGCTGAGGGCGCCTGGAGCCAGCAGGAACTGGAAGGGCAAGACAGAGCCTCCGTGGAACTCCCTGGGTTTCGGACTTCAGGTCCTGACTGTGAGAAACTATCGTTTCAGCTCCCTGTAGGAGTTCCTTTGTTAGCACAGGAGATTGGTACCAGGACGCCTGCTTGAGAACACCAAAATGCACGGTGCTCATTTTTTTCACACAAAATGGCAGTGTTTGCACAGAGCCCTCTCACATCCTGGTGTGCGATAGATGACACGATACCTAACACCACACAGATGTAACATGCGCAGTCAAATGGGAAAAATTACAAGAAAATCAGTTCAGATGCATTTTTCCAAAATGTTTTCTATCATAGGTTGGCAAAATCTGTGGCAAAGGAACCCATGAACATTGAAGCTCAGGGGTAGCCTGGGGCGAGGAGCAGGAGGAGGAAGGGTAGGGAAAGAGGAGTAGGGGAGGATGATTGAGATGGGAAGGAGGAGAAGGGAGGAGGGAGGAGGGGGAGGGAGAGTGCTTGGTGGAGCCCATCTAGCCCACAGCCAGGCTCAGAACTCTGACCTGGACCAGGAGGCCCAGGCACCCTTCCGAAGGCACCCCTCCTGCCTTTGTCCCCCTACATTCTGCCCCACCTACAAGTCAGATTTGCCACCTGGGCCCCACATTGTTCGTCTAAGCCACGCCAGCAGGCTTGACTTAGTTTCTCCCTGGGGTTCGCTACCTGAGCCTTCCCTGTGGTGGGCTAAATCCATCTGAATCCCTCAGCTGCGATATCCGTGAGTAGATTCCAGTCTGTCTGTAGCACTGTCTTCCCTCTTTTCTGGGAAGTAGGTTACCATCCTGATCCCAATCTCAGAGACTGGCAATGCCCACGCTATTCCTAGTGCACACAGTAGGCACCTGATGAACATGATCCTGTAAATACTCTGCACACCTGTTTCTGTCCCTCTGCACTCTGGAGTCTGCAACAGACCCAGGTGCCACACCATCGTGCCCAGGGGATGGGACGCTCTGTGAGATGCCGAGTCCTTGTTCCTGGCATCACCACAGGGATGAAGGTCCTTGTTTTTGCCATCCACGTCACCCACAGCCCTCTATGACTCAGCTCACAGCAGGCACTTGCCCTGTTGCCACCATGAGCTCAGCCCAGGACACCCTGTATGCATCAGTTTCATAGGGAGAAAGACTATTGGCGCCCAGCTTCAGACCTCTCTGCTCTTGCAGCAATTTGAAGCTAATTAACTCGGAGCTGGCCAGATGGCTCAGCGGTTAAGAGCACTGACTGCTCTTCTAGAGGACCCGGGTTCGATTCCCAGCACCCACATGGCGGCTATGAACCGTCTTTAACTCCAGTTCCAGGGGAATCCGAAGCTCTCTTCTGACCTCCACGGCTTTGCACAACACGGGTGCACTCACATACATGCAGGCTATACACTCATACACATAAAAAAAAAAATAATAAAATGAAGCTAATTAACTCTTGTTCTGTCCTCTAAGATTTTTCACGGGCTCCTGGGGCTGAAGAGGGGCCAGAACCCCTCAAGTCCATTCCGGCCCCTCCCTAAAGTGGCCCAGCTCCATGCTGCCTCTGGTGGTGCCTTCTGGCATTGCAGGGTCCCACATCTGTCCCCTTGAGAGAAAGGGGTTCTTAGAGAGCCCTGTGTGCACAAGGTGACCTTGGAGACATTAAATTGGTGGATAGGTGTTCTGCCAGACGCACACTCAGCCTGTCTGCCCTAGGTATCTCCAACTTGCCAATACTAAGTTCATTCCTCATAGGCACAACCAAGTTCATAGACACCTCCTAGCCCCAAACTTCTGGGGTCACTGCTCCATCCAAACCACACAGTGGCTCTTCTTGTACCTCCAGCCTGCCTCGTCTCAGAGAAGCCACACCCACATCCATATGGGAGACTGGGGTGGAAGGGAAGGAAGGACTGACCAGGCAAGCAAGCAGAGGGGACAAATTGGGCTGCAGTTCCCAGGGTAGTGGGTCTGTGATAACACCCCTGCCCCACAAATGGGGCAGTTCCCTGGTCCCCACCTGTACAGCAATGCTTGTTCTCACAGGCGTCTTTGGGAGAAGCCAAGAATAACACAAGTTGTCTGGGAAGTTGGGCTTTGTACACTTGAGTGCTCTCATTTGGGCCCTGTCTGCTGCTGGAGACATGGGCATTTGACTGTCAGGGCCTGAGGCCAACTGCAGGTGGGGGACCAGCCTTGATGTGGCACATGAACCTGTTCAGGTACAAGGGTCACTTTAAGAGAAGGGTGTCCCAGAACTAGGGTCTAGATATGGATCTCACTGCCACAGCATGAGTACTGTGGGACTCAGAACTATGGGGTCTGGAAAATTCCAAAGGCTACCTGGAGTGTGGCCATGTGGCTGTGGGCTGGGAATGGAGTCCTCTGCCTACATGTATCTCTGAATCCCCGGGGTTCTGGAATCAGGGTCAGCGATGTCAGAGGAAGCTGGCAGCATGCTGGGTTCCCTACCTGGAGCCAACAGCCCCAAAGGGTGAGGAAGCTTCCCCCCACTGCCCTGCTGGAAATAACTTGCTCTGGAAATAACTTGCTCATGGGCCTCAACCAGCACCTCTTCAGTCCTCGACCTCCTCATCTAACCTACAGTGAGATCTCACACCTGGGAGCATCTGGGAGCCCCTGACTTTCAGCCTCAACCCCCACCGTGGAAGACACAGCCCACCCTCTCCTAGACAGCCGGGCACCTGCCTCTGGGTGGGGCCAGGACTCAGGCTTGGCACCTGCTAGGCTCTTACTGGGCCACCTGCCCCAGCTGTGAGGGACTCTTCCCTGTGTGTGGGGGGGCTGTGTTGATATTTGAGGTAGGTCAACACAGCCACGCCGTCAACAAAGCTGGACGCACGCTCGGCAGCTTGGAGATGTCATTTTCCTGCCCCACCTGCCCCACCTGCCCCAACTACCCTCTACCCACCCCAGCTTCTTACCTGGGCTGCCTTTCCTGAGGCTCCAGGGGATTGATGGCAGAGCCCCACTCTCCAGTGTGGCAGATGCCCGGGACATAGAGCTGCAGGTGGAGCGGGGACTAATGGGTGCCTGGGCCTTCAATTCTGTAGCAAGGGTGAAGTGGCCAGCCTCTAGAGCCCACCCTGAAGTGCTTCTCCTGATCTCTTGGGGTCTGGAGGGAACTGGAGGGGAAAGACAGTGTCTGTGTCTTGGAGCCTATATCTG
This sequence comes from Nannospalax galili, assembly GCF_000622305.1. Taxonomy (NCBI): domain Eukaryota; kingdom Metazoa; phylum Chordata; class Mammalia; order Rodentia; family Spalacidae; genus Nannospalax; species Nannospalax galili. The sequence goes on along the minus strand of NW_008344211.1, from coordinate 576,164 downwards.
TGTCCTCTCGAAGGCTCCAGGTTCTTCTAGCCACTACAGCCCACAGGCCTGGGCTGTGGCTCTGGGGAAGGGGTGGGAGGCTACAGGGCCTCATGTGACATGGGGCGGGCTTGGGGACGGTGTGGGGGAGGTCCTCTTGCAGCCTGCAGGGGTGAGGCAGCCAGCTGTGTCGCAGTGATAATGTGGCGGGGGCTGGGGGCCTGCAGCTGTGCCCAGTGCTTCCTCGGCAGGAACCATCTGCCCAGCCGCCCAGGCCTCCCTCCACGGTGCCATTCCGGTTTGACTTTCCAACAACTTCCTCCTACCCTGCCTGAGCCTTTCGACCTCCCACCAGGCCCAGTCTGGCAGTGCAGCCCATGGGGTGTGTTTCCTGCACACTGGGGTAGTGTCCATCCTGGTCAGAATCCCTGGTCCCCTTATCCACCTGTCTTCCCATGGTGCATGGCTCTTCCGGTGGCTTGGGAGGCCCAGAGACTCTGACCACTTTGCCTGCCTGCAGACAGACTTTGCCCAGAGTCCCTTCTATTTGTCACACAATGGAGGGCCTGTGATGGCAGGGTCAGGTAAGCCTGGTCAGGCCTCTGACCACCCTCCTGCCTACCTCTGACTCAGAAGGGGTCTCTTCACCATCAAGAGTTCTTCAGTCATCCTCATGCCTCCAGGAACCTACCACTGTCACCTTATACCTGGCCTGAACAGGATTGGGGTGGCATCCTCCCAGCTGGTGGAAATAGAGAGCCTACTCTAGCTTCTCCATGGGGAGCCTGAGCCAAATGAGCCACAAATGGGCAGTGGTCACTCTGCCTAGCAGCCTGGAACTTGCTGGGGAGGCTGACCCCTTGGGAGAAACTCTTAGGCCCCTTCCCAGTTGACACCTAGCAGGAATGACAGCAGCATAGGTGTTGGAGGAAGCTACTTATTAAATGGTGGTGACAGTTGTCAAGGATAGTATGCCCTTGAGTCTGGTGAGATCTTCCCAGATACTCTCCTGGGATGTCACCCAGGCGGTTTGGATCTCCAAGGTGCGCAGACAACTCTACTTTGTTTAATGTTTAGGTTGTTCACGTGCACAGCTGGGTACTTGGAACCCCATGTCCCCAGGTTTCCCTGGACATCACTGTCTTGGCTTTTGGGTATCTTGAAATTGGAGGTAGACAAACTATATATATGCTCAAGCCTGAACCTGGGACTTCTGCTGCCTTCTCTACCCTGCTGACTCACTACTCTGTCCAGGTTTTGTGGACAGAAGACATTGCTGTGAGCTAGGACCATCCACCAGTGTTACCTGCTCCCTGTGCCCTAACTGGAGTGATTTCTGGGTTAACCAAGAATTCTGACCTCTGTGTCCTTGTCCTTAGCACCAATAACCATGCTGGGCCAGCATCCTGACCTCGGGGTAGCAGAGACAGAGAGGTGCCTATGGCCATGGCCTGCAGCACTAGTGCGGTTGAATGCTGTCCCCGTTCTGTCAAAGTGAGCCGAGGAGGATCTCAGATCAGGGGCAGTGAGGGGCTTAAGTAGAACAGTCCCACACCCAGGAGGCCACAAGGCTGGACCCTGGGTGGGGCTGGTGGGAGAAGGCCGCCCCACCCAAACTCAGAGGCAGATGTTCCAGGCTCGCACCTGTGCTCCCCACCCAGATGGGACACTTCCGCTTTTGAGAAGAGGCCCTGAATGGCTTCTTGCCCTGTCCTCCGGCTTTTCCAATCGGCGGGTCTGACAGAGGTGAAGCTGGAAACAGAAGAAAGTTGCCCACAAACGGGGGGCTTCCCCGGCACCTGGGGGTGTGCTCCAGCTCTCCATGCCCCCCCCAGGAGGGCAGTTGGTGTTTGTGGGGAAACAGACGTTGACTGTGGCTTTCTGAACTGGGTGGTCCAGTAGATAAAGGGGCAGGAAAGGAAGTGGCTGCAGTGGGCTTGGTGAGGGGGAACGGGGGGAGGGGGCCCCTGCAGAGACTATGGCTGTCTGCAGTCAGCACCCAACTCCATGCTAGGGGGTGGGGGGCTCCCTCCCATTCCCTCATACCCTTCACATGCTGGGGTGGCATACTTTCAAGGCAGCCCCTGCTCCTGCCTTCTGGGAACTGCAGGAGACAGATGCTACCAAGAAGCCCCAGTAGATGTGGCTGAGTGATTCCAACTGGGGCTCCAGGCAGGTTACCTTCCAGGCCTTTCCAAATCCATAGTCTGTCAAGAGAACTGAGAGAGGTGTCAGGGCTGTGGAGATAGGAGGCACCCCACTTACTCTTGCCTTTGCTCTTAAGACTCCATGGCTGCTGGGTGGGTAGATGGATGATAGGTGGACGATGGATGGATGGATGAATGGACAGACAGATGGATGAAAAACATGGCTCTATGTGAGTCTCATGGGGTGGTGTTGCCAATAACAAAACCCTGAAAAGGGGTGTAAATCTGAACCACTCCAGATTAGGGTGGACAGTGACGTGCAGCTAGCTCCATGTGACCTGGGTAGGAAGCCGTTGACCTCTGCTTCCAGGTCCTACGTGAGGTGTGTCTAGTCAGGGTGGGTGAATAAGGATGGTGGCAGGAATCATTCACTCGGATGCCAGGTGAGCCTGGCCAGTGCTGGCCACCCACTCTGCACAGCTCAGGGTGTGGCTGAGCAAACTCGCAACCACAGAGCAGGTGTTCCAGCACATGGTGGGGTGACACGTGGAAATCCGGGACAGGGGACTGTGATTATCAGGCGTACTTGCCATCTGGAGAGAGGCCCGTCTTTTGGGTTCCCAGGCTGAAGCACAGACTAGAATTAACCCCAGGGGGGGACTGGGCTGGAACTGGGGTCCTCATAACTTGGGTGCTGTTGACCCTTTTGTCTTCTGGTGATCTCCACAGCCTCTTTTCAAGGTGCGTCTGAGAACATAAATAAATTCACCAAACCACACAGGAAACACATCTGCTGAGCACCTGGATGTGCGGGGCCTGCCTGTGGCCTCGTAGAACCTGCCCAACCTCTGATGAGATACAACTGTCACCAGTACAGTCACTACCACGTCACCCCTGCGGCTCAGCAAGGTCACTCAGCTGCTGTAAGAGGGCTGGGATTTGGGACTCAGGCTGGACCTAGGGTGGAGAATCAGCTGGACCTGTGACTCCTGGCTCCAGGCACAGGGCCCTACCTACCTTAGCTGCTGCTTCTTACAGTCCTGGGGGCAACAAGACCAGGTCCTTCAGCCCCTTCTACAGAACAGGAAACTGAGGCTCCCCAAGGGAGAGTCCAACCTCTACCCAACCCAGCACCCTGTGCAGTGACCCTGGGGAGGCAGACATCCTCAGAGATCACGAATGCTGCCTGGCTAGTAGTGGGGGACCCCCTGCAGAGGCCACTTTCCCTTTAAGGGGCCAAGGCTTAGTTTCTGTCTGACTATGAGGTTGGGGCTGGAGGCTCATCCTTAGTGTGGGGCTGCTCCCCTCAGCAATTCACTCTAATTTCACTTCCTTCAAGTCTCAGAGGCCAGAAGGGCAGCCAGACTCGGGAGCAGGTGCCTGACCCACAGGGGCAGAAGTAGAGACCCTCGCGTGGGTATGGACGCTGTTCCCTTCATACTTTTTCACTCCGTTCATCCTTCTTTCTTGCTGGCGGTTTAAAAGGAGAGGGATCGATGCTGGACAAGGCGCTCACATTCTAGAATGTTCTGCAAGATTCTGCTGTCAATAGCCTGGCACATGGAGTGAGTGCACAGCCACAGAACCTTCTGGCTAGCCCCCTTTGAGGCCTCCAGCTCTGCCTTCACGACCACACCCAGCATGAGTGCCACCCTTCTTTTCCTTGGTGGGTTCTTTACATGGTCATGGAGGACCCAGCAGGGTCTGGGGATGATGGTGTTCTAGGCACCTGGAAGGATTTGGGAGACTCGGCGTCACAGACACACAGTCTGATTTGTCATTGCTATGGCTAGCTAGGTTTCCTCCTGAAGCTGCCCCTTGGTGCTGATCACGTTTGCAGCTCCCACTAGTAATTACTGATACTGAAAAGACCTAACTCATTCGATTTTATGTCTTACAGGGCTTATACTGAGTTCAATATTGTATCACTGTTAATTCAACTGTGAACCTAGAAACTTACAACCACTTGTGAAAGATATGTACTCTTGCTCTGAAGAACTGAATCAAAGAGAAATAACCCCGTATCCCACACGACAAAAAAAAATTTATTTGCATTGCTTTTTTAAAAAAACTAAGTTTCAGGGCTGCAGAGATGGCTCAGAGGTTAAGAATACTAACTCTGCACATACCCCCACACAGCCACATACACTTAATTAACAATTTACAAAAATTCCTTTTTTTTTATTTTGTCTTTTTTGAGACAGGGTCTCCTTGTAGCCCCAGTTGGCCTGGAACTCACTATGTAGACCGGGCTGGTCTTGAACTCACAGACATGTAACACTTATGTGCCAACACCTCACCTCATTAAGAGGAGTAATTTTTATTTTTATTTTTTTTTGAGACAAGCCTTCGGGTAGTCCAGGTTGACCTCCAACTTGCTATGTAACTGAGGCAAGATAGACAGGGTCTCCTTGTAGCCCCAGTTGGCCTGGAACTCACTATGTAGACCGGGCTGGTCTTGAACTCACAGACATGTAACACTTATGTGCCAACACCTCACCTCATTAAGAGGAGTAATTTTTATTTTTATTTTTTTTTGAGACAAGCCTTCGGGTAGTCCAGGTTGACCTCCAACTTGCTATGTAACTGAGGCAAGATTTGAACTCCTGATCTTTCTGCCTCTACCCTTGAATGCTAGGATTACAAGTGTGCACCACCATGCCATTAGCTATAACTGTAATCGTTTAAATAGCAGGTGGGGCTGGTGTGATAACTCAGTGACTAAAGGTATTTGTTACCAAGCTTGCCAATCTGAGTTCAGTCTCTGGGACCCACATGGTGGAAGTTTGGCATGTCATACCCCCACCACCCCATCCCACCCCTCCCATTAAGGCCAGTGTGCACAGTCCACAGGCCATGGCATCTTCCTGGGCTGCTGACTGCTCCTTGGTGCCTCCTCACAGAGCATCTGGCTTCATGGAGATAGTACGCTATGGGCTCTGGCTGCTGCTGGGGTCTCTTGCTTGGCCTCAGGGTTTGGGGGTTTATCCTAGTATGACTGTGGAGCGTTGCTCTCCCTAAATTTCAAATTATTTTCCTTTTTCTTTTCAACTTGCGCTCTCCCATTAGCATGCAGACTCCAGATGCAGACTTATCCCAAGCAGTGGCCCTCTGAACCCCTGGAGCTCAACTGAGCTGATGCCAAACACCTAGGGAAGAGGCCCCAGGGCATGCTCACTGCCCCTGTGTCCCAAATGCCTCACAGGCCCCAATACATACCGGGGCCCATCCCACCTCAAAGCCTTGGCTCCTGGGGGTCCCTAAACCCTGTTCCACCCCTGTCATGTTCAATCCAAATTCCAAGCACTGTGGGGTGAGGGTAGTGGGCAGAAGGGAAGCATAGACACTCCAAGGTGTCTGTCCCTGGCCATAGTAACTTGTCTGAAATCCTGCTGAGGAAGACACCCTGGAGGCCAGTGGTCCAGTTCCCAAGAGATGCTTGGGGGCTGGTGGCGGGGGGGCAAGGGAAGACACACGGTCATACAGGGAGGTATCAGAGAGGGACCTCTGACCTTCCCTGGCAACTTCTGGTCTCTTAGGACACATGTTCTCTGGTCTCACCTCATCTCTGATGTCCCTCCTGGAAAGCTGCTCTGTCCTCTCCCTCCTGCCCTTGGTTCCTCAGGTGACTCTGCTTGGCTTTGCATTTGCTCCATGCAGGGAGAAAGACCTCGAGTCAAGCCATGGTAGAGAAGTGACTGCTCATATCATGCTGGGGAGTCCCCACAAACCACCCCACCCCATTGCCTCCCCTCCCCGTACAGGCCACCACTGACCTTTTCTGCCATTGTGGAGTTGTTTGCATTTTCTAGAATTTTCTGTGGTTGGAATCACACTATTCTCTCTCTCTCTCTCTCTCTCTCTCTCTCTCTCTCTCTCTCTCTCTCTCATCATTTTGAGAGAGTCTCATATATAGCTGGCCTTGAGTATACAGCCAAGCATGACCTTGAATTCCTGATCTTTGGGTCCCCACCTCCCGAGTGCTAGGATGACAGGCATAAACCATCATGCAATTTTATACAGTACTGAGGATGGTTTCGGGACCTTGTATGCACTAGGTGAGCCCTCAGTCAACTGAGCTTCATCCCCAGCCCCCCATGTCGCATTCCTTTGCATGGCTGCTTTCTCTCAGTCCCGCTGAGATGCTCTTTATTCTTCTTGTGTCCAGTGGTATTCTGTGAGGCGACACCATGCCTCATCCTACATCTGTAGACATCGACAGTTTGGGGTTTTAGTCATCATGAAAGAAGCTACCTTGGTGCGAATCTGTGCAGACATTCACCTTAACTCTTGGGGATCTCAGCTCAGTTGTCACAACTGTCACAAACCTGCCCTGGAGGCGATGTTTCTGGCCACGCTGGCATCCTCAGGCCAGACCTCATTAGGAACAGCGTTCGTTTCCCTCTGGGGCATCCCCCAGCTGCCCTGGGCCTCTGGGAGTAAGACCTAGCCCTGCCCCAGGCTGCTCACAGTCAACAGGTGTGTGCCCTTTGTAATGGGATGGGTTTCTGGCTGTGACCTGTGTTTTGGGTTGCTGGGGTTCTAAAAGAGGTGGTCACATATGAGGACAGTAGAGGGGTTAGGGGAGCCCTATCTTGCCTATCCTATAGCCTTCCCTAGCCTATGTGAAGGGGAGATCCCATCGTCATCTAAGTCTCCCACCCATCAGAGAAATGAGGTCCCAGCTCTCATCCCCACCACCCTAGTGGCTACAACCACATCCCCACTACCCTACTGGCTAGGCTCTGCAAAGAGCAGACCAGTTTTGCATGTTCCTATACATGCAGCACCCAGCCCTGCCATAGAGGGCCCCAACCAAGGTTGCAGGGTGACTCTGAGCAGCAGTGCCTGCTTCCCAGTGCTCCCCACTGTCTGTCTCCTCAGCCTCGTCCTCCCTCCTCAGTGTCCCCCTGTCTCCTTGGCCTCCCCTGCATTCTCAGCCTCCTTTCACCTCAGCCTTACCACTTCCTGGGCAGCCTGGCAGGGAGGAACAGCAGACAGCTGGGGCCTGTGTTCGCCTGTTCTCTTCTCCATCAGCAAGTTTGTTCTTTAGGGAACTCCTAATCTAGAGTGATCAACTGTGCTGGCCATCCCTACAACTGCAGTGACATAGGGTGGCCCCTCTGGGACTGGCCCACAAGATTTAGTGAGTTGCTTTTCCTCCAGAAGGAGAGGGGTGGGAAGAGTTGGCAGCTGCCCAGGGCGGACAGTTGTGGGACCATAAAGACAAGAAAGCCAGAACCATACTGAGCCCCAGAGACAACCATGCATGAAACACTCCTGGATGTTAGTGTTCAGTGCTGAGCAACTCCCCATGGCGACCAGGGTGCGTATGTTCTAGACACTTGCAACCAAGACAGTCCAGATGGTAAGTCCACGGTAAGAGTCTGCTCTTCGGACCACAGCCTTTGTGGATACATTCAACTTTGGTTTGGCCTGTCATGTGTCCCTGTCCCCTCTCAGGCAGGCCACTCTGAAGCAGCAGAGCACTTCTGCCCTATATCAAGCCCTGACACACGTCAGGGATGGCAGCTGCCCCTGGAGAGACACAGGTGTGCCCATTGTCCTGGGTCTCTGCTCATAGTGACTGAGGCTTTCTTGAGGTTCTGGGGTCATCCCTGAGCTCAGAACACCCAACTGGGGTACCGAGCTTGGCCCCGCCCTGCTTGCCTGACTGAAAGGAGCAAAGAGGAGGAAGGGGAGGGAACAGAAGAAGGAAGGGGGTGGGGCTGACCCTCCCATCCCACCAACCTCCGCTCCCTGAGTGACAGGCATTCATCAGGATGTTGTATTGTACTTACTTGTTTGCTTCTGGATTTATTTTCATTTTTATTTGTGTGTGTGTGTGTGTGTGTGTGTGTGTGTGTGTGTGTGTGTGTGTGATGTCCAAGGAGGCCAGAAGAGGGTATGGGATCTCCTGGAACTAGAGTTACAGATGGTTGTGAGCTATGGGATGTGGGTGCTGGAAACCCAAACCCTAACCCTAACTTGGGTCCTCTGGAAGAACAGCAACCACTCTTAATTTCTGAACCATCTCTCCAGCCTTGTATTGTGCTTTCTGACCTAGGAAGCCACACTGACCCCACCATTCAGGAGGCAAAATGACAAAGGCCTTGTGTTGTTTTCAAACCAGGAGAGAGGGGACCTGGGAAACTTCATGCCTCATTTGAGAAATAAGGCAAGCCTCCAGGGTCCCGGTGCCACAGTCAGGTATAGTGCTAGAAGGACAGTGGGTTGGGGTCTCAATTTCAGCTACCCTCTGGATAAAGCTGGAATCAGAATGCTGACACTGGCCATCAGGAACACAGTGGCATGTGTAATAGGCATTCCACAGTGTGGTGTGCCACATCACCCCTCACTTGCACCTGTGTGTCATCACTGCTGGGCTGCTGGCTGGGACTGGAATGCCAGCTTGTCCACTTTGACATCTACAGTGGAGGGGGTACGACATTAAGATCTTCAGAAGACAGAGGCAAAGATTGCAGTGATGTGACAACAGGCTAGGGATCACCAGGATTGCTGGCTACCTCCCAAAGCTGGAGGAGGCAGGAAGGTATATCAGTCAGCTGGGCTATGTAACAAAACCAGGCAGACAGGTTTCCCTAGTTCTGGAAGCTGGAGGTTCAAGATCAAAGTGTGGGCAGGCTGGGTGTCTTCTGATGCCTCTCTCCCTGCTTTGCTGATTGGCCGCCCTCTCTGGTGTCCTAAGAGAGTCTTCTGTGTGCGCACAACCAGCCGTTTGTCTCTGGTCTGTGTTCTCTTCTCATAGCATCTGGGTTGGATTAGAGCGCCCTCCCAGAGGCCTCTTTTTAACTTCGTTACTTAGAAGCTCAGTCCTGTGAAATTTTGGTGGTGTGATTCTTCCTCGAACCCCCCATTCTGCCCCACCCCCATCTCAGACTAGGGAAGAACACAACCCTGCTGTTTCCAGCCACCCCCGCCCCCCGCCCCGGCTGTGGCCCTCCTGGTGGCAGCCGCAGGACACAGTCATAGCAGAGCGGTGTAGTGGTTACTGCACACAGAGAGAGAGGCATTTTGAGAGAGGCATGGATTTGGGTGACCATCAGGGTCCATGGGAGTGTCTGCTTCTGGGGATCTGTGCCCTGTGCACCTTACCCCCCTGCATCCCTCACCAGGATTTCTCAAGCCCTCCTGGAAGCTGGAGGGTGCTGTTCACGGGCATAACCTCTGCCCCAACAGTCACACATCACTACAAGGGAGACACCAAAAAAAGCAAGTGGTGAAATAGTCTGACACAAAGATGACTGCAGAGAAAATGACTTGGACGGGGGATTGAGAGATGTGATGTCTGGACAGGAGAGACTTTTTGGGGAGGTGACATGATCCAGTGGCCTCAGGGACGCTGCGAGCCACACATACTCTGTGGGGAGCAGCTTGACGTAAGGCCAGCAGCAGGTACAAAGGCCCCGGGGCAGGATACCCTACAGGGAGGGTGGTGGCTGGCCAGCACTGGGTCCTTGTTTAGTCTGGACTTTGTAGAGCTGCCACTGACAGAATCACAACGCACCTCCCAGGTGGCAAGGGCAGATGCCCAGGCTGGCTTGAGGCAGAAGTATGACGCACGGGGACATATTTGGATGTAAATATTTTCAGCCGCGAGAGCAGCTGGGAGATGAGGCCTCATCGGGAGCGTCTCTGCAGAAGCCCGGGAGTTGGGGCCAGATGGCTTCCTCCCAAGCTGTACCGCCATCCTTGGGAGACTGTGAGGCAGGGTGGTATGACCAGGCTGTGCCTGTGGAGTTAGGGCTCCCTGTGCGCTGGCTGCTGGGAACTTGGTGGACAGGCATGGGTCACAGCCTGTACCTCTTTTGATGTGCCTACCTGTCACAGGCTACACCTGTTGCTCTGGATATGAGGATGAGGTAGGCTCATGCAGGAGGGATCTAAGCAGCCAGACTAGGACTCTGTGCACATCCCCTAACAATGCCTGCTTTTTTCCTTACTCTTTCTCCAACCCTGGTGGGATTGAGGTTGGAAAGAAACAGGTGCCCACTGGTGGCCCTTGCAGGGTCGTGCCTTTAGGGGTTCTCCTGGCCGCGTTGGGGGGGGTCTCAAAATTCCTGCCTCCTGTCTCCCTGAGGGTGGAATAGTCTCTAACAGACCTGGAATGCCACTGAGGACCAAAAAGAGGACAGATGGGACATTTGACATCTGCACTCAGAACATGCACTTGTCTGTGTGGCTCAGTGATAAGCACTCTCCTGGCATCCTAAGGCCCTAGGTTCTTGCCCAGGACTGCAGAAAATAAAGCAATAAAATAAAACACACCTGCTCCTTCTTCCTTCTAATCAAGGCCAAGTCCCAAGCTTGGCACTCAAGGCTAAGCAGCTCCCTCAGTGCACACAATACCCACTGCTCCTCTTCTTCTCCAGTTTGACAAAGTCTTCCTGTATGGTGTTGGGTGCAGCAGTTTCAAAGGGGGCTCAGCTTAGGGACTCCAATACCCTCTTCAATGTCAAGGGAGGCCAGGAACAGGCTTAGGTGTCCGTGACTTGCCCAAAGGTGTCATGCGTGCCCTGTATGAAGTACGTGGAGGCCATGATATCCTCAGAGATTCTGGCTCTTTCTAGTCACATGATCTTCCATCCCCTGTGTGTGCTAGGTCAACTGGCTCGCCATCTCATGGTCCAAAATGCTTGCTAAAGCTCCAACGACCATGACATTCAGGGAGGAAAATCATTCACAAAAACCTCTGGGCAGCTGTGCTGGCTAGCTTCAGTTGTCAACATGACACACCTGGGAAGAGAAAGCCCAGCTGGGAATGTTCTCTATGCGACTGGCCTGTGTACTTGTCTATGAGGCATTTTCTTGATTACTGAATGGTGTGGGAGGGCCCAGCACACTGTGGGTGGTGCCACCCACGAGCAGTTGATCCTGGGTTGTATAAGAAGGCAGCCTGACCATGAGCCAGAGGGGCAACAATAAGCAGCATTCCTCCATGGTCTCTGCTTCAGCTCTTGCCTTTAGGTTCCTGCCTTGAGTTCCTGCCCTGACTTACCTCAAAGATGGACCGTCACTTGGAAGCTGTAAGATGAAATAAACCCTTTCCTCCTCCAGTTGGTTTTGGTCAATGTTTTTATCATCACAATGGAAAGTTAGCTAGAATAGTAGGTCTAGTTGATGCTCATACACTGGCTTTGCCCTGCTCCCCAGGGAGGTTGGACGGGCCCAAGCGGTCTTGCTTTTGGGAAGGGGTAGAGGTGTTCTGTGCATCTGGGAGAGAAGGGATGAAGATGGGGCTCAGAGGAGGTTGAGATGGCTGGCCTGGGAAAGAGAGGAAGAGGCTGAGCTGGGACAAAGCCTTACTGCTTCCCCAGCAGTGGGAGACTGTGAGGTCAGCAGAGAGGCAGATGCAGCTCTAACTTGCCATGGTGACACCCCCGCCCCCGGCCTTGCTGTGCCCTGGGCTCAGGACTGGGCACCTTGTGATTCACCTGGATGCAAACCATACATCTTAGCAGAGCGGTGATGGACTCTGACTGCCCTGCCAGGCATAGATATTGGGGATAAGGGGGAGTTCAGGCCTGCAAAACCACATGCCTCCCTCTTGGGTAGTCCAGAGCTGCAAATGTCTGGATCCTTGGGGTGTCCTTCGTACACCCTCTATCTGAGTCACCCGCCCCAGCCATGCTTGGCCCTGCTGCCAGCTGCCATGCATGTTAGGGACATGTGACAGGGACAGGTGGCATCTCTCAGAGCCATTCCTAGGTGTATGAAGAGCCCAGATAAGGGCTGCCCTTGCCATTGAACCAGATCCTAATCTCTGCTTTCAGCACAACACAGATCTGTTCTGTTTCGCTGCTGCATCCACATGTGTACACATATTTGACATGTAGCTGTTACTCTGCTGGTGTCCATGGAATAAAGGATTGGATATGACCAGCTGGATACTAGCATTCAACCACACAGGGTAGAGCTTGACTCTACAGGGTGGAGCTCATTTCTTGGCTTGGGGGTTTTGTACTGTGGGAGTATCTTCCATACAGCCCTGGTTTCCTGGGCTCTCCAGGGTAGGAGCGTTGTGCCCACTGAGAAGACAGCTCACAGCTGGTAATATGTGGGGCCCAGGACACAGGATGGAGCTGCTCACCCTCACAGATGACAGAAAAGCATAAATCCAACCATTAGGTCTTATAGGGACCCCTGGTAGGGGTCAGAAGTGTCATATGACAAAATAAACAGCTTAGTATTCCTCAGCTGTGTCTGTGATTGGGGGCAGACTCCCTAACTTTCAAGGGCCTCAGTCTCCCCACTGTCTCATGGACTAGGGAGGATATCAGGAGAGGAAATGAATCACGTCCCCACGGAGCTCTGATGCAAAAGCTCCCTGGTCGGTCGGCAGCTTCTGCCTAGTCAGACAGCCTTGGCCACAGGAGCCAGATGCCTTCCTGAACCCGGCTCCCCAGCCACGCATCCTCTCCCACTTCCCTCCTCATGTGGTCACTGGGGTCATCATCCCACAGGATCTGGTTGGAACTCTGAAGCTCAGGCACACCCATATCCGCAGCCTTATCTCCTTCCTGGGAACTTCCCCAGGCCAGCCTAAAGGTGGTGGGGGAGATACTGGGTGTGGGGTGGGGCTTTCCTGCTGCGACTTGATTAAGTGACACAGCAGTTGCTGGTGGGAGAATCAGCCAGGGCACCCGGTGTCTGGCTCAGCTTTGCCTTTCTCTGAATTTATCTCCTGGGGCCTAGCCCGAAAGCCAGCCGTTGTCAGGACGGGTGTGAACTGAGGGTCACAGCCAGGAGTACCTACTAAAATCCATAGCCAAGGTGTACAAGCAGGATCCTCCCCAGGTTCCTGGCAGTGTCTCTGGCCTGTGTACAGACCTTAGCCCCAAGTGAGGTCCACAGCCCACCCTGTCTCCACTCCCTCGCCTGTCCTGGTGTGTCGTCCCCCGGCCCCCCGACCGCCCGGAGCACCTGTGCTCTGTATCGCTCACATCAGCCCCCAAGTCTAACTGAATCCAAAAATACTAAGCCGGAGCCCATCTGTCCGCCAACTGATGAGCACAGATGTGCTGCGGATTTCAGAGGCGACTGGCAGACAGTCAAGGCTGTTAGAAGCAGCACCTGCTGCCCGTTCCCCAACTCCCCATTCTGGGGCTCCTCCCGGTCCGAGGAGCCTCTAGAAGAGGCCAAGAGAGCATCCTGAGGGTGACTTACAGCACCTTGCCCACCAACTGGGAGTGGAAGACCTCAAGTCCAGCTGGGATCTTTGCCCTGAGCTTTTACTTTGAACCTGGCCTGAGGCTGCACTCTGAACAGGGATAGACAGTAACGGGGCACGGAGGGCATGGCCACCCAGGTCTTTGCACTTGCCGCCGTCTGTCCAGAGCACCCTCTCCAAGGGCTGGGTGGTCTGCGCCTTCTCCTCCTTCCCTTCCTTGCTCAGATGCATGGGGGGACTTAGCAATCTGATGCTCTGTCTTGCTTTGAGTTCATGTTGAGAGAGGTCTACACATAAAGAACATCTTTGCTGGTCTTGTATCTAGAAGAGAAAGGAAACAAAGCAGACACCTCGTCCTCCATGGTGGCAACGGCAGAATCGGGGAGAGTAACTGGGAGGCTGTGATGGGCTTTGAGGATGGCGCCAGATGTGATTGAAGGAGGTCAGGGCAGCACTGTCCTGAAATTGAGGCCAATGACCTAGAGGCTACACTGCTTCCCAGGACCCCTGGATTCTGCCGGTCCTACCCCCTTACTCTGCTGGGTGCTCCCTGTACACAGGACTTCTCAGCAGTCACTGCGGTTCAGTTCCAAAGATGGTTGAGATCTTGATGGCTGGATAGGAGTCAGGGACTGCCTAGAGGGAGACAGGTCACTGAGGCTAGGGCCTTGGGGAACAAGCTCATTGGAGACCGGTGGGCTTTCTGGTCAGGGGGCACTGTATCCAAAACAATGGAGACCCAAGGGGGGTGCCTGTCTACCATTGTCCCTATTCCCCCAGCTTTTATCCTGGGTTTACACTGTGGCTTGGGGGCTGTGGAGGGGGGCAGGTGGGCCCATCTCCTTTTGGGACACTTCCCACTCACCAACCTCATGGATGGGGAAACTGAGGCCCAAGGTCTCCTCAGGATAAGTGGAGCTATTTTTCAACCCAGCACCACCCCAAGTGCCAGACACCTGTGTTGTCTGATCCCCAGATGGCTGAACTATGGAGCTAGCCAGTCCTAAACATGAAGCCCCTGAGCTGTGACCTCCCAGCAGTGGACACAGCCCCAAGCCAGCAGTCTCCAAGCCATGCCAGGCTCCCTGTCACTCTACAGAGGGCTGGAGCAAGGACTCCCCCCACAAAAAAAGACCCTGGCCTGGCCTGGCTTCCCACTCTAACCAGAGCACTCCAGCTGTCCTTAAACTTTAGAAGCCCGTTTGCTCATCTGTCAAATGGGCATCAGAAGAAAGGTGTTTTCTTGGTATCTCACTGAGATTTTCCCCAACTCCCTTTATGAGAAGTCTCTGATGAGACACCCATTATATTTCTGCTAAACATTTAGGCATGTTCTGAAGACAGCAAGTATATAATCGGTACACTCGTCCATATAGGATCTGTTTACACTTGCCTGTTGCACGGAGCATGCTTATCCGCACACCTGGACAGGTAGCCAGGCTTCTGTTTCATCTATTTTGCACGTATCTAACCTTTCAGCTGTGATGTGCACACCCTTGGATGGATGGGCCTCCACCAGTTCCCTCCCACCATCTCGCTCACCAGGACCATTTCCCGCCTTTTCCTCTGCTCAGTGAGTACCCCCCGTTATAGTGCCCCTTATTATAGGCCGTGCTTTTCCTTGAGTAGGACCATGCATAGCTCTGCCTGTTCCTCTCACAAGTTCTGCTTCCTACAGGCTGTTAGGTTCTTGTGTTTATCTGCACGGTATTTCTTAGTCAGGAACTGCTTGTCCTGTTTTCCCATTCCTCCCTGGTGGGGGCTTTTCTCCATGATGAACTGTAACCTAATAAGGAATACACATTTGGTCTCTGGCCCTGAGCTTGCTTGTTAGTCTCACTTAAATGGCTTGGACAGGCCCTTGAGAATCTGGTCACCCTCCACTGGGCCTTGAGACAGAGTCAAAATACATGTATGGCATGGGCCCACTGGCGGCCCTGGCAAGTCACTCACTAATCTAAGATGACATACAAAAGCCCTGAAACAAAGCCCTTCAGAGCCAGCTACTGCCTGTGGAGAGCCCAGGCTCAGGCTGCAGTGCAGGAGGCCATTTGGCATCTCAGAAAGACTTCTGAACCTGGGTCCTGGATGGGGCTGCTGCCAGGAGCATGCCAGGGTTCAGGAGGGTGCTACCAGATGGTCCCTGACATGTCTCAGTGTCCAGGAAGATTGCACAAGGTTGGCCAGGGGCATGAAGAAGCTATGTGGCTGTGGCCTTTATTTCCAGCTTTGCATGCCTTATCTGCCTTGCACCTGTTAACCCACAGTCCACGGCCATAGGCCCTCTCCTGCTCTGCATCTCACACAAACCCACTGTATCTCTGAACATGGGCATGGCTGTATTGTAAGTGTGACCGAGTCCCTTCTGTGTCCTAGGGGTCTGAGAAGAACTGGAGCCTCACTCTGGTGGGACCCTGATTCTCTGGATGGCTGTGGTGCCATGTCCCTCAATGTTCAGCAGGGCCCTCCCCACTCTGGCCTCTAGTGTAACTGCCCTGCCCACTCAAATGGTGGCACAGTACACAGTCATGTGATACTTTGCCAACATCCAAGTCTTGTGTCCTTAACTGACATGGGTTGTCATTGCTGTCCAGACCTTGTGTGAGGGAACTCTGGAACCCTCCTAGGCAAGGGACTAGGAAACATAGATGGCAACTGTGGGTTGCCTGCTGGGGCTGCGTGGAGTCCGTGACCTACCGGTATAGCCCCCACAGCTTGGGCATTTGGCTGTGTTGGTACCAGTTGTTCTCATGTGCTAGTGATGATCTGGCTTTTGTAGGGGCCAAACCAGATGGTAAATTAAATGGGAGTGGAAAAAGACCAACCACCTTGGTCCTCTGATTTTGAGGGTGGTACCGCTCTCCCATTCCCTGGAAGGTGATAGTAAAATATGAAACTTGTCCTGTTATTGAGTGACTTTTCCTGGGAAGAGGTAAAGGAATGTTATTCACCCTAGATAGAGAGGACACCCACAGACCAAAGGAAGGATTCCATTCAAGTCCAGCACAGTGAACCAATGAGTTTATTTGGATTACTTACAGAAGTGTGGGCAACTCACAGAGCACTATACCACTGGGAACTCCTTTGGGCAATGTATCAGCAAGCGTTGTACCCCAGTCAACCTTCCGTGTCTGCTGTAACCCGGGGGAGGGGACCGGTGAGTCCCTTCCGTGAGCCTCATGAGCCTCCCCTTCCCGGCACCATGGATGGTTAACGGGTCCAATCTTGTGGGTGATGATAACTGCTCCATTTGAAGATAGTGGTGGTCATATCCACCCTGGAGGACAAAGCTATGTGACTCCTATGACTGCACACAATGAAAGAGCCACGGCCAGGAGTGGGCAGGGGAGCCTTGGTGTCCCCAGCAGTGGAAGTTGGAGCGAGGACTTGGAAGGGAGGGAGAAGCACAGTTGGAGACAAAGGAGGTGAAGAGGCACTGGGGTGGTGAGATCTGGGGCTAGAGTCTGGTGTGACTGGGATGGAGACGATTGGCTTTGCAGGCTGTATGTGCGTGAGGCCATCATCAGATGACGCCAGAGGTGGGTGAGCTGGAGAAACTGAACTGCGTCAGGGGATTGAGGTTAGCTGCCATAGGGCTGGCAGTGACAGCTGACGGCAGCCATAATGGGTGGTGTGGAGGGAGCAGCCCACAGCCTCTGCTGACAGGTGGAATACCTGTCAGAGGCTCTCAGGGGTGGGGGGAACAGCTGGAGGTGCCTCTTGGGAGAATAGGTCAGTGGGGCAGAGGTCGACAGCTGTATTTCCCACCTCATAATATGACATCAGAGTTGGGAGAGGTTCACAGAAGACATCAAAGCGGAGTCTGGCATCTGGGGTGATAGGGCAATGGACAAGAGCAGGGATCGGGAGGTGGGCAGGCGTAGGTGTTCCCAGGAGGGAGTGAGGAGGAGCCGAGGCTCAGAAGGAGCAGGCAGCCCAGACAGCAGGGTCCCTGGCTGAGATGGAGACCGCCTTGGCCGCACAACATCACAGCTGCGTCCCTCTCGCCCCTGACTGAACCCTCTCCAGACCACCCATGGATGACAGGTCTGCCTGCATCCCAGTTTTGAGGCTTTGCCTCTAAAAATAGGTGCTGCCTGAGAGAAGCAGATGGACAAGCTGCCCCTGGCCTGCCACATCTGGCACACAGCTGTACGGCCTAACAGATCGCTGGGCTGGCACACAGGTGCAGCAAACAGAGCAGCCCCTGCAGAGGAGGCTAGAATTGTGATGGTGGCATCTGGCTGCATGGCAGAGGTTCTAGGTAAACCCCACATACCCTCTGCTGTCCACACCCCAGCCCCCGAGAGGGGTGAAAAACCACGGCCAGGCTGCCTTTCTTCATACAGCCTTTCCGCACACCTGTGGAAGCTGTGGACCTGGCTGTGCTTCTCTCTCCTCTTCATGATTCTGTCCACAATGGCCCTGTGAGGATGGACGGAGTCAAAATACACCAAAAGACCAGGGCATTGGGCATCTGCTGAGGCTCCAGCCCACCTGGGGCTCTGTTCCTCTGACTGGATTATGGGTCTCTTCACTGCCAGCTCTCTGAGCTCAAGAAATTATAGTCATATGGTAGTCATATGGCTTGGCGCCTCCTGTGAGGTTCCAGATGCATCCGTGTTGGGCGTATTGCTAGTTCATTCTTTCTAATGCCTGGTGGGCTCTTGAGAGCACCACCTGGTGACCTTGGCTGACCTTTATCACTTCCTCGGCTTCCTCCAGGTCCTTCAGCTTTTTCGTCCCGTATTTGTCAGCTCAGCTTGCCTGGGACATCTGTTCCTTTCAACACCCTGTGTCTACCTGTGCCAGGACACCTGTGCTGAAGACAGAAACCTGGCATCTCTGCCTCATCTGGACGCTCCTCCGTATCTGTGGCTGGAGCCATATTAGGGAGTGCCCAGCAGCTCTTCCTCCATAGAGCCACTTAGGAAGGACATTCCTTTCTGACCATGTCATGTATACATCTTACAAGACCCACTGACTCCAATGTCCTCACTCCCCATAGCCCACCCTGGGCTCTAGCATGTCATCCCCTGCCCAGGCCATCTCTATAGCCCCTCTCTCTCCAAGAGCCTCTTCTCTCCCTAGTTCCTTTGTCCTGAGCATCTAATGTCCTGTACTATGCTGCTGGGTAATGGCCCTGACTATGACTCTTGTGTGGCCCAGTGGCATGCGTGTATGTGTGTGTGTGTGTGTGTGTGTGTGTGTGTGTGTGCATAGGGAGGATGACCCATCAATCAAGGAGGATTGGATCAAAGCCTCAATGTCTCTAATAAGAGAGAGTGAGGGGTAGTTTCCTCCCCAGCCTTTCTCTTCATAGGGACAGAACTCACATGGAGCTCTGCCTGCCTCCAGGTCTGTCTGTTCTAGTTTAAGGTAGATGCCTTCAAGGAAGGTCTCAGTGGAATTACCAGCTCCTAGATCACAGGAGCATCCACGTGAGCTAGCAGCTCAGCTCTTCTGTGAGTGACTCCAGAATCACCACAGCTCAGATTTTCTGAACTGAGGCTCAGCACCCTCAGGAAGAGGGAGGAGTATCTAATTGTGAGGTCCAGGAAGTGGAAGCATGTGTGTGGGGACATCACAGTCATGACTGCCCCATGGCTCTGTGTTTCCTGAGCTTTACACCACTGAACCTGTTAACTGACTCCCAGCAAGCCAGAGCCTCCTTGTGTCTTAATTATTCATTCAACAAATGTTCTTTGAGTGGTTCTGGGCAGGAGACACGAGGCTTGTTACTGAAGACTCAGAGGGAATGGGGTGCCTCCGTTCATGCTGAGCAGGCTCACAGACAGTGGCCAGGTTGGTGGGAGCTTCCTGGGGTTTCTAGGACAGAAGACCCCCTACTGTGGTCTTAAAACAGCAATCATGGCTGGGGAGATGCTCAGTGAATAAGAAACCTTGCTTTGAAAACAAGAAGACCTGAGTTCAAATCCTTAGCACTCACATAAAAGTTAGGCATGGCTGAAGTCAAGCATTGGGAGGGGCGTGTGTGTGTGTGTGTGTGTGTGTGTGTGTAGACAGGACTGAAATGGCAAGCTTTAGGTTCAGTGAAAGACTGTGTCTCAGACAATATGGTGGAGAGTGATAGAGGAAGACACCCAACGTCTTACACACACACACACACACACACACACACACACACACACACGTACATAGCTTTTTCTATTTTTCCTCAAACCACCACCTGCTAGAGGCTGAAGGCGTAAGGTAAAGTGGTGAGTTGTAGGTTGGCAGGGCTGGCTTCTTCCTGAGGCCCTGAGGAGGATCCTTCCTGCCTCTTTCTGGTGCCCCAGACGTCCCTTGGCTTATAGCTGCGTCATTTGAGTCTCAGTGTCCCTCACATGGCAGCGCCCTTATGTGTCTGAATCTTTCTCTTGTAAGAACTTGGCCCGTGGGTTTTGGATTGCCTTGACCCAGGTGATTTCATCCCAAGATCTTTCATTTAATGTTACCTGCGAAGACATTTGGAAGAAATAAGGTCAGTGTTTGCCCGTTACAATGTTCAGAATGAAGACCTGTGTTAGGGGTGCTGATGGTTTTTAACCAGGAAACTGTGGAAGACACAGAAGGCCCCTGGACCACCAGGCTAGGGGACTCTTTCAGGGCAAGGCCTCAGGGTGCACCTCTTATGTGCTGCCTGAAGGGGGTGCTAAAGGCCATATTGCCCCTCTGCGCAGGTGAGAAGATCCAGAGATAAGACCAGTTCTTACCAAAGCCCCATGCACACATCCTCTCCCAGTCTGCCTTCCATCCCTCCCACTCAGTCACAAGTTCCATCCAGAAGCAAGTGGCCACAGCTGATAACCTCCCAGAGCCTCGGTTTCCTCATCTGCAAAAGGAAGATAACAGCATTTCCTGAAATCAGGGGCTGTTTGAGGAGATTTGGGTAAGGCGCTCTGAACTGCTAGGCAGGCAGCACAGACCCCCCCTCCCCAGGGGAGCCACTGAGTCCGATTTGCCTGAATATCTATCATGGGATGCAGCCTCTGAGGCTTGTGGACTAGGTACACTGCCTGCCAGGGAACCTTGAGCCCTGGGGCGCTCAGAGGGGACAGGCCTGCGGGGAGCAGAGAGCAGGAAAAGCCACCCGCCTGGAGCCAGAGGAGGCCACCAGCCCTGCAGGCACAGACAGAGGGGCGGGAATGGGGTCCCACCTCTCCCCCTTTACTCCAGCTTAGGCAAGGGGTGGGAGAGGGGGCAGCAAGATGTAAGCGACCCACAGCCTTGCCTTCTTGCAGAGAAGATATTCCGTGAAAGACATTAAATGAAGTAAATAGGAGAGATAAAAATGGAAATATCAAGGCAGCAACTTCTCTTCTGATTACAAAGCAGTTGGTGGGGGCAGGGTGGGGCGGGCCTGCGGGAGCTGCAGCTGCAGCAGCCGGCGAGGCTGATAAGAGCCCTGGCAGCCTGCACGGGCAAGATAAAGCCAGGCGCCGCTGCCCTCAATCCCGGCCGTCATCAATATTCACACGGCCTGACCAACTGGCATCACAGAGAGAATAAATATAGACTGTCAGCTATTACCAAGACCTTATTAATCTGCTTGCAGGCATTTAAAGGCCGTGGAAAAAATGGGGTTTAGAGCGTAGCCATCAATAGCTTGACACTTCATCAAATGCTCTCCTTATAGCCCCTCTCCCCCTCATTGTCTCTAGATCCCAAGTCTCTCTTGGAAATGAAGTTTTGGGATGCAGATGGAGGGACCAGGTGCAGAGGCTCCAAACACCTGGTAGAGGGGATGCCACAGGGTTATACTGTCCTGAGAGCCTTCTGGAGGTAGAACGGCCACACAGCTGAGAGCAGCCTGGGTCCTGTGTACTGGCATCCCACTTGTCTTTTCCCTCCTCCTTGAACTGTCAACCTGACAGCAGAGCCTGGCTAGATGCACAATCACACATGGGTTTCCCTACCGCAGGAAAGGAGAGCTGGGATGTGTCCCCAGCACCAGGTTACTACTCAGCCGAGGCTGCTCTTCTGCTCAGATGCTGAGGTTTCTGGCTGCCATGGTGAGTAGTTCCAGCCTCCTGATTTGATTTTCTGGGGTTTGTTTGACCTTTGTGGCAACTTATCTCTGGATGGGACCTTTGCAGGTAGTCACAGGGCTGGGCCTATAATCCGCTCAGACACCTCCCCAGAGAGGCCTTCCTCTCTAGGCCCTCTTCGGTACCCTTCATCCCACACACCAGGAAGCACTCTCATCTGTTCTCTGCCCTAGAGCTGAGAGCAGAGCTTGGCCTGTAGGAGGTTACTGTGCATGTTGGGTGGGGAAGGAGAAAGGCATTTAGAATGACCAGGTTTAGATGTGGAGGGCTGGAGAGGCAGGATAGATAAGCAGAGGAGGTCTAGGGTCAGTCTGGGGTCACATGGAAGGAAAGGCACTCCAGGCAGAGGCACTGGTTGGTGCAAAGGTGGAAAGGGAGGGTGATGTGGTCAACGTGTCCCCTCCCTCTGGAAACAGCACCTGACACACCATCCTGGTCACAGCTCGTGCTTGTGACAGCTCATGGCTGTCTTGGTTGGGGTCCCTCAGTCACATATTTGGAGGCAGGATCTGGTGATAAACAGCCCTTTGGGAGGTGACAGGGAGGGGAAGGGCCCAGGGAGCAGATCCAGGGGGAGCTTACACAGGAGCACATTCCAGGTGGAACATTGGAAGCCATTTGTCCATACTCACACAATCTACCTATGGAACAGGGAGTTCAGATGTTCCTGTCCCTGTTCTTCTGAGCTGGTGGATGTTGGACTCTCCCTGGCTGGCTACAGGCTCATGAAGTGGCTTCAAGAGCCAGACAAAGATACCAGGATGACCAGGGACAACAGGTTCTGTGCTGAGCATGGCAGAACTGCAGTGTCACACCACCAGGCTGAATTCAGTTCTGAGGCAGCGTACATGGACCAATTGATGCTTGGCTCCAAAGGCTGAAAAACCTTTGCCACCCTCCAGGCCCCAGCCCTCTCCCTCCCCTCCAGGAGGGGCCCTGCCACTATCCACAAAAGGCTTTAAGAACTGATTTGGGAAATGAGCTTTAAACTTTGTCTTTCTTTTTTTAATTATTTATTATTTTTATGTGTATGTGTGTATTGTCTGCATGTAAGTAAGTGCACTGGTGTCAGGCAATGCCCACGGAGGTCAGAAGAAGCTGTCAGATCTCCTGGGACGGATCCCCTGGAACTGGAGTTAAGGACAGTTGTTAGCTGCCATATGGGTGCTGGAATTCAAACCCGGGGCTTCTGCAAGAACAGCCAGTGTTCTTAACCGCTAAGCCGTCTCTCCAGCCCTCAACTTTGTCATTCTTTACTGTATATGCAATAGCAGCCAAAACTCACCTGGCAGTCACTTGCTTGTTTCTCACAACCCTAATACAGTTAGGGAAACTGAGGTACAGAGGGCTACTTTGCCTGATTTGAGGTCAGGCTTTGGAGTTAGACAAAGTTGGGTCACACACTGGCTTACCCTCCCTGGTTAAATGGCCTCAGATATGTTCCCTCACCTCTGTGCCTGTCTTGTCACCTGTAAGTGAGTGTGATACAGGAACATACATGCAGGGATGCTGAGGGTGCACATGGGGCGCAGCATTACTGTGTCCTCTGCCTCACACTTTGCCATGACTGCTACTGCTTGGTCCCAGACAGAGTGCTTTGGCCTTGATTGCTTCTCAGGATCCTGTGCTAAGTGCAACAGGAAATGGCTTACAAATGAGGGCAAGGCCAGGCTGCAGCCACCACCTTTGAGGTGTGGTTTTGACTGACAGGCTCCTCCCAGCCTTCAGGCTATCAGATCCTACCCGGAAGGTGGCAGGGGTGGGGTGGCGGGGGCGGGGGGCAGCTTCCACTCCGCTGTCCCATCTCCCGAACCTCCCCTGGGCCAGTCTGTTGTAGGATTGACTCCCTCCTTAGTAAGTGCAGAGTTAGCAAGGGCCAACAGGTTCAGATAAATACCAGCCACTATTGTCACTCATTGGAATAATGAACAGATGGTTGGGAATGAAAGCAATGTCTCTCTTGAGAGTGGGTTATGTGGGTGCAGGAACTCAGTGACCTGCCCACATGCTCCCATCAAAGGCTGTGCTGTGATGGTTGGTTTTAACTGTCAACTTGACATCTCAAATCACCTGGGCTGGGAATCTCAATGAAGGACTGCCAAAATTAGGTTGCCCTGTAGGCATGTCTGTGGGGATTATCTTGATTATATTAATTGAGGTGATGTTGTGGGGTACTTCACCAGAGAAGACCACTTAGACAAAGTTTTGCCAAATGAGTCGTTGCTGGCCAGGGCTACTACACAAGGGTGTCAGAACCCAAGTGTGTAGCCCTGAGCCATCTCTAGGGTAAGGTTTTATACAGAGAAACTATAACCAGGGGTGAAAAGTTTAAGTTCCTAAGCGTACAGGTGGAGAGCCCCTTTAACAATTTCTATTCTAATAAGCAACAATTACTATTTTGTAGAAACAAGCCAAGCATAACCTACAGAAGCCATAAACCTGCAGTTAGCAGGTGCACTCCAGGACACACTGACCTGTTCCCAAGACAACCAGGGTCCAGCTGACACATGTTCCCGTACGCCAACTGCCTAATAATTTCAGAGACTGGAGTCAGCCTAAACTTTAACATGGCGTTGCTATGGTCAAGAAGGTGCCCTATTACAGCGAGAAGCCCCATGTACTGTGGGTGGCACCATTCCCTGGGCAGGGGATCCTGAACTGTATAAATGGAGAGCACAAGCTGAGCACTAACATGTATGCATGAATTCAGCGCACTCAGCCCTTGGCTGTGGTTGTAATGTGGCCAGTTCTCTCAAGCTCCTGCCACTGTGACTTCCCTCCTATGATGGGTGATAACATAGAACTGTGAGCTCAAATAAATCCTTTCTCCACTAGGCTGCTTTGTTAGGGTATCTTAGCACAGCAAAAGGGATCAAAACTAGGACAGAGGCTATACCCTGGCTGGGCTGCACAACCTCTGGAGAATGAACAGGCCTCCATGGACTATGGCTCCTGTGATAGTGGACCCAGGAGTCAGCAAACAGGGTGGTGGGCATGCTGACCTCCAGGACTGCTCACCACCACCACCACCACCTCAGCTTTGCAAGGGAAGCATAGGAAATGGGGGGTGCTTAGTAACCAAATTGGAGTCCTGGCTGCCCTGTCTGGCTGTGGGGCCTGTAGGCCACCATGGGATTAAAGGAAACAACGCATGTCTAGACATGGTGTCTTTCAATCCAGTTTATCAACCCCAGGGTGAGCGAGGGAGTCAAAGGCTCCACTTATCATTGTAAGAAATCTGAGGTGGGGCCTGAGGGATGCTGCTGTGTCTGTGGCATAGGCTTCCCATTGACAGGGAAACATGGCACCCGCCCACACCCCTCACAGTGCCGGCGGCCCACGGAAGGCCTGTGCCCGAAGGTGGGGAATGTGCTAGGGGCAGAGGTCGGGGAATCACAGAGATGGGGGCAGAGAGGGAAGAAGACACAGGGGAAGGACAGAAGACGGGGAGGGACTTTTGTTCTGGTATCTCCCAGTAGTCATGTCTCTTGCGAGTGTACTGACTTCTCTGATTTTTTCCACTGTTTCCCAAGAGCCCCTTTTGGATACCTGGGGGGTAGGCATGAACAATCTTCAGAGCTCAGAGAAACAAAACCATATTTCATTGAGTTTTATGATATATGGCTAGAGATGTATGAGTATATAATTGGGGTATATGAATCTTTACATGGCAGGGTATGAGGATATCTGAAATCATGAGCCAAAATAAATCTTTTATTTAATAAATATTTTAT
>NW_008344211.1:521947-550961 GCF_000622305.1 Nannospalax galili | reverse complement strand
TCACTATGTAGACCAGGCTGGCCTTGAACTCACAGAGATCTGCCTGCCTCTGCCTCCTGAGTGCTGGGATTAAAGGCATGTGCCACCACACCCGGCTTTTTAAAAAATTTATTTTAATTAATTAATTTTAAAATTTTCTGTGTATGAGTGTATTGCCTTCATGTGTGTAAGTGCACCTGTGTTGTTCAGTTCCCATGGAGGTCAGAAGAAAGCATCAGATTCCCTGGAACTGGAGTTACATATGGTTGTCAGCTGCCATGTGGGTGCTGGGAATTGAACCCGGGTCCTCTGCAAGAGCAGTCAGTGCTCTTAACCACTGAACCATCTCTCTAGCCCTGATATGTCAATTTATATTTGAGACATATTTGTGTAGAACTGGGGCATACCAATTTATATTATTGGTGACATGTAAATGCATGTACTGGATATTTAATCAGCTTTTCTTCACTAGAAGAGAAGCAATCGGACAGATTTGTTTTAGGGCTAATGCGCTGGCTCAGCAGGTGCTTGTTGAGAAGGCTGATGATCTGAGTTCAGTCCCCAGGACTCAAGTGGTGGAAGGCGAGAGCTCACTCCTCAAAGTTGTCCTCTGACCATCACACTTGTCACATGTATGCCATGACACACATGTGCACATGCACAACAAATAAATATAACTACAAATTTAAAAGTAAAAAGAAGATTTATTTTGGCTCATGATGTCTGAGGTTTCTGTGGTTGACTGGCTATAACACTGTGGGCCTGAGGGGAGGCCGTGTCCTGGCAGGAGGACTCGGTAAAGCAAAGCTGCTCACTTGGTGGCCTGAGGAGGCAGAGAGAGATGGTCAGAGGGGAAGGGTGGGGGATAAGACATAGCCTTCAAAGGCATGACCCAGTGCCCTGCTTCCTTCCCTCCGGGTCCCATCGTCTACTTTTCACAATCTTCCAATAATGCCATCAGATTTTGAGTCTCTCAGTGGATTAATCTATTTCTAGAGTTGGAGTCCTTGTGATCCAGTCACCTCCCAGAAGCTCCACCTCTGACTGCTGTATTGGGGAACAAATCCTCAACACACGGGTTTTCTAGAGGACATTCGTACCTGTCTTAGTTTGTTCTTCATTGCTGTGACAAAACACTCTGACCAGTACCAACTTGGGGAGGAAAGGGTTTATTTGTCTTACATCTCCCAGGTCACAGTTCATCATGGAGCCCAAGGTAGGAACTCAGGGCAGGAACCTGGAGGCAGGAGCTGGAGCACAGGCCATGGAGGAACACTGCTTACTGGCTTGCTCCCTTGGCCCCTGCTCAGCCTGCTTTCTTATGCAACACAAGCCCACCTGCCCAGCTGTGGCACCACCCACAGTGGGCTGGGCCCTCCCACATCACTCATCAAGAAGATGCCCCTCAGACATGGCCACAGGCCAGTCCAATAGAGGCAATTCCCCGATTGAGGCTCCCTCAACCCAGGTGTGTCAAGTTGACACCAAAGCCATCCAGCACAGTACCCGAGCTGTAACACTACTCACAGGCTTGCTGCAGATGCTAAGCACATGCAGCTTGTGCA
Organism: Nannospalax galili; assembly: GCF_000622305.1. Lineage (NCBI taxonomy): Eukaryota > Metazoa > Chordata > Mammalia > Rodentia > Spalacidae > Nannospalax > Nannospalax galili. Next base: position 549,417 of record NW_008344211.1, on the reverse strand, counting down.
TCTAGATCCTGGTCTGTGGTCAATGTTGGAGATGCCTACAAGTACTTGAGAGGGATGTCTGTGAAGTGGGGGCTGGAGCATATGTGGAAGAAGTCTCCTAGCTGTTCCTGTGACTAGGAGGGTGGTGATCTGACTCTGAGAAGCCAAAGAGGTGTAGCAGTGCAGTGGCTGCACAGCAGACAAAAGTTGTAGAGAAGGTTGCCTCTCTGTCGGACTGCAGGACTTTTCCACACAGCCTGACCCAGAAACCCATGGAGAAGAGGACCTGGGAAATGCAGCCCAGCCCAGCTGGGTAGGCACTGGGTAAAGCCACCCCGTCCCCTTGGGTCATAACCAGGGCCAGGTAGAGGTAGGAGTCTAGATGACCTCTTGGTAGAGTGATGTGGTCAGATGTGGTTGGGCAGCAGCAAGTAGTCCTGATGGGTGGGTAGGGTAGTAGGGGGATGGGTGGGTGTAGGGCCCTTCTGCAGGACTAGACATCCTCCTGTGTGCCCGAGGAGGAGTAGAGCAGGCCCAGGCTTACCAAGATGCAGGAACCCACCCACCCCCCGGCCTTTCTAGGTCTCTTGAGAGTCTGGTGTGACCATGGTCCATGGCAGACCCAGCTGGTGGTCACTGTGGCCAAACCTCCTGCCCAAAAGAAGAGAGGAAAGGAGAAGGGACCCCAGGTCAAGAAATCCATAGGGAGAGCTTTGGAAATGTAATTAAATGGAAAAAATTAAATCCAATTACAAACAAGACATTCTAGAGGGTAATTCTAGGGACTCCTTTTGTGTTTCGAGTGAAAGTGCCTGCCTTCTCCTGTCTTGGCAGCCTTCCTGGAGCTGGGGTGGGGCCAGCACCATGACTGGACACTCCTGGGATCCACCCTACAAGTGCATGCAGAGATACCTGGCTGTGTTCTTCCTCTGCTTGCCCTCCCCTGCCCACCAGGGAACCCCCCAGCCCATGCAGTTTCAGTCCTGATCTCCCCAGATGAGAAACTGTCAAAAGGCCCACCTGGGAAGGCCTGCCTGAGATGCTCTGGCTTCATGGCCTACAGCTCTGGGGCTCATGCACACCTGAATGTGCATGCATGTGGCTGAGTGTGTGGTCTGAGTGTGCTTGTGTGCCTACTCTAGAGCTCACATAGGCAATGGCAGAATGCTCCAAAGCCACAAGTATCCATCCATTTTGGGCATCAGAATTATGGCTATGACTGAGCAGTGTCCTGGCTGTGCCTGGAGGGAGGGGGAAGAGGCCAGAGCCAGAGGCCCCAGATGGCAGACAGGCTCCTGGAGCCCTACTCGGGGGATCTGGGCCCTGGTGAACAGCAGCACTGAAGTCCTGTCTAAGCAGGCCTCTATTGCTTCCCACCTGCTATCCAGGGACTGGTCAGGACAGAGGGAAATCTGCCCTCCATGGTACCCAACCAGGTGTCAGGGGCTGCTGGTCTGTCAGTCTACAGGTGGCTCATATCTCTGGGGAGTTGGACCCTGAGACTCCAGACTGAACAGCACCTCAGTCAAGAATGGGGCTTGTCAGGTATGGTAGCTCATGCCTGCAATCCTAGCATTGGAAAAGCTGAGGCAGGAGGATTGCTGAGTTTGAGAGTAGACAGGGCTACGTAGCGAGTTCCAAATCAGCCAGGATTACATAATGAGACCCTGTCTCTAAACGAGCACACAAATACATCAATAAAAAAGAATGGCCTTGGTGAACCTGTGACCCTCCAGACCCTCTCTTCCCCACAGACCCCAGAGAAAGCACAACACAAAGATGATCCCACTGGTCAGAACTTCGACTCTAGGCCAGCACTTCTAGACTGTACTCGGTCCAGGGACATCATGTGCAGACTCTGCGAAGCAGCCTTGCAGTCCCCTGGCCTGCACCCCAGATGTCAAACCCTAGGGGAGGCACGGTGGTTGCTCCTCTATCTGAGCTGCTCTGGGGGCTACTGACCTGGGCATCACACAGCAGGCCTAGGGTCCAGCCCTAGTGTGCATGTGCATGACTGGGCATGTGGTCCAGCCCGCAGGTGACTCTTTGTCTCCTGACTACACAGGCCACATGCTGTCCCAAGCCCAGCAGCTTCACCTGGCATCTCCTGCTCTGTCCTGGGAACAACACAGACAACACTTCATCTGAAAGATTTTCTGTGCCACCCAACTGTGAGTCATCCTGTTCCTTCTTATTGGGGTATGTGGATGTGATAGGGCTCATTTCTTCTGGGTACCTGGGCTGCTGAGGGCCTCTTCTACTGACTCCCTCATTGATGAACTCACCATTTTGCAGGGTTTCCAGGTTGAACATGGCTTGCGTGCCTTCATCTCTGCTACTTAGGGAATTCTCTTGCTGAAGGAAAGCTCAGTAGTGAGTGCTGAGGGGGTGTGGCTGCAATATATGGTCATATGGTGTCAGGGATCCCCATTGTAGGAAAGGATCACAGCAGAGAGTTGAGTACAGGGTGGGCCTAGTATAGAGGTGTGGCAAGTGCTCCAGGCAGAGGAATGATAGAAAGATCGTGAGGTAGTAATGTGTTTGGTCTTGAGGCACACTGCAGACAGCATGCATTGTAATGGGCAGGAGCTGAGGTCAGGGCAGGGATAACTGGCCTCTTTGGCCATCCTAAGGATTTGGTTTTGGCTCCAGTGGGATGAGACACCTTGAGGACTCTAGGCAAAGGAGGAACAAACTGATTCTTGTTTTCAGACAACCAAAATGGCTGGAATGTTAAGATAGCCTACAGGGGCTGGGTGTGGTGGCCCATGCCTTTAATCCTAGCGCTCAGAAGACAGAGGCCGTGGATCTCTGTGAGTTCAAGGCCAGCCTGGTCTACCTAGCAAGTTCCAGGATAGGTGGGGTTACAGGGAAACCCTGTCTCAAAAAGACAAAAAAGATACCTTGTAGGGAAGAGGCATGGGACCAAAAAAGGCCTGCTAGTCAGGTGTGGTGCATCAGTAGGGAGTTTGGGGGAACTGAACTTAGATAATGTTGAGGGTCAAGCTAGAGGAGCTGGAGGCAGTGGAGGGGTCCCAGAAGAGATAGTGAACTTGTTACTTCCCAAGACCAACTCTAGAGATGCTGGGCAGGAGGCAGGGGATCTGAGGCCCCACTTTGGTGCTGGTGGATGGGGACCAAGCCACTCTGGGTAGCCTGACTTTCAGGTTCCTCTTTCTCAGCCTGTGCCATCTTCGTGTCACCCAGTGACGGTGTCATGACATTCTGGCCAAACACTAGCTTTCTGCCCTCTGACCTCATCAAGGATGTTCCTCCCTGCTGGGCCCTCCATGGATTATTTCCACGATTTGGGCATCTTCCTAAAGGAATGAGCTTGCCGAAAGCAAGTCTGAAGGGCTGGAAGTGTCACTCTGTGGTGGAAGGCTTGTCTAGCACATACAAGACCCTGAATTCAATCGCCAACACTGCAAAATAGCCCATAAAACCAACAACAACAAAACTCAAAACAAAAAAAGCATATCTAAGAGGCTCCTGAGAGCAGGCCTCTCCCCTTCTCCCTAAAACTAGCCTGAACAAAGGTCCCTACATCAGAGAAGTCCTCCCAAAGACCAGCCTAAGGGAGCCCAGGTCCCCCAACCTCAAGCAGTACATCTACAAACCACCTCGACTCAGTAGCACTTCCTTGGTGAGAGTCAAAAGGGACCTGCTGGCTCATTGGGTGAAGTGTGTGTCAATTATCTGAGGCAGTGGCCATGGTGGGGAAGGAGCGTGCATCAAATAGAAGCGTGGTGAGGGACAATAACATGGGAAGGAGACAAGCAGCACCTATGGGCAGGACCCAAGCCAACTGTTCAGGTGTGGTTTCATGTGAGACCCAGCACAGGTGAGTCCAACTCAGGGAGCCAGGAGGCCAGTGAGGGGCTGGTTCCTTACCCATCCTTCATTCCTTTCCCTATAGGCAGTTGGTGAATAGGGGGCTAAGATGGTGCCTGGGAGGGACGGGGACCCGGGGCTGCTTGCTCTCAGCTGTGATAAAGATATCTGAGGAGGTATGGACTGGTCCCAGTATGGGGGCTTGGGAGGTATGGGAGGTATCTGCTCCTTGTCTGGTGCCAAGAAGACCCAGGTCATCAAATCAGGTGGTGACATCCAGAAGAATGGGAGCAAAGTGGGGTCAGTTGATGGCTTTGATGGCAAACACTTTCCTGGGGAAGGTTAGCTAATCACGGCCCAGGCACATGGCTTGGCCTTTCAGGGGCCCTGGGTACAGTCCAGCACATCTGAAAACAGGACCTGCCAGGCCTTTCATCTCCCCAGGGCAATCCCCTCCTGTCTGGCCGGCCCCATGCTGCCCCCTGTCAACTCTGTAACCCCAAGAGATTACAGAGAGACTTCTGGCACATATTTCTTGTTCCTGAACAGTGACCTACAGGAAGGCAGAGCTCACCTGTCACTGTGCCCTGAACTGCTGAGCCTTTTTGTCAGCGGGGCACCCTGTGAAGGGTTGGAAGCAGGCACAGTGGCCTGCCATGGTTTCGAAGATGCTAGCAGGAAACAGGAGCCTCCTGGATCTGAGACGGATCTTTATTACTCCTGGCACAGCAAGAAGCTGGGACCATGTGTCTGTTTCCCTTGTCCCCAAGCCCCATGGACACGGCCAGGTGGACACTATGCATACAGAGTGTGCTCATTGCAGTGAGGAACTGTGCGCTTAGCAAACTCCAAACTTTTATAATGGGCTGCAAACTCACATCCTGTCCTTTCCCTGGAGGAACAGCTAGGTGACACCCCACACAACTCTGCTTCTGCCCTGCGGGTGGCCTCCTGGCCAACCAGGCAGTTTGCTAAAACCAAGATCCTTGAAAAGACAGTCTGGAACAAACCTGCTGGCATCTGCTGGAATGTGACCCAGGGGAGGTCATCTCCGGGCAGCTTGAAAATCAGAAGAATCCAGGCCTTGGATGGCATCAGCCCCTTTGAGATGCTGTATCTCTAGACCCCATTTAGGGCCCGTTGCTTAAACCAGTCACCTGCAACAAAAAGCTTCCAAGGCACTTGCTACCCGCTGATCACCTCCAGCAGGTTCGTTCTGCCTCACCCACCGTTCACAGTGTGATGGAGCTAGTAAGCCAGAGTGAGGACAGAGCAGTTTTGTTCAAGGTTGAGCTGGAGTTCACCCCAGGATAATGTCACTTTTGCTCTTCTGCGTCTTGCCCACTTACAGGATTCACTTCCTGGTGCTCTTCAATAAACTGTAAGTTTATTGAAGTGTAAGTTCAGGAAGAGGCCTCACTTCGCCCCTAAGCTTTCACAGAGGCCTGTGGAAAGGCAGGAGCGGTAGGTAGATTGCAGACAACATGGGCTGCTGCTCTTCATCCAACCAACAACTTTCCAGAGTAAGGAGGTGTAGTTTAGCCCCCATGGTCCAAGAGCACATGTGCCCGTCTCTTGTGTCTTCACTGGTCCTGGCTCTGTGTGTGTGTATACAAATGGGCGTACAGTGGTGTCCCATCCAGGGTCGGACACCTTTGCTTACCACTTGGGTGTCCTCTCTTGTTTCTAGGGATTCTTTGTATCTTTGGGGGACTGACAGTTTGGTTGAGGGAGGCAGGGGCCGAGGTGTGGGTGAGGCCCATTCTCTTACCTACTCCGGAGCCAGCTGCCTTTTCATAAACCCTCATGTGGTTAGTTCCCGGGCCACTCCACTTTCTGCACCTGACTCCCTTAACCAGATATTTGCTAGTGTGTTTAACTTACTGACACCTCAGATAAAAGGTTCTGGGGTACCCATCCCTTGGACCTGCAAGGGGTTTGGAGAAGCACTGTAGCCAGGATACCCGCTCCACTTAGTTTAGCCCAGTGCTTACAGCTCCCAACTAAGCAATTCGCTAAAGCATCTGTTAATGTCTTACAGAGGTTGTGAGTGCAGTTCTGTGAAAATCCAGAGGGAAAAGCAAACTCTGGACTATCACTGGTAGTGTGGACAGAGAACCTCAAACTTACACACCACGTCACACCCTGACCCCCCCACGTCCCCTATATACACATAATCACATACTTTCCTGTACACATCTCTGCTCTGCCATAGCATGCATGTGCACACACACACACACACGCACACACATTCCCCCAACATACACAAACACATTTTCCCTCTAACATACCTGTCTCCCTTCACCACACATAGACACACACATCCCAACACACACACATCCCCTTAACATGCACATTCTCCATCCAATACATCTGCCTCCCTTTCAATACACACACACACACACACACACACACACACACACACACACACATGAACGTACATAATCTCCTATACAGGTACCAGAGCTCCCGCGTTGCTGCCCCGGAGCTGGGCAGTACATCCTTAAAATTTCCCTTGGACTCTTATCCCCTCTACAAAGTCTCTCTTTGTCCTTTGGGAATGAATCTCCATTTTTAGGCACTGAGATCCTTCAACAAATGGCGGGGGTCGGGGGGCACAGGGGGAGGAAATGGCAGCTGGGCATCCTTGGATTTACCCAGAAGCGCCCCCCAACCCCAGTTTTCTACTCCCCAAATTCAGACTACATTTTGCCTGGGCCTGGGGTTCTGTGGCCTCAGCCCTCCCCGCTCCACTGCTTGAGGCTGACTCTGCTGAGATCATTCCCGTGTTCAGCAACAGCTGGCTGAGCTTAATTAAGCCCCACAGTGCTGGTTCCACCTGGCGAGGAATTAACAACAACAACAAAACAGCAAACATCAGAGGAGGGGTTAGCTAGAGCCTCCAGCTTCTTCCAAAGGTGGGAGCAGGGCCGGGGAGTCCTAACCTGCCTCTCCTCTGTAGCCCCTAGATGTCTGCTGTCAACACTGGGTCCAGGGATGGCATCACTTGTCCAGGGATGGTGGGTGTTGGCCTGCTAGCACCTGTGTTCTTTGTGCTGGGCGGGCAACTGGTTGCTTCTTCCACAGGTGAGGAAACTCAGGCTGCAGCAGGTTACCAGCCCTCCACATGAGTCTACTGAGGACTGTTGTGCATCAGGCCCATGTAGCTGCCCAGTTCACAGGCATGTTTGTGGTCTTCAGGGTCCAGGCAGGTGCCACATGAGCAGAGACTGAGGCTCCCACACATGGTGAAGAGGAGAGCCACGGGTTTGCCTTGGAGAATGTGGATTCCTGCTTCGACGCCCCAATGTCCTGTCGGAGAAGTGAACGAAGGCAGCGTTGGCTGTCTCACCCCACTGAGAGTGCAGAGCAGCGTGCATTCAGTGTCTGATGGATTCCATTGTTCCCCAGTCTGTGCTCAGGGAGGGTCCTGAGCCTCCACCCTGCAGGGCTGGAGCTGAAGAAGGCTCCACAACCATAGATGCATTCATGGAGGACAGGGTTACCTGAGTCAGGTGGGGCAGGTGAGCAGATGCAGACTCCAGAGGTGGCTAGAGAAGAAGCCCCAGCTGGGGTTACTCCAGTTGGATGCTCTCTAGAGTGCCGACCTCAGACAGGCCAGAAGGTGTCAAGGCCCCCTGTGCACAAAGACTGGTTCTTCAGGAAATTTTATTACCTGTATGCATCTGCTTCCAAAGCAGACTTGAACAGTCTAACAAAAATGAAACAGCAGCTATAGGAACAGCAGTCAGTTGTCTAGGTCGCACTCCATTAAGCCCCAGGTCCTGCTCTGCACATCCTGGCACCTAAAGCAGAACAGAAACAAGGACTTGTTATTAGAGTTATATGTTTGGATTTTCAGTTTGGGGGTTTTTTCCTTTTTCAGAATGTTAGGAGAGATGGGTGTTTTGGTGGAAAGCTGTGGTCCCTGCTTGCTGATCTTGAGAAAACAGCCCAACCTGGCACGTTTCCTCTGGGTGGAGGAATAGCTCCACCTGCTCCCTGGGGCATTGGAAGGCCTGAGGGAGCTGCCTCAAAGGGGTGGGGTTGTGAGGGCCAGGGTCTTTCTGCTCCCTCATGTTCCTGGAGACAGGAGTGTGAGATCTCTTGGGGTCACATCCTCTCCTGGGGTCACCCTGCTTCTGTGTTTGTCTTGGTTTTTGAGGTTTGACCTGACATCATTAGTTCTACACTTTCTGGTGACTGTAGATGTGTAGTTTGGGTCTTTATTATTGGTGAGAACGGGTCCCTGCCTGGAGGAGTTCACGTGAACAAGCTAACAAGATGCCAAGTCCAGAGATGCAGGTGAACTGCCTGCCAAGCGCAGCTGTGGCTGACCCTTCGGCTCCCACTCTTCTCATGGGGGTTTGCTGTTCGCACCAAAGGCTCACAGAGGACACAGGGACTCAGGTTGCAGGAAGCCAGAATCTTCCCACAGATGAGGGCACTGAAGAGGAGCTCTCTCACGTCCTGTGTGACTTGGGTCTCTCTGACCCACCTGCCTCTCTAAACCAAGCCTGCCACAGACGCTGTGGGTCACAGGGACTCTAGGTGACTCAAGTCATCACCTTTGGTTTTAACTCTTTCCATGCTTTGTCAGCACAAGCTGATGATACATCCTTCCTGGAGCCAGCTGCCTCTGCTTTTTCTATGTGGGGCTTTTTCGTTCCAGATTCAGTTATTATTATTTTATGTATAGAATACATTGCTGACCCATGTCGTGCAATGCCCACGGAGGTCAGAAGAGGGTGTGGGATCCCCTGGAACTGGAGTTATGGTTGTTTGTTAGCCGTCATGTGGGTGCTGGGAATCGAAGCCAGGTCCTCTGCGAGAGCAGCCAGTGCTCTTAACTGCTGAGCCACCTCTCCAGTCTTGGATTCAGTTTTTATCTGATTCATTGTCTTCTCAGAATTTCTGTGTCTTCTTGTGTTAGTTTTGGTAACTTTTTTCTGTTCTAGTTTGCTTCTCCGTGGCTGTGTCAAAACACTCTGACCAATACCAACTTGGGAAGGAAAGGGTTAATTTGGCTTACATCTCCTACATCACAGTTCATCGTGGAGCCCAAGACAGGAACTCAGGGCAGTGACCTGGGGGCAGGAGCCAGAGCACAGGCCATGGAGGAATGCTGTTTACTGGCTTGCTCCTCTGGCCCATATACAATATAGGCCTACCTGCCCAGGGGTGGCACTGTCCAGAAGATGCCCCACAGATATGGCCAGTCCAGTGGAGGTAACTCACCAGTTGAGGCTCTCTCTACCCAGGTGTATCAAGTTGACAACTAAAACTATCCAGCACAATTGACCCTGTCAACTTGACACACAAACATATCACTATGCAACCATAACCTTTCCATTTCTTGTCCCCTGGATAAGACGTTAACAACATCACAACACAAGACAGTGTCTTTGGAGGACTATCTGACTCCTTTAGGTTAAATGTAGTGGAATAAATTTGACTATTTCCAGACTTCCCTTTTGTTTGTTTGCCTATGTTTTGATTGCTTTTTGTTTTTAGGTCTCCTGTAGTCCAAGCTGGCCCCAAACTCTTGGTAGCTGAGGATGACCTTGAACTCCTGATCCTCCTGCCTCACCCACGCAAGCACTGGGATCACAGCTGTGCACCACCAAACCCAGCTTCCACAGTTACCTTTTTAACGAACTGCCTTCATTCTTGATGCCGGCCATCTCTGTTCCTGTCTCTGTCTCTTTCCCTCTTTCTTTGAGGGAAAACCTGAAAATTCACCCATTTTATCAATCTTTTCAAAGAACTGACTTGCGTGTCTTTGCTTCTCTGGTTCATTTCCATGCTTCCTCACAACCTGCTTCTTGATGGCTGGACTCTTTTTTTCCTTCAAGATTTTCAAGGTTGAAACTTAGAACATTTATTTGAAGACTTTAGACTTCTAACAGCACTTAAAGCTGTAAATCTCACTCAAAGCACAGCTTTTAATATAGCCCACAATTTTTATTTTTTGGGGGGTTATGGGGGAATAGGATCCTACTCTGTAGCCCTATGGCTGGCCTGGAACTCGTTATATAGAACAGGTTGACCTAGAACTCACAGAGATCCACCTGCCTCTGCTTCCTAGGATTAAGGGTGTGCACTACTGCACCTGGCCTAGCCCACAAATTTTGATGTGTCATGTTTTTTATTATTATTTCTAATTTCCTTTTCAAGTTGTTATTTTACCCATGTATTATTTAGAATTCTATGGCTTAATTTTCAAATATTTAAGGGAATTTTACAAATACCCCCCCCTCCGCCGCCATGTCTTTTTGAGACAGGATTTCCCTGAAGCCCCAGCTGACTTGGAATTTACTATGTAAACCAGGCTGGTCTCAGTCTCAGAGATCTGCCTGCCTCTGTTCCTGAGTGCTGGGATTAAAAGCACTTGCCACCACACCCGGCTCCTGGCCTAGAACACACTATGTAGACGAGGGTGGCCTCAACACAGAGATCCACCTGCCTCTGTGTCCTGAGTGCTGGGATTAAAGACATGTTACTGTGCCAGGCCTCTCTGTCTCTGTCTGTCTCTGTCTCTGTCTCTCTCCCTCTCTGTCTCTCTGTCTCTGTCTCTGTCTCTCTCTCTCCCTCTCTGTCTCTCTCCCTCTGTCTCTGTCTCTGTCTCTGTCTCTCTCTCTCTCTCTCTCTTTCTCTCTCTCTCTCTGAAACAGGGTCTCCCTGTAGCCCCAGCATTCCTGAAACTCACTACGGAGACAAAGCTGATCTTATTTGCACAGAGATTCTCCTGCCTCTGCCTTCCAAGTGCTGGGATTAAAGGCGCGCGCCACCTCAGCCATCCTCAGATTTCTTAGTATAATTAATTTCTAGTTTGTGAGAGAACATATGCTGTATGATGTTAATCCTTTCATATTTATTGTCATGTTTTTTAAAAAAATTTTATGTGTATGTGTGTATTGCCTGCATGTAGGTAAGTGTACCCCTGTTGTGCAATGCTCGAGGAGGTCAGAAGTGATTGTCTGATCTCCTGGGACTGGAGTTACGGACAGCTGTTAGCTGCCACGTGGGTGCTGGGATTCGAACCCGGGTCTTCTGCAAGAACAACCATGTTCTTAACTGCTGAGCCATCTCTCCAGCCCCTATGAAGTCATGTTTTATGGTGAATGATCCAGGTACATTTGGGAAAATTCCTGGGTTCTGTTTTTGTCCAGTGAAAAGCTCTATTAATATCAGTTAGGTCCAGAGGGCCGACAGCGTTGCCTTTAGCTTCTCACCTCTCCCATTCCTCTTGTCCTTTCTCAAACTCACAGAGACCCACCTGCCTCTACCAAGTGCTGGGATTAAAGGTGTGTGCCACCACACCCCTTGTGGCTCGCCCCATGTTCTCTGTGCTCCTTGTCACACCCCTGTCCGGGACACATTTGCTTTTGTCTGAGGCTGCATCTTCAGCTTTGATTTTAGTGGCTTGGCTGTGATGTTCCAGATTTTCATGTCTTAGTGTTGCATGGCCTTCACTGATTTGCGTGCTGAACTGACCTGATCCTATGAAAGGAAATGGCACTGAGCTGCCTCTACCTCCCGTGCTTCATCTCCATCACGTTTTCCTGCTGCAGATGTCACACCTCCACCAGACCTTGTTACCTCTATCGGTTTCGAAGGTTTAGAAATGGGAAGAGGGCTTTACACCAGCACATTCTGGTTTTCTAGGGCTTCATTTCCCTCATGGGTCTGAGGTTCTCCCTGCCCTGAAGGACTTTGTGGTTCCTACATGGTTCCTACATGTCTATTGAGATGGTTTTTCTTGCGTTTTGTCTGAAAATGCTTCATTTCACTGATTACCGAAGGATTTTTTGTTTGTTTGTTTAAGGGTTAGTCAACACTTCACTGATTTGTGCCTTGATAGTTTTTATCCAATTTGGTTATTTTCCAGTTTTTATTTCTCCAAATGTTTCTTCTGCTGCGAGCTCTGTCTTTTCCTTCCAGATCTAAATCGTGTACTTGTGACACCACTTGATAGTGTCCACTGGCTGCAGGTTCTGTGCTGGCGATGTGTTTTGTTTGAGACAGGGTCTCCTGTAGCCCGAGGCTGGCCTTACGTAGCTGAGGATGACCTTGAACTTCTGATCCTCCTGTATCTACATTCTGAGAGCTGGGAATAAAGCCTCATTCACAGTGAAATGAATGCTTGGGATGGAACCCAGAGCTTCATGTTAAACAAACACTGAGACGTGTCCCCAGCCCTGTGTTGAGTTTTTAAAAGGTTTTTTAAAAAATGTGTGTGTGCTTAAATTTGGATTTTTTATGGACCCATCTTCATGTCCACTCTTATTTTTCAATCCAAATTGCTCCTCATTGCGGATCTCTGGTCTCAGACACTGTATTTTTCACTGGATTTAGCCTTAGATTCCCCCTGTGTTCCCCGTGTTGAGAGCCTCAGTCTCCTGACTTGTCTTCCTTTCAAATCTTCCTCTCCTAATTCCAGCATCTGGGTCCCCTCTGGGTCTGTCCTCTGAGCTGTCTTCTATAGGAGGGGTAGGTTCATTCCAGCCATGAAGCCTGATCTGGCAAAGCCATTCTGTGCCTTTTTAAAACAATTATTTGTTTGTTTATTATTTTTACTTTATGTATGTGAGTGTGTTGCCTGCATGTATGTGCACTCATGTTGTGCAATGCCGGGGAGGTTGGAAGTGGGTTTCCGAGTCCCCTGGAACTGGAGTTAAGATGGTTTGTAGCCGCCATGTGGGTGCTGGGAATTGAACCCGGGTCCTCCGCAAGAGCAGTCAGTGCTCTTAACCACTGAGCTATCTCTCCAGCCCCAGTTCTGTGCCTTTTAACAAGGTAGGCCTCAGCATTGCTTGTGCCGGGGCCAGCATAACCCTGTTCCCGAGAAGTGCCTTTCCAGGGCCGTCAGCAGGTCTCTGAGCTCTAGCTGTCTGGACTGAGCACCTGTCACCTCCACACCTTTGGTGACAGTTCCTGCAGGGCCTGTGCCTTCCCTCCTTTATCACATGTGGTTCCAGCCTCCTGAACACCAACTCTACTGAGCACTGAGCAGAGTCTGGAAGGTTTCTCCAGGCAGAAAGCTGGGTTGAGTGTGCTGTCTGTGCACTGCTGAAAACGGAGTTCCATGCTGTGGGCCACACTTTGATTGCTGTGTCAGACAGCTGAAGCAACTTGAGGGGGAGGAGTTGGTTTGACGCAGAGTTTCAGAGGTTTCAGCCCAAGTGATCCGGATTTATTGCTTTGGGCCTGGGGGAGGGGTTGTGGGGGAGGGTGGCTGGAGAGTGGGACAAAGGCTGTTCACCTCATGGCTGCCTCATTGCAGCTAGGAAGGTGGGGGTGGAGGAAGGGGAGAGAAGGAGAGGGAAGGAAAAGAGGGGAGGGGAAGGAAAGGGGGGGCTGGAGAGATGATGGCTCGGGTTAAGAGCACATGGCAGCTAACAACAGTCTGTAACTCCAGTGACACCCTCTTCTGGCCTCTGTGGACATTGTACAATATGGGTGCCCTTATGTACATGCACATAAAATACAAATAGATTTTATGGGGCTGGAGAGGTGTCTCAGTGGTTAGAGCACTGGCTGCCCTTGCAGAGGATTTGGGTTCAAATCCCAGCATGCACATGGCGGCTAACTACCATCCATAACTCCAGTTCCAGGGGATCTGACACCTTCTTCTGGCCTCCATGGGCATTACATAACACAGGTGCATTTACATACATGCAGGCAATACAGTCATACACATAAAATAAAAATAATAAAAATTAGATTAAAACCATTTTTCAAGAAAAGAGCAAAGAGAAGGGCAGATCCCAGGGAAGACTGTCCCTCAGGACACGCCCCCAGTGACCTCCTTCCTCCCACCTCCCAACAGTGCCATCATATTATGACTCTCTCAGTGGATTACCCACTGATTAAGGCAGAGCCTTCAGGATCCAGTTACCTCTCAATGATTGGACCCACAGCTGGGGACCAAGCCATCTATACATAAGCCTTGAAGGGGGACACTCCCCATCTAAACTACAGCATGCGGGTTCTGTGCAGTTAAGCAGCTGTCTTCAGCAGGAGCATGATTCCAATGTCCATTTTTCTTAGCCTGGAGCAGTTTCACCATCTCCCTCTGCAGCCTCCTGTCCTTCCCCCGTGAGGTGGTTCGGGTGGCATTCTGGTCCTATCATGGCCTTCCTCATCCCTCTAGACTCCATTCATACACTGTGTCATCAAGTACATTTTGGGGGCTCTGCAGGGGAGGAGCCTCACTCTGAGCCCGTGACAGCCCTGCAGGTGCCTTAGAGGGTGGCACCGCCTGACCTGAATGTCGAGGCTTTTTCACTGTACTTTCTGCGTCTCTTGGTGGCATTGGCACATGGTGTCTAGACATATGGGGTTGGGTGATAGCGTCTCTTCCTAGTCCCTGATGACCCTTTACTGGACAGCTGGACATATAGACCATCAGGATGAGGGTCTTTGGCTGCCAGAGCCTCAGAAATGGATTAGGAGGGCTGGGAAGTGTGTCTCTGCTCTGGGATTTATTTAGTATTGAACAAAATGCTCTCAAACATTAGCCACGGTTCAGCCCCAGGACTGAGATAAATGCTCTGCCCTGGAAAAGGTAAGGGATGCAGAGAAACAGACAAGTGATGTCTACAAGGGGGTCTGTGTGGTACAAGCTTGGGCTTCCTCGCCCCACCTGGCAGAGGCCTGGACATCCTCCTGGGGAACACCAAGCAGGATTGCGAATCTCCAGGTAGAGGGTTGGGATGGAAGGCATGTGGAAGGGCTGTGAGGTCCCCACAGGCTGGTGTTCAGGTGTACCTCAAGAGCACAAGGGATGAGGGTCTGAGGGATCAGGGCCTAGAGTGCTGTCACAGGAGAATGGGTGCGATCACACGGGACTGAGGAGTGACAGGCAGCTTCAAGTCAGGCAGTATGTTCAGACGCGCCGCTGCAGCCACTGTCAGGTGGCTGGACTATGGGGAGGAGGACCTGCGTGGCAGGGGAACCCACAGGGGCTCTTCCAGTGATGGCAAGAAAGAATGACAAGCTTAGGGCACGCAGACCCACTCCTGTGGTGCCGATCTGCCATCCCCAAGCAGGAACCAAAGTGGAGAGCACTGGCCTTCACTAGTCACAGGGAACCCCTGCTGCGTGCAAGCACTCTCTGTGCAAGCACTGAATGTGAATGGTGGATGTTTGGCTCTCCTTAGATGCCCAAGGAGGCTGAGGCTCATGAGGGAGGAGCTGTGCCCACCTAGCTTCACAAGATGCACACAAGGTCCAGACCTAGAGCCTATGCCTGACTGCAGCCAAGTGGCCTGATGCTGGCTATCTCTGTTGTTCACCTGTCAGGCAGGGCTGAGCATGGATGTACAGGTCCACACAGGTCCATACATGTGCACAGGCACACTCATGTTCACTGTGAGAGTGGCATGCTCACAGGAGGTGGAAAGTTATGCCGAGATTCTGTGCACCCCTCACCCCCCAGCTTTGGGGAAACAGCGATGTCTCCGGCCACAGGCGCCATGGCTGCCTGACTCCCAGCTGCTCTCCTTACCTCTCTTGCCCCCGTGCCCTCTCACTACCATCCTGTCTTCCTGTAGGAACAAAGAGGCCCCCGCAGCCCACCAGGTGCCTCCTTCTGCCTCCCTCCTGCCTTTCCTTCCCTTCCTCTCTGTCCCCCTCTCTGTTCCTCTCCCCCTCCCCCATCATTTCTCTTCCTTGAAGGGCAAGAGAAATGGAAATTGAGATCTTCTCTCTGCAATAATTATTGAAAAGTTCAGTACAGAGACAGACAGCGATGCTGTGAGCAGGCAAGCAGGGGAGGGACATTAAGATGCATGCACACAGCTTGCCTTGCAACAGATGTTGGCATAATTAGAGAGGAAAAAATTATGAAATTAATTTGTGGTTCAATGTAAATTTCAGCGATGGGGGGAAGCTGGGCTCTAGTCACCTCATGTGAGTGCAGACACACGGCACAGGCATATACACGTAGCTGACATGCCTACACGCACACATAAGCACATATATGCACATGTGTATACACTGGAATACGCACACACATCCTAGCTTTCCAGGGAGTGGTAATTGTTAAGCCTCTCCAGGGGCATGAACAACAGGGAGGAAGAGAGCGGAAGGTTGGTTCATCCTCTTAGAAGCTCAGTCACTGAGAAGGCTCGGAGATGGTGCCCGTCCCCCACAACAGCATGGGGACTTGGCGGGAACAGCAGATAGTGGAGTGGCTTAGGTCTGGGCTCACATCCTCAGGTGTCTCAAGAGCCCGAGTGTAACACTCATCTCTACCTAGAATGCACACAGAACTGGAACCTGGAGCCTGGGCCTTACCAACTTGCTCCCCACTTGTGCATGACCTGACTTGGGCCCTGGCTGTCAGCTACACACAGATCAGAAAGGAGAGGGAGACCACTCTGGGGACAATCAAGCTGCCAGGGAGCAGTTAGCACCCTGTGGCAAAGATGGGGCAGGGTAGGTCATGGGCCTGAGGACCAGAGTGTGCCCTGGAGGGTGGGTGCCCAGCCAAGGTGTGTGTTTGGAGACAGCAGAAAGGGGCATTTTGTGAAGCTAGCCTCCCACCCAGCACCACCTGCTCCTCCCACTACCAGCCTCCAGCAAGCCTGCAGGGGTTCCCGGGCAAGTGGACATGCAGAGGCAAACATCACCCACTTCCTGGAGGCCACACACAGGCACTCCTGCCAGGCCGGACATAGCTCCTTTCCTCTGTCCCAGTAGCCAGGTGACCCATTCATGCTCAATTTCTCTATCTACTCAGTGATGGCTGGACCTGGGCTCTCCATCTGTTACCCTGGACAGCTAGGCATGGGCTGCTTGTCTGTTACCCTGCGCTGCTCACAGGAGGCATCTCTGGAAGCCTCTCTTTTGCACTGGCCTTCACACATAAGCTCCCATGAACCTCCTTCTGCCTCCCTTCCCAGCTCTTTCCTGGGATAGGACAATGTCAACTCACCCTGCCTTTGTGTACACGCAGCCCCATCTCCCAAACTTCAGTGTTCTGGGAAATCACCCATCACACCATAGCACCCCAACTCCAGTCACAGTCCCCACCCCTCCTGCTCCATGGTGAGTCCTCCCCTAACCTCCCTCCCTTACTCTACCTGTTCAATATATCCATCGCCATCTGTTCCTCTCCCACGTCCTTCGGCTTGGAGGGCACGATGTTGTTGCTGAGTCCTCACCCCGAGGGCTACAACCATGTGGACTGTGGAACGGCCCCTCTCACTGGCGTGCCCTCGAGTTCCTTTTCCCTGGTAACTACGCCTTCCAGAGCCCCAGACACAAGGTGCCCTGCACAGGACAGATGGAATTCTCTAGTCCAATCAGGCCTATGATTCCTCTCCCTGTGTCCTCCCAGAGCTGCTTACCCTGATGTACCTTTCACAGTTGGCTTTCAGCCTCCCTCCTCCAGGAAGCCCTCCCTGACCTCCCTCTGCAGAGCCACATTATTTAGTGCCCCCTTATCACTGAGATTTGTGCCTGCTGGTGCCACCTTCCTCCGTGACGTCTGCAGGGTGCACAGTAGGCAGGTCAGACCCTCCTGAGAGTTGTTACTGACACTGGATGTTCTGTTGATCAATCTAGATCCAAGGAAGTTGAGGATATACGAGCGACTGAGTCAAGGCTGTTCAGAGTAGCAACCATACACTTAAGGCGGGTGGTGGTGGGCACTGTCCCCTGTGCCGCACTGGTGGTTCTGCCAGACAACTGAGACCAATGTTGTGTCCACATGGTGGTCTAGATAGTAGAGACACCTGGCACAACCTGGAATGGGGGTTATTTATTTATTTATTTATTTTTAAATATTTTATTTGTGAGTCAAGGCTGTTCAGAGTAGCAACCATACACTTAAGGCGGGTGGTGGTGGGCACTGTCCCCTGTGCCGCACTGGTGGTTCTGCCAGACAACTGAGACCAATGTTGTGTCCACATGGTGGTCTAGATAGTAGAGACACCTGGCACAACCTGGAATGGGGGTTATTTATTTATTTATTTATTTTTAAATATTTTATTTGTTATTACGGAACCTTACCTACCCACAGCTCAGGGATCATTGCAAAAGAGGAGACGGAAAGATTGTAAGAGCCAGGGCTGGTTCTTGATTACAGGGAAGTAGAGGCTTCCAGGCCACTGGAGGCTTGCTCATGTGAGCTTGTGGCAGTGGTGGTATCAAGTGCAGGACCCATGTCAGCTCAACGAAACAAAGGCCCAAAGGGGAGGTGAAAAATAGATGGCAGGCCAGAACTAGATAGAGAACTGTTTGAGACTGATTGCTGCTGGGTGAGGGAGAGTATGACTTACATATGATCATGTGATGGGCTGATTAGACTCCAGTGGACACGTTTACACTGAAGGACATTTGGGTACAAACACCTGAATGAATAGGACTCAGCATGTACAGCAGAGTACAGAGGGTTAGGTGGGGGGTATAGGGGGAGGCATGGATGGGGGAGGGCATCTAGATTTGAGTGGGAAATGTATGAAATTTTAAAAACCCAATAAAAACAAAAATATTTTATTTTAATTTTTAAAATACTGTATTTTTTTTATTTTATGTGTTGAGTGTATTGCCTGCATGTATGTGAGTGCACCTGTGTCGTGCAATGCCTGAGGAGGACAGAAGAGGGCATTGGATCCCCTGGAACTGCAGTTACGGACAGTTGTTAGCTGCCATGTGGGTGCTGGAATTCAAACCCAGGTCTTCTGCAAGAACAGTCAGTGTTCTTAACTGCTGAGCCATCTCTCCAGCCCCGGGTTATTTTTTATTACGTGTGTGTGTGTGTGTGTGTGTGTGTGTGTGTGTGTGTACACGCCCCTGCATGTACATGGCGGTCAGAAGACGGCTCTTGGAAGTCAGTTCTCTCCTTCCACTATCTAGGTAGGTCCCAGAGATCAACCTCAGATCATCAGATTTGGCAGCAAGCACCTTTACCCTATGGAACCAGGATTTAAAGGTGGCCTGGGGCACATGCAAGGTGTTGAAAGAGATATCACTTCCCAGTGATATGTACAGGACTGTGGGACTGTGGGTGCTCAAGCCTGCACTTGATTCCAGATGAGTGATCCCAGTGACCTGTGGCCTGCTACCTCTAGGTTACGGGAGGACCTGCTTACAGGACTGAACTGGTGGCGTCTGGTTCTCTCCAAGGTGCTGAAACAAGTGCTGTGTTTGAAGGAGTTGTGCCAGATGCTGGGGCCTGGGAACTCCACCTGGCTTCCCCTTGCCCCATCCCTGCCCAGTGAGATGAAGACTGACACCTTTCTGTCAAAAGGGTGAGGACAGGAGGTTCAGTGGGGACAGAGCACAGGCCTTGGGGGTGACAGCCCTTATCCTTGCACTCTGTGTGTCCTGGCCAGAGTCATGTCTTGAAGTCTCAGATTCCCTATTTCCTTCCTGGCCAGGTACAGTGTCGCCCACCCTCCTGTATGATACAGATCTGGGCTCAGGCCACTGGCCCCACCAGGGTGGAGGGGGTCCCTGTTTGATGCTGTCTTCTTCTTGTTCTGGGTTCTAGTTCTTTGTTTCAAACCCTCTAATCTTACGCCCTTATTTATAGCCTAAATAAGGGGTAGAAGAGGAATCCGAGACTGGGTGAGTCTGCATGGCCCTTGGAGGGACCCTCTATATGTAAGTGTGCAAGCTTCACACTGGAGACAGTGTGAGTGGGTGTCTGCAACCAGCTAGAGTGTATACAGTGAGCATGCTGGGAGGATATGGCCAGCAGTCACAGGTTGGCGTGTGACCTGCCCTAGGGACAGCATGTACAGCTTGTGCCCCATGTTGGCATGATGTGTAGACATGTGTGTTCCAGGGGTTGTTCCCGACAGCTCCCACCCAATCCCCTCCTCAGCTCATTAAGGCTCTCCCATTATTCTGACATTTGTGCACATCACGTACCGGCAAAAAGTAATTTACTTAGAAGAAATTAAAAGTTCATTTTAATTGAGCGCACACTGCAGTATGCAAATGCGCACATTATGTACACTGATGCAGAGACAAAGCCATCATCAGCGCTTAACCCTCTGCATGCTGGGCTCCTCAGCTCCATGAGGGCTCCAGGCCCTGGAGGAACCTCCCTGTTCCCCAAGCAGGATGGATCAACCATGCCTGTAATCCTCTGAAATTTCTAGATGTGAACACTACCTGTGTACTGAATCTGGGGACAAGATGGCAGGCTTAACCCTCTCAGGTCCAGTCCACAGCCTTGAGTGATATGGCCTTAACCAGGCCCCCAGGCATGCAAGGCAGGCCCAGTACCACTATGCAGGCTACCCCTGAGCCTGACTCATGGGTAGGTCCTTGCTACAGAGGAGGCTCTTCCCCACAGTGAGTCTTGCTCCTGCCTTGCATCACGTCTAATATTCCTTCCCAAGGAAGGAGGATTTGCAAGGTGCATGATCTATGGTGGGTCCTGATGTCCACTGTGGGTTTGGTCCCCTGTGAGAAGAAGGACCCCAACCCCACCACTTCCCCAGGAACCAAGTATTTCTCAGAAGCCCAAAAGCAGATATATAGGTGATGGTCCCACTACAGGCTGGTCTCCTCCTTGAGTTTGGGGTTCAGTATACACCATGTGGCAGAGCCTGGTGCATCCTACCCACTCTCTGCACTTCATAGCCCTGAAGGTTCAGAGAAGTCAGCAGCTGCCACACATCCTGGAAAGGTTTCAAAAGATAAGGTTGGAGCCTGACCTAGCTCCTGGAGTCTAGACCCCATACTTAAGGACAGAGACATTAGGAAGAAGGGAGAGACACACTGGGCCTTTCTAGACCCTCTTGGGCCTTCCCAAGGGTTTTTTGTTCCTGTCCAGGAGAAAAGCATCAAGTAAGCCAAAAAGTATCCATCAGGGGCATCCAACCTGGGCCCCTGGTGGGGCCCCATGCCAGGAGTCTCAGCAGAGGCAAAGGCCAATGGCGGGAGTCCTGGCTGTGTGCCTGGATCTTTGGGGTCTCCTTATCCCATCTATGGATGGGCAGTGCTTGGCCCCTACAGGTTTCTGTGTGGCACAGCCCAGGCAGCAAGTGGCTATTGTGAGTCTCTGCCTTATGGCTTTTCCCTCTGTCCTTTCTCTCTCCTCTTTGGTCCTTGTGTATCGTGTGGCAGGAAACACCTGTTCAACCCAGTCAGCCCACTCTAGGACAGTGTGGAGGGCCAACTCCCACCTGGTCTGCCTGAGAGAATAGACTGGTCTGGGAGCAGGACTCCCCTGCTGGGGCTGAGGCTGGTCCCTGGGATGCTGTTTTCACGTTGGATTTTCACTACCTGTCAGACCTGGGATTTTTAATGACAGGGAAGTGAAGCTGCTTCACAGATGTGAGATGACAGCCAGCTGCAGGAGGCAGACAAATTACCTCCAGACCCAGCCCACAACGCCCACACATCCACACAAAGGGAGCCCGCCTGCCTCACTTGGATGAACAGGGACAGCAGGGGGCCAGAGCAAGCTGTTCTTGCTTCCCCAGGGCTCCTGCCTGCCTACAGGGCAGCACCTGCCCTTGTGTGCTATAGGGCAGCCTGGCCACAGCTTTCCTGCCCCAGCAGCCTTCAGCCTCCACATGCAGCGGAACTTCTTCCAGCCATAGCCCTGTCTCCTGACCAAGGATCAGGGTTCTATTAGCCACCCACCTCACAGGTCCCTGAAAAACACCCCAGGAGCAGAGGGAAAGGAGCTTGCGTCACTATAGACCTCAGGGACCTAAGGTTCTAAAGAGGAGGAAACTCAGGGAGGGAGACCCAGAGGAGGAGGAAGGCAGAGGGAGGGAGTGTCAGGGAGGGAAACGGACCCAAGAAGGGAGGGAGAGAGGCCCAGAAAGGATGGCTGGTACCCAGCTTCTCTCAGCTGGGCTTGGCTAGCTGTGAGGTGAGAACTCTGTTCCCTGCCCTGGAGCTCTCAGGCCCAAGATGGGTGAGGACTCCAGCCAGAAGGTCCACAATGGGAATCTGGATTATGGGCCTGTAGTGGCCTAGAAATTTGTGTCTATGCAGGAGGCCCCAGGAGGCAGGGGAAGAGGGAGGTGGCCCTTGGTTCAGGCAAAGTGGATGCAGGATGAAGGTGGTCTGTTCTTCCCACTACCTGATGGAGCAACAATTGTGACTTCGCAAGTGGAGTTGACGCCACACCTGTTCCATGAAGTACCTTCCTCTCTGGATAGGGGGGTAGCTGAGTCTGCCTCTGTGACCTCCAAGCTCTGGGGTATGCTTCTCAGGTCCTCCAATCCTATTAGAGATCCTTACTGCATAAGACCCCACATACACACACCGGGTTCTTCTGAGGGACTAAAAGAGATGAGTAGGGCTATACTACTCTGCAGATAGCTATGTGGCCTTGGGTGAGTTACTGAACCCTTCTCTGCCTTTTTCCCTCCTCTGTCAAGGGCACATCTCTTAGCTAAGCTAAGCTGAGCTACCAAAGGGCCTGCCTCCAGCCCTCAAGGAGTCTGTGGGCCCAGGAGCCCAGCTGGGTTGGGGGGGACCAAGGATTCATCTTGTTCTGAGTCCATGCACAGGGACCAGGTGTATCTTCAGCACCTGCTCCTGCCTCCTGCGTGACCCTGTCAGCGTGGGGTCCTAGCAGCCCCTCACTTATAGCCAGCTCCATCACAGCCGATCCATGCACAGGGACCAGGTGTATCTTCAGCACCTGCTCCTGCCTCCTGCGCGACCCTGTCAGCGTGGGGTCCTAGCAGCCCCTCACTTATAGCCAGCTCCGTCACAGCCGGCAGTTTCCTGGTGCTAGATCCCATTGTGCCCTTGAGTTCTACTGGCTGCCTCTACTCTGCCCTGTCCCAAACCAGCGTCTAGGCTCTCTGGCACAGTTGTGTTTCAGGGAATTCCGATCACCTGTGCTCCATTGACAGCCAAGTCCCTTGAATCAAAGCCCTGGCTCTGCAGCTCCTAGAATGACAATGTACTTGCAGTCATTCGCCTCGTCTGCTGAGTGTGTGCATCAGCGCTAAGGGGAGCTGGTCTCACTGAGCATGTGCCAGGTGTCAGCGCAGTACAGGGCCCTTTGGAGTTCACCCTGGGCTGCATTGACGATATGGACTAATGCTGGGTGAGAAGCATTCCACGCAGGTCACAGATGGTCAGCAGCTTACCTCTTGGCCTATGTGGTAAACTGCACGGGGTCCAGGTTCGCCTAGAAAGGGCCACAGCTTGAGGGCATCTCAGTGCTCATCCACTCCAGGTGCCTCTATGAACTCCTGTCAGATCACAGGAGAAGCTGTTTTGATGATTGGTGATGTTTGCTGTGACTAGAGATGAGACCAGGCCTCAGGCTACAGATGAAGGCACTGAGGTCCAGAGAGAAGATACCAAGCCACTGCATACCTGACCTGGCCAGGACTTTCTCTGCAGAGGTCACCTCAGATCCTTTCGGTCAACACTCTTGCCTCTCCCAGCATCCTGATTCCTGCTCTCAGCCCTCTGCCTTCTGCCCCCATGGGTGCTTAGGATCCTCACAGGCCTCTGACTTTTTGATGGGCCTTAACTGGCCCCCAACAAAGCCTCCCAGAAATAAGGAACTAAGTATCATGGGACTCTTGTCCAGTGCTTGGAGCCGATCCCAAAGCTTGATCCTACCTAGGGAGTCAAGTACAACACACACCATCACTTCTCCAGTGTGGAACTACAGTCTCGGTGAGAAGTAGAGCTTCCCATATCATTGCTATTCACTGCACTTTTTCCAAGTGACTCCTGGGTGTCCCTAGGTAACACACCGGCTCAGGGTGACCCAGCTGTTTTCAGAGCATACACTTGAGTTCATCACCCAGTTCTGTCCTGAAGCCTCACAAGCCTTCAAACACAATAAGGACAAATGCCCCCCCATGTATCAGTGTGCCCCCCAGCTCCATCAACTGGAGAATCATCCTTATCCTTGGAGACCCAGGGCAGGTGCCACTCCTCAGGGAAGCCTGCCTTGACTCTCCAGATAGGATGCTTGCTCCAGAGGATTCTGGGGGCTATTTGCAGAATCTTACCCACTACTGGTCACTGCTGTGAGGGGGGTTGTCCTGTGGAGAGAGCAGCATAGGTAGGGAAGCCATAGGCCTGCCATCTGCGACACACCTAGCACTGTATTAACTGACCCCAGATGTGGAGTGCAGTGAAAGATTATGGAACAAATAAACAAATAGATAAAGGCAATAGAGTGGCTAAGGGACCCAGATGACTGACTCCTGAAGGTTGTAGGTGAAGGTCAGCTGAAGAGAGATACCTGAGGTCATCAGTGGGTCGCCCCACGTGGCCCTGTAAAGCCAGAGACAGCTAGCTGAACCCAGGGGTATGTGCAAAGGCGCCTTGGAGTGGCCACAGTGGAATGTAGATGGGCTGAGTTGAATGTGCTGGGACCCTAGGGAGGGCTAGCCGCACCCCCCCCACACCCTTCCTGAGGCTCCAGGTGGAGAGTAGAAAGAGTTAAGTCCTCTGTGAGCAACTGCGAGAAGAAAGTGGTAAACAATTTTTCTCTCCCTCGGCTAAATTAATATGCAAATTCCTAAGCCCCCTCCACTGGCGTCCCCTGCCTTGAAATTAGCGAGGTAGAATGCTCAGGCTAATTATGCATTCAAACGAGCAGGCTGCGTTCTTGCGGCGCTAAGAGGATGCGGAAAATGATTGTGAGAAGATGGAATTGACATTCGAGCGGGTCCTTCTGGGACATCTGGAACCGCTCTCGCGTGCATAGCAGATGTAACCAGGCGGTGACCGTCAGCCACCCCTGGCCTGGGAGGGGGTTCAGGGGCCAGGGGCTGCTCTGTACTCTTGCTCCAGGGAAAGGGAGAGCAGAGACCATGAATAGCCGTCAGCTCTCCAATTCCCCACCAGCTAAACCCTTTATTCCTGCCCAGACAAACAAGACACCCCCTTCCAGGACCTCCATAGTGCTGGTACCCACAGCCAGCACCACAGGCCGAATGCTGGGGATAGCCCTATCAGCAGCAGCCAGAGCTGCAAGGCGGCATGATATGTCTCTCAAGCCCTTTCAGGCAGAGACCTGGAGGTCACTGAGGAACTCTGTGCAGGGTGGGAGATGATGGCTGAGCATGTGGGACCCACCCTGCAACCTTTCTCAGCCACAGCACCCACCATCCAGATGTTTGATGTGTTGCCACTGTAGGTAAAGTTCTTTGAAGTAGAATTTCTAAGAAAAAAAAAACAGGAGTTTGAACAACAGAACAGAACAGATAATCCAGGGTGCTTGATGCCAAGGACTGATGGGAAGGCTAGGAGAGTCAGGCTTAGGAGCCCTGACCCTTCAGAGAGTTGAAGATGGGTCTGGACATTCTTCCTTATGTGTACTGATGAAGCCCGCCCTCCTCACCTGTCAGTCACAGCCTCCCAGCCCATCTTTCTGCTGTGCAGAGGCAGCACATTGTCCCTTCTTTTTTTCTTCTTTTTGTCCTTTTGAAGCTGGGTCTCCCTGTAGCCCCAGCTGGCCTGGAACTTGCTGTGTAGACCAGGCTGGCCTCGAACTCACAAAGAGTCACGCACCTCTGTCTCCCAAGTGCCGGGACTAAAGGTGTGAGCCACTATACCCAGCTTGCCCCTTCTTTTTTAAAGATAAATTTATTATTTTTATGTATATGAGTGTTTTGCCTGCATGTATGTAAGTACACTTATGTCATGCAATGCCCGTGGAGGTCAGAAAGGGTGTCAGATCTCCTGGAACTGGAGTTATGGACAGTTGTTAGCCACAATGTGGATTTTGGGAACCGACTTGGGTCCTCTGCAAGAGTTGCCAGTGCTCTTAACCACTGAGCCGTCTCTCCAGCCCCCACACTGTCCATTTTTGTCTTGGTTTTTCTCATCATGGCACTGTGTATTGGCATAGCCAGAACAGCAGCTCTGTCTCAGTGAACTGACTTTTGGCCCTGGCTGGACTGACCTCTTGAGTCCAAGGTGTGGTCTCTTCCCAGCACTTCCTGGCTGCTTTTCTTGAGAAGTTTCATGGTGGCTCTTTGATTCATGTGAAGCCTAGATGTTTATCATTCTGAGAGTCCGAGCGTGCCCTTTGTCTTTGTCTTTATGTTCCTGAAGGACAGTGTTGCCTGGTAATCTCAGCAGCAACCACGATGCCAGGCCTTTATCTTAACATGCTGAAAGATCTGTCAATTAGGAAGCTGGTTAAAGAACTGATAAGGCCTGTCCCCTTCCTACCTGTCCAGGGAGAATAGCCAAGATTTCTAAAATCAGAAGGGACAAGACAACAAGCGAATGTCTGCCTTCCCCCTGCCCCCAGCCAGGTAGCGACAGGCTGCCCCTGTTCTGTTGGATACACTTTTGTGTAGCTGTAGAAAAAGATATTTTCTGAAATGTTAGCGCAGCATTATGGGAGGTCCTTGAAAGACTCAGGCTATAATTCAAATCCACTTATATCACAAGCAGTGTCACCACTATAATGGCCGCTAGTGTTATCACCACTACTACTATGGCAGCAGCAACAGTACCACCACCGTCACCATCATCACCAACACCATCATCACCTTCGCCATGACTATCGCTATATCTCCAACATGAGCATCATCACTACCAGTATCATCACCGTAATCACCATCATCACCTTCATCACCATCATCGACATCACCACCATCATCATCATCATAATACCTACTTTGCACAAGATGTTGTACAACTTACATTGTCACATCAAATCTTCACTCACACACACTGTTGTTGTCTTCTGTGTACAGATTAATAAATTGGCATTGCTAACTAGTGACAGGGACCAAACTGCTAGATCTTTCTAACACTGACACCCCAGGTTAAAAGCTTGATGTTTTACTTCTCATCCCTCAGAGCCATGCCTTCCAGTGAGAGGATGAAGACCAGAGCAGCGTGCCTCCCAACTGGAGGCTGCCGCTTTTCTGTCTGGCACCAGGACCAGCAGTAGGCTCAAGTCACAGCCTGAAGGTTTTGGTTATCAGAGTAACTAAGAATGATTTCTCTGATCAGAGATGTCCTCACTTTTGTCAGAATGTGTGAGGAAGGCCAGAGGCAGCTGGATGAGGGAGGGAGTCAGACCCAGCCAGAAAGCCTTACAGTACAACCTGGCACAGAGACCCTTTTCAGGAGGCAGGCTGAGGTCTCAGGACTACCCAGGGCCTACAAGATGTTCCAGAACTTGGTTAGAAAGGAATACTGGCCTCCTCCCAACTCCCCTACCTAATGCTGTGTGGGGACTAGGCTCTGAGGGGTGGTGGCCAGTCACAGGTCCTGGATCCAGGACTGTGGCTGAGAAAACCACATCCTTTGTTGCCCTGTTTCCCTACTTATACTATTGGAGTGTTGAACTAAATACTTTAAAGTTCTATGATTCTAAATGCAGGTTTCTGTTGGCTCGTTTACCCATTGGTCCATCACTCCAGAAGTGTTCGTGGGAAGCCTCAGGTGTTTGGCACCGGTCTCCAAAGCAGAATCATACCTTGGGTCCCCAAGAGAAGATATATATTCCAGAATGACCTTCCCACCGACAGAGGAGTGGCCAGCAGGGACCTATAGCCAAAGCAAGACCAACACTGTGAGAAAAAGACAGGCCCCAGAGTGCTGAATAGCACAGGCAAGCGAGAATGCCCTCCCTCTTTCCACCTGTCCCCTTCCTACCTGCCCAGGGAGAATAGCCAAGATTTCTAAAATCAGAAGGGACAAGACAGCAAGTGAATGTCCTGCCC
>NW_008344211.1:488591-521902 GCF_000622305.1 Nannospalax galili | reverse complement strand
AGGCAGGGAGCGACATGGATGGATGGGCGATGTTAAATATTCATCAGATGCAATGAAGTTACTGGAATTGCCCATTAAGATGTAACGTGCAATTTGCAGCTTTCTCCTAACACCCAGGGCAGACACTCGTCAGCGGGATGGATGGCGGGTGGTAGAGGAAGACGAATCGCCAGGGAGATGGTGCATCTCAGAGCGATCAATACGGACCGGCAGCTCCAAGCAGCCGGATAGCAAGCAATAAGTAGAAGTAAATAGACAGGTGGATTAATTAAGCTCCTTGTGGGGAGGGCTGGGAGAAGGGCTTGGAGCAGGATCTATAGGCAAGGTGAGACTGCCATGGGGTGCAGAGGGAGAGTGGGGAACGTGAAAGCTCAAGTTCCCACCAGGACTGGCCCCAGAACACATTTTGACAGCAGATGGCCATTCACTGACCCTAGTAGTTCTGGAGGGCCAGCCACATGTGGCCCAGGTGGGGCCACTGACCCCCTCTGGGCTAGAACCTCCTAGTGAGGGGAGAGGATCACGGCTCCCTCCTCTATCAGGAACCAGCCTCCTCCCTGGAGCACAGAGCTGCAGGAATGTCGGGGTTCGGGGCGCTTTGTCCCTCTGATGGTGATGCATGGCCCCGCTAATTCGCTGTGCGAGGCTGTTAATTCTGGCGCAGCTGCTGCAGCCGCCCTCCAGGCACTCTGTAATGCTGGGCTGTGGAGCTCGCTGCAAATTAACACCATTTGTTCGGCAGAACATGTTTCATTTCTACACGACACGCATAGCTTATTACCTTGCTGGCAGCGTGGGGAGAGGCAGCCAGGGCCTGGGGAGGGAGGGAAGACATGGCCCAGACCCCTCCTGCCTCCAACCCATTCCCTCAAACCCACTGCCTGGGTGGGGGAAGGGCATCAGCCCTAGATTCTTGTCAGTGAAATTGGAAGGGCTGGAAATCCCAGAGGTCCAGGGGAAGGGAGGTTGCAGGTCCTGTTCCTGGTGGCTGATCCCTAAAAGGAGGCCAGGGCTCTAGGAAAGTCCCCCCCCCCCCCCCCCCGCAGCCTCTTCAGTCCTGGCTCTGGCACCTGGCAGCTCTGTGACCTCAGGGATATAACTTAACCTCTCTGAACTGTTTCCTTCCTTAACTGTGCTTGCCTCCTGGAAGACTAGGAGACCCACCAGCACAGCTCTCAGCTCTGTGATCAGCCTGTCGATTTTCTAGCCTTACTATTATCAGAGACAGTCATCCAAGTCTGGCAGCTGTTAGAGACAAAGACTTGAAACAAAGCCATATGGAAGTAGTGGCCTTTGAGTCTCAACGAGCCTGCTGGTCCCCTCTCATGGGGACAGCCCCGGAGCATGGGCAGAGTGGGACCCTTGGTTCTGACACTGAGCAGTTCCTAGGCAAGTGAGGAGAGGATGTGATGTTATTCAGCCTGCTGTGGCTACCACCCGTGAATAGCAGCTCAAGCATCTCATGGCCCCTACAGCGGTGACATTTGTAGTAAAAGACCTAGGTCTGTCTTGGCCTCCCTGCTGACCCAAGAGCCCTGGCAAGTCAAATGAGATGGTGTGGAAAGCTTTGTAGACAGCCTACTCAGGCTGGTTCCTTCCCCTCTGATCCAAGTGTAAAGATCCACTCTGGAGGATCCAGTGACTGCCGCCCGCCCCCCGATTCTTCCGTTCACTGAACTTCCCCAGTCAATGCTCTTGTCCTGCTCCCAGATCTCCTTCCATCTCTGTCAACCTTTCCCTTCTCTTGGCCTCATCAGCCCTGTCCCTGTCTGTCTTCACTCCACATATAGGTGCCAAGTATAAGAGTGACCCGAGGGTCTCAGAGCAGCACTTCAGCCCCCAGGACAGCCAGGCAGCTTCAAGGCTTGTCAAAGGCAGGACTGTGGGGCTGGGATCCACACTCTAAAGGGAAGGACCTTGAGGCCAGAACCTGTGCTCTCCAAGGCTCTGGATGCTCTTTTCCGTGACAAGGCAGCTCCTTGGGTCCATCCTTTGTGTAATTGGACCAGAAGTTTCTGCAGTCCCAGGGTTCTTCCTGGCCCTGCATGAGGGTGGCTTGGGGAAGAGGCAGAAGGATGGAGTTATCTAGACTCTGAGAAGTCAATGTCAGCAATAGAATGAGTCACTACCAGTTGCCATTTCAGTGAGATTTGGGCAACTGCTGAGCTGAATGCTGGTCCTCCTGAGTTTGCGATTTAGATCATCATGACCCAGGGCTGCTGACCCTGAGCCATGCCCTCAGCATACAACCCTTCCCTGTAGCCTCTCTTCAACCCCACCCATCTCCTCCCACCCAGAATAATGAGCTTGAGCAAACCATCCTATAAGCAAACACACCAGGAGACACTGCCAGAGAGAGCCGGTTGGTCCTGGAGGCCCACTGAAGTGCCTCCACAGCTCTGCTCACTGGCAAGCCATCTACCTCCTCTGCCAAGCCGAGCTGGGTACACCGCCTTCACGCTCGTTGGATAAACCAACAGCAAGAATAGGCAGGATTTTGACTTTGTGTATGCCCCCGAGACTGGTATTTGGTAAAGGGAGACCTGGAGCTGCTGCCCCACCTGAGGGTCCTTCTGCCCGCAAAGCAGTGGCCACACTCAGGTGAGAACAGACCTGTGAAGGGACACACCCACAGATTCAGGAGCCCTGTAACTGGTGAACTGTCTTGGTTCATGAGTGAGGTTGAGGGAAGTGGGTGACATTCGGGTGTCATAACACCTCAGCAAAGGTGCCAGGGTCACAGGAATGTGAAGACTAAGGCATAAGGGAGGAGTGGGTAGGGCGTGAGGTCCAGGTGGGCAAGGCTCAGAGCTGTTTGGATGTATCCAGAATACGGGATGGACTAAGAATGTACCTGGAGAGTATCAGCCCAGAACTCCATGAGGTGGGGAACTCCTGGGGTGCACACCCCCACAGGGCGAGGCTCTGGGGTCAGGACGAAGCCAGGTCCAGATCCGGACCAAGCAGTATTGTGCAAGAATGGAGGGGCCGGGGGCTGTGCCAAGCTGTTCTGGGCACTGACTTCAAGAGAGGAGAAACAAACTAGCTGCTGACCTGCTTCACTCTAAGGCCAGTGTGGGCACTTTGCCCACCCATGCCAGTGATTTGCAGGTGGGCCCAGGGAAGTGACTAGCCCCAGGCCATGAAGTCCTTTAAGTAGGGCTGGGAGCTGCTTTCTCTCCACTGTGTTTCTGAACCTGGTGGGGCAGCTCCCTGTTGCAGAGAGTAAGTAACTGGATTCCCTGGGGGCTTCTGAGGACTGAGGGGCAGGACACAGAAGGCCAGGCTGGGCCTTTTCACATCAGGAAGCTCAGTCTCTGGCTACGGTGCCTGTGCTGGGGAGAGTTCCATCTGATCTCAGAGGAGCCAGTGGATGAATGTCAGTAGCCAGAGACAGGGCGACCATCCCCAGCAAGAGGAATGTGGGTGGGCACAGGACTGACTTGTTAGTGTGGGGCAGTGGAAGGCATGGGGCATCCTGTCTTCTTGGGGCGGAGGGTAGAGTGGGGTGCTCTTTGGGGTTATCTCTCGCTCATGAGGCGGCATGTTTCATGCAGAGTGGTCTCTGCAGCCCTTCAGAGCCAGGACCATGCTGATATGCTTAGATGCTGACCCTGGCCTGGTGCAGGGAGGTAGAGTGACCTTAGGGTGGAGTGGGGGATGAAGCCACGGAGGACACTGACCCTTTGTAGGGCAAGGGGTAGGTCTGGTCTGGAGTCTATGGGGTGCTCCTGGCAGGTGTCTGTTCATACTCAACTTTAGGGGAGGCGGCTGTCTGGCTTTCGGTCGGGAAGCTGCAGAAGGTTTTCGTGTCAAGAGGCAGAACGAGTCCATGAATATTTCATTAGGGAGCAACGTGCGGCCCAGGAACATCTGGTGGAGTCTCCAGGGAGCTGGGCCAGCGCAGGAAGCAGGCACTGTGATATTCAGGAGGCGGAGGGGGGAAGGAGGCGCTGGGAGACAGGTGGGATGCCAACCTGCCTCCCTGTTCGCTTCCTGGTCCTCGGGCACTGTAGACTCCAGGCCAGAGGATGGGTGAGTAAGTGGCTCTCCCACATCCAGAGGACCTCAGTCGGGTTGGCTCTTCCCATCAATAAAGACCTGCCCAGTGTGGGACGGGCATCAGCAAGGTATTAAGGTGGCTGTTTCTCAACTGCCCTGTAACCCACCTTCCCCACCAAGCCTAGCCACAGCAGTTTTGGATGGGAGGGGTTCTACACTGGAGTCAAAACAATGCTCTCCGTGGGCAGAGGTGGCAGATGGCTACACTGCCCAAGTTGGCCTGGAGCTAGGTGGAGAGTCCAGGGGGCTTTGGGGGTCTGTGGAATCAGAAACGTGTTTATACTGTGAACTGAGGTTGTGGTAAGGGCCAAGGGGTCAAAGTGAACAGTCAGGGCCACCTGCAGCACTTGTCCCCCCAGGCACTCAAACTACGGGTTCTAAACAAGGCCAGCATGTGCCTTTGCAAGGAGGACATCAGACTGCTGACCTTGTAACTCAGAATCAGGAATCCTACCTAGATTCTTGGTCGAATCCTCAAGAACATGAGCTCATTACCCTGTTTCCATCCAGCTGAAACCAACCCTTAGGCCCTCCATGAGGCATCTCTGAGGGCAGTGACCACGGCAGGGCTGCGTCTTCTCACTTTGATGTCTCCAAATGCTCAGTGGGCAATTGTACATCCACCTCCACCCTGTGCAGAGCCCCAATAGACACCAGTCCATCCCAGGATTTTCAGTGGGAAGCTGCCTGCTCACGAACCTCTAGCCAAAGTCTGGAGGCTTCGGCCCTTCATGGCAGTGTCTTCCCAAGCTGTAGGAAGAAGAGATTCCCCAGGTGGCTAAGCAGTGGCCAATCCTCGGGAGCCCTGCCAAGCTGGACTGCCTTGTGGGATGTCTCCAGCTCAGCCTCTACTGGGGCTCTGAGCCTCCCCTGGAGTCTCCTCCTTCCTCCTGACTGCCTTCTCCGAACCTTATGTCTCTAGGTGTCTGAACCATGCTCCTCAATCTCCTGACCTTGAGGCCCCTCCCTGATCCTTTTCGGGGAGGCTCCTCTCTCCACAATCCCAAAGCCCAGCCCAGCCTGGACTCTGCAGAGGAATCTGGGCATCAGCACTAAAGCTGATGTCACTGCTTGCCTGGGTGCCCAGCCCCCCTTGAGTGACACTTTTTTGGGACTACAGTGGCTTCTTAGAGTAATATCACTAAGAGAGGCCCAAACCCCAGCATGACTCCAGTCCCTCTGCCATTCCACCAGCCTAATATGTGGGTCCTGCTGCCCCATGCCAGCCTCTGTTGGGAAAGAAAAGATATGGAGAGGAAGGGGAGGGGAGGGAAGAGGAGAGGGAGAGGAGAGGGAGAGGAATGCTGCCTTCCTTACTCATCTAACCTCACTCAGGGAAACGTGGCTGGGCACAGGGCAGCACCCATACCCTTGCAGGATCCACCTTGGCCACCTGGGGCCACCCCTGTCATAGCAGACAGAATGTCCCTATCCCTCATCCCCACCTTTTCTGGCCAGACTGTGACCACTAGTAAGGGGGTGGGCTTTGTCATTGGAGCCCCTAGGAAAGCCTAGCTACACGCCCCTCCCCTCTGGAGCCCACCCCACCCGTGCCCTCGGCAGCTGGCTCCTTGGCACTGGTACCCGGGTCCCTTTGATGGCGTATTTGGCTTTGGTCCCATTGATCTGCACACAGGCACTGAGGTGCCAAGCCAGGCTGTAGGCAAGGATGGGGGTTCTGGGGAAATGGAGAGAGGGGTTCATTTCTCTGGAAGCTCTAGGACCCTACAGTATAGTCCCAGCCCATCCTGAGGAAACAGACCATATCCCTTGGTGGTCAGGGAACCTTGCACAAACAGGGCAGAGAGGACCCTTCCTGGGAACACAGAAAGTCGCTGGAGACGATGCAGACTTAAGACCACTGTGGGTGTGGCTGCTGTCTCTACAGTGGCCCACACAAGCCAACCCACCCCACAGCTTCAGGACACCAGCCAAGCACACATAGGCAAGCAGTGGGCATAAAGACGTTATTAAAGGATCCAAAGGTTACATAGTCCACAGAGATGGTCTGGGCACAGGGTAGCCCAGATTCTTTCAGATTCCACCCTCTCTACAAGCAGCTGTGCCATGGGACCCCCACCGGTAGACCTAGTCCCCACCTGCACCTCAAAACAGATGCAAGATGCCTGTACCCCAGCAAGTCCCAAACCCTCCTTACCTGTGCCATGCTGGCCTCACCTCCATCCACCTGCTTCCAGCCTGTCCTCTGCGGCAGCACTGGCAACTGTCTGCCGCCCCCCGACATGGGCTGCCAGCGCCCTGTTGTGGGGTTTGTTCGTGGGGTTTAGCCCCATGCAGCCAGTGACTCCGGTGATGGCAAACGTCCATCTTTCTCCATACCCACCCCTCTGCAGCCTTCCTGTGCCTCCTGGCGGCCCCATGGTGCCCGCTCAGAGGGGAGTTGGCACGGATGGAGCCCAGCCCGCCTCTGCAGCTGAGGAGAGCCATGCTTCTTTTTTCTGTATTTTAAACACACACACATACTCTCTCACATGCACACACGCCAAGCCCCCCACCCCCGACAACACGCATCCCTTCTGTCAGGAGCAGACCCAGCCAAGAAAGCCCCGTGCGGGCGGGGGCAGAGCGGAGGGGCTTTGCAGAGCTGGTGGAAACCCAGCCCCATGGCTCAGTCCTTCCCTGGCCCCAACGCGCTGTCTCTTACGTAAACCACCAGGAAGGAATCAAAAGGAAACTCAAATCCATGTCACATTTTGGAGCTTCCTGATTGGGCACACCTTTTAACTGGCCTGGTCCTTCCGAGCATGCTCTGGCCCCAGCTACCCTGAACCCTGTTTAGACTCCCACCTCCTTCGTCATTATCCCATAAGGCCGCTGCCTTGTGTCATGCTGCAGTGACTACATCCAGCTCCTGGTACCCCTTCCTGGAAGGATATTGGTTGTTCGGGGCCCCACTCTACTAACCACTCTGAGGACTTGACAGCCAAGACAACATATGTGGTCCACTCACTGGCAGAGAGTCTAGTGTGGGAATTGCTGACTGTCCTGGGTGGAACTCCAGGTTTGGATCCAATATGGGGGAGGCCAGAGGAGACCCCCAGGGGATGTGAGGGCCAAAGCCAGTCTCAGGTTGAGGATAGGGAAAGACAGAAGAGGTCAGACAGCTCTCAAACTGTGCCCCCACCCCGGGTGGCAAGGCCGCCCATGCCACCTGCCTGCTGGGTGGCATTTGTCTTCTCCCTTGTGGGTGAGGACCCTAGTTTGATACATTAACTACAACCCCCTTCTGAGTGACATGGTGTGCAGGGTCTCCACGTGACTTCCATGATGGGGGGCAGACCCAGTGGTTGCAAATTATCTGTCTCTCACCCTGCCCTTCTCCCTGCTTAGACCCGATCTGGAACAGGGGTCAGTTGTGAGCGTTGCTCTCTTTTGGGAAGGAAGGCACAAGAGGGAAGAACTGAGCCTGTCACTTATGAGTACGACTTACACAGCTACCTGCCTTCACCGGTCCCCTGCTCACCAGTCTGTGTGGATGGGCAAGAAAAGGTCCACACAGAGCCAACTTGGTCAAATGGACACCCAGCCTGACTGGGAAAGGCCAAGGCCAAGTGAAGGATGTAGGAAGGGGCTGCTTGCGCCCTGCCCTCACGCAGCTGGCCCTTTCGCTTGAATCTAGTCGATACCTGGTCACCTGGCCTCTTGTTTTCAGGCGTTTCATTGCTTTTGGGGTGTTAAGGGTTTCCCCACTCACTCTTTTCAGGAGTAGTTGACCTAATCTTATTAGCTCAAAACATCCCCAAAAGGAGATGTAATAACTATGCCCACCTGATTCTACCTGTACCCCCAGGACTGAGTCCAGTGATGGGTACTCCAATCCAGACAGGTACCGATCTTCAACCTCCCAGTGTGTGATTAGGGGGCTCCCCAAGACCCCTAGCTCTCCAAAGCTTTTCCTGTTCTCTGAAGAGCAGTCAGAGGAGCCTCCTAGGCCCTGAAGCACGTCAGTCTAGGTATGTGCATCTTCTGTGGGTGTGTGTCTACCAGTGAGGAGTGTACATGTTCAGAGCTGGATGGCAAACGCTTACCCTATGGTCTCCCACCTTGCCTTGTGGTGGTGACAGTCCCTGTTCCTTTGGACAGCATGAAAGAGTCCCAACAACCACTGTAGCTCAACCGATGACTGAGAACATGTCTTGACAAGGTAGGGGCCCCACTGTGTAAGTGAAACACCAGGCATTTAAGTAGAACCCGGGCTAAGCTTTGCTTGGGTGATTGTCAGGTCAGGCAGGTGTTACCCCAGTACAGCCTGGGTGTGAGGGGACATAGACTTGGGCCTACCCTGATTCAGGGACACAGATGTGGGCCCTGTGGCAAAAGCCCCTGAGCCTGGGACTCAGGGGACAGAAAAAAAGGCTGGCTTCTTGCCTTGGGCAGACAGGTAGACCCCAGGGCAGGAGCTCCAGGGGCCAGCTCTGTGTCCTTGGAGGTCTCCATATCCACAATTCCTGGACTAACCTGGCCATGGTTCTTGTGGGGCCTCTGTGCTCCTGCAAACGCTCAGGCATCTAGAGATCCCACCCAATAGCCCTTGAAGGTGCTTCTAGACCGAGATGGACATTCTTTAGGTAAGAAGAACAAAGGAAGGGCCCTGGCTATGTCCCTAGTATGTCCCTAAGAAGTCACAGGGATGGCCGTACCTGCTCCAGCCTGAGCCTGGGCAGTAGAGGAGAGGATGCCTCAACCCTTGACGCTGGTGGCTGCTCTAATTTCTTTTCTGTTGCTGTGACAAAACACCATGACCAAAAGCAACTTAGGAGTGGAAGGGGTTTATTTCATCTTACAACTCCCAGATCACATCTGTCACTGAGGGACGTCAAGGCAGGAACTCAGTGGGAACCTGGAGGCAGGGACCGTGGAGAACACTGCTTGCTGATTTGCACTCTTACTTGCTCCCTGGCTCATGGATAGCCAGCTTTTCGTATACCCCAGGACTACCTACCCAAGGAATTGTGCGGTCTACAGTGGGCTAGGCCCTCCTATATTGATTAATAATCAAGACTATCAGCACAGACATGGCCACAGACTAGCCTGATCTAGGTAGTTCCTCAACTCACGACCCTAGGCTGTGTCAGGTTAACAATTAAATCTGACTAGGACAGTGGAGGTCACAGAACCACCTGGAATACCCAACTAGCCTTAGCTCTGAATGGACCTGGCCTGGGACCAGGGCCTGTGCCCTGTGTTTATTTACTTACCTCCTAGGTAAGTCTGTGGGTACACTCTCTGAAGTTAACTTTCTGAAATGTGCCACTGGCTGATCAGCAGTGGAAACCCATACATGTGACTGATGCATGTGATACATGTGTGAGGGCCAGGTGTGGCACACGTGTGACTCATGTGCCTCTTGCCATGTCTCTCTCTGAAAATGACTGTCCCTCCCCTGCCTGCTTGTCCCTGTTTGTCACCCACCTGCCCAGTAGGCAAAACAGGTAGGTATGAGATTTGCAATGTTCACCTCTAGTTCCAGGGAATTCAGCACCTTTTAACATCTAGGTAATCTATTTTTGGCCAGTTTTTTCTCTTATCTTTGAAGTGCCATTTTTAAAAATCTTTCAATCATTTTTCACTGGACTTTGCTATTTTGCTGTTTATTTTTGAGAACCCCTTGGCTGTGACAGGCCTTGACACTGTCTGTCACACAAACAACCACATCTGTCTGTCCTTTTTGCACTCCGTTGCCTCAGGTGGGGGACGGCACCTTTCCAGCAGCGCTGACCCCCATCACAGCCCTTAGCTGTCGGTCAGCTTTGCCCACTCAAGCTAATGCAGGGTGTGTCTGTGTTATACCCGATGCAAATGTTTCTAATCACTCTGGTGTCCAGTCCAGGTAATGGGTGGTCCAGAACCATGTATCTGATCTCCTCCTCCTGTCGGGAGCTTCTTCCTTCTTTGCTGTCTGTTCCGGTGCTTTCCTCTGCTCTGCTTATCCAGAGGTCTCCTTCTGTGTGTGCTCAGCACCACCTTGCTCTTGGTTATTTCACGTCCTGATACTTGCATAGCAACTCTCCCAACCCTATTATGACCATTGAAGGAAAAACATTTAAACATGCTTCTTGTGTGTCAGTTTTCCATTACGGCAGCAAATATCTGAAAACAAACTGATAAAAAGAAACTGCTTATTTTGGCTCACGGTTTTGGAGGTTCCAGACCATGGGTTGCCTGTGTTGCTGGGTTTGTGCTGAGGCAGAAGTGGAAGTGTGAGGAGAAAAGAGAAACAGAGGAAGTGCTGGGGCCCCACGATCCCCTTCAAGGACACATTCCCAAAGACCCAAAGACCTCCCTTTAGCCCCGACTTCATGGTTTCCATCCACTCCCAATAGTGCTACACCGGGAGGCACTTTAACTCATGGAACTTGGGAACAGTCTAGATCCAAAGTGTGGCATTGTGGGGCAATATACATAACATAGGACTTACTGGCTTAGTGATTTTCAAATGTTCAGCATGGTGACATTAGACCCGTTCACACTGCCGTGTAACCACCACCGCCAACCAGAACTTCTTGCAATCCCAAGCTAAGCTCACTGTGAGCACCCAGAACCTCAATCCCACCTATCTCTATGAGGCTATACACTCATATGCATAAAGAAAAAATAATAAATTTAAAGAGGTGTTTTTTTTGTCTTTTTGAAACAGGGCCTTCCTGTAGCCCTAGCTGGCCTGGAATTTACTATGTAGACCAGGCTGGACTTGAACTCACAGAGATCCACCTGCCTCTGCCTCCCAAGTGCTGGGACTACAGGCATGTGCCACTATGCATGGCTTAATAAATAAAAAATTTAAAAAGAAGTGTAGTGGAACAGACTGGGAGAAAATGGACGGAAGGTATGTGGACATTCTTCACACTGTTCCTCCAAATTTTCTGTAAGTTTGGAATTATGTCACACCAAAAGTTACAAAAAGTGAACAACTAAACTCTCCCCAAAAGAATTCTTTTTTTTTTTCCAATCTTTTTTAGAAGGGTCTCCCTGTAGCCCCAGCTGGCCTGGAACTCACTATGTAGACCAGGCTGGCCTTGAATTCATAGAGATCCACCTGCTGCTGCCTTCCAAGTGCTGGGACTAAAGGTGTGTGCCACCACGCCCAGCTCAAAAGAATTCTTGACTGATATTGTGTTACATGGATGGTCCTCCAGGGTCTGGGCTGGGCTTGTCATCTCAGCTATTCAGGAAGATGAGGCTGGAGGATGGAAAGTTCAACGTCATCTTAAGGTTACAGAGTGAGTTCAAAGCCAGCCTGGGCAACTTAGTGAGACTCTGACTCAGAAGTTAAAAAAATAAGTAGAAAGAGGGCCAGGGTACAGCTTGGTGACAGAGTACTTTCCTTCAATTCTTGAGACCCTGGACTCCATCCCCAGGACTGCAAAGAAAAAAACAATGTCTTCTGCCAGATGCTGTTTCTGGTGTCTGTTTTCCGCTGTGGCTTCCATTTCTGCAGGAACGGTTCCCTTGTTGGGTATGAGATTGTTCTTAGTTTTGACATCAGGATTCTGCCATCCTCCTAAACACACTGGGAATCAGTGTCCCTTGATTGTTCCGGAAAATTCCACCGTCACATTTCGCGAGCCTGGTACCCACTTTGGAGTTTTAACTGGTTTTCCATTTCTTTCTTAGTTACTGGCTTGTTTGCATTTTCTACTACCTGGGTCACTTTTTGTTACAAGTATTTCCCCACAAATATGTTTGCATTTCAGAAATTCCTGGAAGCTGTTGGAGGAAGGTTTCACACATCCCCTTGTGATTTGGAAGGTGTTACCTCCCTTTCCGTGGTGTGTCCCTAAGTCTTCTTGTACGGGTCACACCAAAGAGAAGCGCTGAACTAGTTCATTGCTGGCGGCTCTTCCTTCCAGAAGTCTCTATCTCGACTCTGCATCCTAGTTCCTTTTTCCTGCCCTGACTTGATTCACTTCTGTATTGTTTGGCTTGGCTTTCCTTGCCTAGCTTTTGATTTGGCTACTCCACGTGTGACAAAGACACATGCAGGTCACAGCTAATTTGTACAAGATAAAAATCTAAGCACTTGGGTATTATTTCCATATCACTTATAATTACAATATTTGTTTCCAATTTCTTTTAAAAAATATTTTATTGGGGGCTGCAGAGATGGCTCAGTGGTTAAGAGCACTGACTGCTCTTGCAAAGGACCTGGGTTCAATTCTCAGCACCCACATAGCAGCTATGAACCATCCTTAACTCCAGTTCCAGGGGAATCTGAAGCCCTCTTCTGACCTCCGCGGCATTGCACCACACGGGTGCACTCACATACATGCAGCAATGCACTCGTATGAGCACCCTTTCATTTTTTATTATTTAGAAATTTTTTATTTATTATTTTTATTTTATGTGTATGGGTGTATCGCCTACATGTATGTAAGGACATCCGTGTTGTGCAGTGCCCAAAGAGGTCAGAGAGGTTGTTGTATCCCCTGGAACTGATGTTGTTACAGATGGTTGTTAGCCTTCACGTGATGCTAGGAACCAAACCCAGGTTTTCTGCAAACACAATCAGTGCTCTTAACCACTGAGCCATCTCTCCAGTCCCTTTGTTAAAGTAATCAACCAGGTTATGTTTTTTTCTCTTCCAAATTGGAGATTTTAGCACACTTAATCACTGATTTTAGTGTGTTGGGGACTGAGGAAGGAGATTAGGGGGTGTCTGATCATCAAGGCCTGTCTGGGACAGGAATTTACCAGGATCTGAGTTCTTTGCCACTCAAACTGGGCTCATCCTGGGCAGAACTGGTTGGTCATCCCACCCTGCTTTGGGGATTTGCAGAAACTTCTGAAGTCGCCTAAAATGTGATGACTGTGGAGTTTGCTGCAAGGGAACTTGAAAAAAAATGTGTTTCTAAAGGCAGAGTGCAGAGGTTAAATTTAGATCTACTTAATTAATTAATATTTCTCAGTTCCTCTAATTTTTTTTGCTAATTTGATTAGTCAAAATTTGAGAGAAATGTGCAAACGTTTATCTCTATAACTCTTGAGACCATCATTTTCCCCTCGTTTTTCAAAAATACATATATGTTTTCAGTACTACCATTGCTCATTTAAGAGATAATTATAAAACTGATATGCCTCTTACAAGACTGACAAACTAAAATGAGGGAAAACAGATCGTGGTTGTCAGGACTGAACTGGGAAGATTCAGACACTAAAAAGAAGTAGAGGAGTGCCACTGTCAACACCCCACTTGTACGTCCAAAAACGAGGGAAAAAATGAGCTGATTCCCCCCGACTCACACAAACTACGAAACCTCAACAGAGATGAAATGGGTTACGTGTGTACCATACAGTCATTCTCAAGGTTGATCTCATGACCTATGAAGTCCTCCCAAAAGGAAGTCTTCAAGCATTCACTGAAATGTTTATCAGACACTCCTGGGGCACTAAACTCCAGCCCTCCTCACACTCTTCCAGAAAATGTGAGAGAGGGACAACTGGCAGATTTCATGAAGCTGGCCTCACCCTGTGACCAAAGCCAAAGGTGATTTAGAACAGCTGCAGACCAGCGTCTCTCATGACGTCAATGCAAAAGTCCCCAAACACGGCCCCAGTAGGGTCCAATAATGTGTGAAAAGAACTAAGCATCACAACGAAAGATTTATTCCACCCATCAAGGCAGGTTTG
The DNA here is from genome assembly GCF_000622305.1 of Nannospalax galili. NCBI lineage: Eukaryota > Metazoa > Chordata > Mammalia > Rodentia > Spalacidae > Nannospalax > Nannospalax galili. The sequence goes on along the minus strand of NW_008344211.1, from coordinate 508,192 downwards.
ACATCCAAAAGTCAATCAACAGGCTAAAAAACAAGTCCATATGGTTGAGTCTATCTGCAGACAAAAATCATGTAACAATATCTAGTATCTATTCATGATTTTAAAAGATCTCAGGATATTAGAGAATAAAGGGGACTACCCCAACTCTATAATATACAGAAAACTCACACCTAGTAGCACGCTTACTGATGGAAGACTGAGCCCCTGTCCGTCAGGAATTAGGCAAGGATGCCACGTTTAACAGTCTTCTTCAACCTGTAGGTGCTCCAGTCAGGGCCATCGGCAAGAAAAGGAAAGCAGGAAGAAAGGAAGCGGGAGCCTGAGGCCAGCCAGGTGCTGCAGAACCGTGGAGGCTTGAGGCCAGGGGATCGAGCACATGTTCAAGTCTTGCCTAGGCTACAGAGCGAGTCCAAAGCCATCCTGGCAATTTAGTGAGATTCTGCCTCATAGTAAAAAGTAAAAAAAGGGGAGGGGAGGGTCTGAGGATGTAGCTTGTTTTTGTTTGTTTTGAGACAGAATCTCCCTGTAGTCTCCCGCTGGTCTGGAACTTGTTAAATAGACCAGGCTGGCCTCTATCTCTCAGAGATCCTCCTGCTTCTGCCTCCTGAGTGCTGGGATTAAAGGCCTGTGCCACTGTGCCAGGCTCTGAAAAAACTATTTTTAGTCTCTCTCTCTCTCTCTCTCTCTCTCTCTCTCTTCTCTCTCTGCCACAGCACAGGTCTGGAGATCAGAGAACAACTTTTTTGGAAATCAGTTCTCTTTTTCCACCAGAGGGTCTCAGGGATCAAACTCGGGTCATCAGGCTTGAAGGAAATCATGCTTACTTGACAAACCATCTCACTGGCTCTCTGCAAAGTATTTTTAGAACTAATTTCAGAAAGGCCACAGAATATCAAGATCAACAAATATAAGCCAATCATATATAATAAATGTGCATATGTATAATTTAGAAGCCAAAATTTAATTTAAATGATAGAAATACAAATTTACTTATAATCATTCCAAAAATGAGATGCCGAGGTACATGTTTAACAGTGTACAAGGTCTGTATGTTAAACATATCAAAATACCAATGAGAAAAACCAGAGAACTCAGTGAATGAGGAAACATACATGTCCATAGACTAAAACACTCATCGCAGTGAGAACACCAGCTCCCCACGTGGGTCTACAGGGTTAGTACAGTTCTTGTGGAAGCCCTGGAAATACTTTATATAAATATATAACTTATTCTAAATTTTATATAGAGGAATCATCGTCAGAGTGAAGAAACAATCTACAGAATGGGAGGGAAATATTTGCAAATATCATTCAGAAAGGGTTGTTATCAAAACGGATAAAGAACTCAACTCAGGCCGGGTGTGGTGGCGCACGCCTTTAGTCCCAGCACTCCGGAGGCAGAGGTGGGTGGATCTCCGTGAGTTCAAGGCCAGCTGGGGGTACAGGGAGACCCTGTCTCAAAAAGACCAAAAAAAAAGAATGAAATTCTATTTGGAATAACCTGGATGAGTCTAGAGGATGCTATTTGGAGTAAGACAAGCACAAGGAGACAGGTAGAACTGAGTATGAATTCAGCACTCAAAAGTCTGAGGCAGGAAGAGTACCATGAGTTCCAGGATAGCCTGGACTCCAGAGTGAGAGTCTGTCTCAAAAATAAATAAAAGAAAACTCATGTAAGTGGAGTAGAAGGGTGGTCTGGGGGCTTTGGATGGCGGGGGTCAGTGAGACCGACAGAAAGCCATAAAATGAAGGAAGATTTACACAGGAAGACAAGGGACCTGGATAGTTAGGGCAATCCTGGACACAAAGGAGAAACAAAGCCCCATTGTGGGTGGCATTGACCGTGGGAGAAAGCACATTCAGACACAAGCCGGGGCGGAGTGGAGGCCGGGACATAGCCTCAGATGTCCATCTGGTTCTGACAGCCGGTAAAGGATCCTAAGGAGGGGTGACCTCTCGACAGACAGTGCTGGGTGACCTGATAACACTGATCCACCAGCAGACCCACAAAACCTGACCCGTGTCTCATAGCATGTGCAAAGGTTAGCTTGCACATACCCGGAACAGGCAAAGCCATGGGGACAGTAAACAGGCTTGTGCCACCAAGGGAATTATGTATGTACACTATTGTAGTACAAGTCAGAATCCACCATTGCATCTGTGAGCTTCAGTTGTGATTTGTTCTCCCTCTCTCCCCCCAAAATATGTGTGTGTGTGTGTCCGTGTGTGTATGTGTCTGTGTGTGTCTCTGTGTCTGTGTATCTGTGTTGTGTGTCTGTGTGTGTGTCTGTGTGTGTGTCTCTGAGTGTGTGTGTCTGTGTCTGTGTGTATGCTCTTGGGGTCCAGTCAGGGTATAACAGTTTTACACTTGATAACTTTCCCTTAGGTAATTTCTTCTATTGAATGTGAGTCTGTGTATGTCTGTGTGTATGTCTGTGTATGTCTGTGTGTCTGTGTGTGTGTGTGTCTGTGTATGTCTGTGTATATGTCTGTGTGTATGTCTGTGTCTGTGTGTGTGTGTGTCTGTGTATGTCTGTGTGTATGTCTGTGTATGTCTGTGTGTCTGTGTGTGTCTGTCTGTGTGTGTGTCTGTGTGTATGTCTGTGTATGTCTGTGTCTGTGTGTCTGTGTGTGTCTGTGTGTGGCTGTGTATGTCTGTGTGTCTGTGTCTGTGTGTGTCTGTGTGTGTGTGTGTCTGTGTATATGTCTGTGTATATCTGTGTGTATGTCTGTGTATGTCTGTGTGTCTGTGTGTGTCAGTCTGTGTGTGTGTCTGTGTGTATGTCTGTGTATGTCTGTGTCTGTGTGTCTGTGTGTGTCTGTGTGTGGCTGTGTATGTCTGTGTGTCTGTGTCTGTGTGTGTCTGTGTGTGTGTGTGTCTGTGTATATGTCTGTGTATATCTGTGTGTATGTCTGTGTATGTCTGTGTGTCTGTGTCTGTGTGTGTCTGTGTGTGTCTGTGGAATGACAATGGCCCTGATTGGTTCCAAGTATTTGAACATTTTGTCCCCAGTTAGTGGTGCTGTTTTGGATGAAGCACAGTGACTAGGGATGGGCTTAGAAACTTCTTAAGCCTTGCTGGCTCTCTGGTCACTTTTGAGTTCCTGTGCCAACTTGAAGATGTGAGAGCTCAGCTTCTGCTCTTACTCCAGCCATCTCTGCCACCACACCTCCCCGCCATGATGGACTCCTGTCCATTTGAAACCATAGGCTAAATAAACTCTTTCTTTTATAAGTTCCCTTGGTCATGGTGTTTCTATCACAGAAACAAAAGTGTAACGAATACATATGATTTTTCAGATATTCAGAATTTCAAAAGTAATACATGCTGGTTGTGTGTGTGTGTGTGTATTTCTGTGTGTGTGTGTGTGTGTCTGTATTTCTGTGTATGTGTATGTCTGTGTGTATGTCTGTGTATGTCTGTGTGTGTCTGTGTGTGTGTATCTGTGTATGTCTGTGTGTATGTCTGTGTGTCTGTGTGTCTGTGTGTGTCTCTGTGTGTGTGTGTCTGTGTATGTCAGTGTGTATGTCTGTGTGTAGTGGAGGCCAGAGGTTGATGTTGAGGCTTCCTCAGTCATTCTTCACTTTATTTTTTGAGACAGGGTCTCTCACTGAACCTAGAACTCAGCAGTTCAGCTAGACTGGCTGGTCAGCAAGCTTCAGGGATCTTCCTGTTGGCATGTCCATACATAGGCATTCCATCCCTTTTGTTATGTGAACCATACCCACCTAACTCACTCCCTTCCACTCCTGTCCAGAACTCCTAACTCATTGCTGCAGAGTGACTACATTATACTCCTTGGCTGGAGCCTAAATCAAAAGTGCTTACCAAACAGACACTTCCAGACAAATCTCCAGGAGAAAGGCATTTACCAGGAAGGCCCCTTCTTCTGTGTAGCAGAGGTAACTGATCCACCAGATGAAGAAATCTCAACATAGAAGCAAAGGAAACATGAAAAATCAAGGTAGCATGATGCCTCCCAAAGAAAAACATGATGCTTTAGCAATAGATCCCAAAGAAAATTATATTGATGAAATGCCTGATAAAGAATTTAAGAGTGGGCTGGAGAGATGGCTCAGCAGTTAAAAGCACTTTCTATGTGTGTGTGTGTGTGTGTGTGTGTGTGTGTGGTACCTTTGCTTTCTCCTTTTGATGACAGAGATTGTGCTACTTTCACTGGTTGCTTGAGGGATTATTTTTCCTGTTCATATTTTAATAGTTACCTTATTTTTTAAAACACATTTGGTCCCCATTTCTCTAGTTTGTCATCTCAGGCATCAGGTCCCTGAAGTGGGGGGGGTCCAGCTCACCCTCCTGCCCTCCTTTCCTCTCCTCCTTCTTACTTTTATTAGTATATTAAGAAAAGGAAAATGGGCTGGAGAGTTGACTCCGTGGTTAAGAGCACTGGCTGTTCCTGCAGAGGACCCAGATTTGATTCCCAGCACCCACATGATGGCTAACAACCATCCACAACTCCAGTTCCAGGGGATACAACGTCCTCTTCTGGCCTCCACAGGCATCACACAACATTAGTGGATTTCCATACATGCAGGCAGTGCACTCATACACATAAAATAAAAATAACAAATAAAAAAGAAAAGGAAAACAAGACTCTGCATACTGAGTTTTTTTTTAGAGTATTTACATCTTTGTGCCATATCACAGTGCTTAGTCTGTCCTCTCAGACAGCCTTCATTACCACTACCATATTCTATGGCATTTCCCACAATGCCTCTCTCTGTTCTTAGACTGAGATTCGAAGCTGGCCTTATCTCTGAGTTTCCACGTAGCTGAGACTATCCTCTACCACAGAGTGACTTTATGGCTTGATATGAGGCTCAGGTCAGAATGATCTTTCTCTCTAAACTCTGAAAATACTTCCCTTTTCAGAATTTACTGTTTGAATAAATTGATGAATGTAATACTTTAAATGTGATGTTTAGATAAAGAGATGAATCTAAGGCAATCCTTAAATGTTTTTTCTGCCTGGGAGTTATCTTTTAAAAATTTTTTAGCCTTTATCAATAGTTTAAAAATGGGTTTGTTATGACATTTCATACATGAATGTAGCAAATTTTGATATCATTTAAAGTATGTTTTCTTCTAGGAATCATCTAATTTTACCAGACGCAAGATGGACAGTCTCACCTTTTGTGCAGGTTGACGTCAGCTGTCAACTTGACACCCCTGGGAAGAGGGGACCCTCAGTTGAGGAATTTCCTCCCTTAGACTGGCCTGTGGCCTCCCTTAATTGCTGTAGGAGGGCCCAGTCCACTATGGGTGCTGCCAGGCAGGTGGGTCTGGGCTGTATAAAAAAAGGTAGCTGATGGGGGCTGGAAAGATGCCTCAGTGGTTAGGAGCACTGGCTGCTCTTAGAAGGCCCAGGTTCGATTCCCAGCACCCACATGGTGGCTAACAACCACGGGTGTTCCAGTTCCTGGGGAATCCGATGCCCTCTTCTGACCTCTGCATGCTTTGCACAACATGGGCACATTTACATACATGCAGGCAATACACTCATACACATAAATATAATAATAATAACAACAACAATAATAATAACAGTAATAAAAGGTAGCTGAGGCAGCCAGTTTGCAGCGTTCCTCCATGGTCTCTGTGTCAGTTCCTGCCTTGAGCACCTGCCTTGGTGTCCCTCACTAAAGGACTGTAAGCTCTAAGATGAAGTAAACTCCTTCTCCAAGTTGTTTTTGGTCAGAGTATTTTATCACAGCAACAGAAAAGTAGCTAATACAGCTTTAACGAAGGAAAGTATTCTTGGATTATAGCTTTAGGTCACTGTTCTGTCCCTCGAGGAGTCAGCCGCCCTCAAGCTTCTGATTCACGATGCTTTTCACGTCCTCTTGGATATTTCACAGCGGTGGCCTCTATCTTGCATTCCAGCATATCACTGGACTGATTTGTAAAGCCACTGGCACCACTTGTTTTTAATTTTTAGACATGGTCTCACTATGTAGTTCTGGCTGGCCTGGAACTCAATATATAGACCAGACAGGGCTGGACCTCACAGAGATGCACCTACCTCTGCCTCCCAAGTGTTGGGATTAAAAGTGTGCATCATCACACCCAGCTTGGTACCACTTCTTAATAGCTTGAGATGTGGCTGACATAAAACATACTGCTCATATTTAAAGCACAAATTCCAGGGCTGGTGAGATGGCTCAGTGGGTAAGAGTGCTTGCTGTGCAAGATTGACAGGCTGAGTTGGATCCCTGGAATCCACAGTGGAAGGAGAGAACCAACTCCAGAAGCTGCTCTCTGATCTCATACACGCTGTGATATGTGTACACCTATATTCAATTATTCATAATAATAATAACCAGGATAAAGGTTTATTATTAAAAATGTTAAGTTTCAGGTTTTAAAAAAAATATTTTATTATTTTTATTTTATGTGTTTGAGTGTATTGCCTGCATGTATGTGAGTACGCCCATGTCATGCAATGCTGCAGAGGTCAGAAGAGGGCATTGGATTCCCCTGGAACTGGAGTTAAGGATAGTTTGTAGCCGCCATGTGGGTGCTGGGAATCGAACCCAGGTCCTCTGCAAGAGCAGTCAGTGAGCCTAACTGCTAAGCCATCTCTCCAGCCCCAAGTTTCAGGTTTTGACTTAGATGTTCAGTTACGAAGTCATTGCCACCATCCAGTGCCTGGCAGAACTGCCATCCAGTTTCCTATCCAGATGCCTATGGAGAGAGAGCACATGCAGATACAGGTGTGTGTATTCCATGATGCACGTGTCAGGTCAGGTGTCAGGTGTGGGTCAGGCACCACCAGTCTTCGCCTCCACCTTACTTGTCTTTTTGTTGCGTTTCACTGCAAACAGCAGGCTAGTCAGCTCTTGAGCTTCCATGGAGTCTCCTGTCTATGCGTCTGACTCGTATGTGGGTTTACTGGTTGGACCTCAGGTCGTCATGCATGTGCAGCAAGTGCTGTCACCCGCTGAGCATCTCCCCAGCCCTCCTGACCTGCTCTCTGTCGTCACAGCTTTGCTCATGTTTGGAGGTTTTATGTAAATGAGACCTTGCAGTCCTTTTTGTCTGACTCCCCTTAGCCTCATTATTTTGGGATCTGGTTGTGTGTCTCTGTTCCACTGATCTGTTCCATTGTACAGACATGTAATTGTTCGCCCTCCCACTGACAGGCTCAGCTGCTACATCAGTGATGCTGTGAATGAGCACCTTGGTGCACCTACAGCTTTGTCTCTGGGGAGAGAAGGGGGTGCTTGGGTGGTCCCAAGGTACATCTTGAACCTATACCAAATGCTTCTAAAAATTTAAAACCTAAAATTTGTTCACATAATTCCATATTGCATCCTCCTACCTTGACTCCCCCGCGCCCCCAATCTCAGTAAGTCCCTTGCAGAAAGCATCACACCCTCATGGAAAGATACCCACTTCCCTGTACCACCCCCACCTCAAGCCTTCCTGGGGCCTCCCTAGGACACCCCATTTCTGAAGGTTGTGTCCTGCTTCCTTGAGAGGTATGAAAAGGGAAGCCTTCATGAAAATAGTTTGGAGACAGACAGAAAGATGTCAAGTAAGGGTTTGCGATGTGATGTCTGGAAGGGCACCTCATGTCACTCATTTCTCCTGTGTCCTCCTGTGTTGTCAGTAAAGATTTAAACTGCTCATCCATATTTTTCTAAACATTGATGCAAGGGCACTCTGTTACTGAAACCCTGGGTGATCTTGGTATGAAGAGGCTGGTGTGTGCACATTAAACCTACAGGATCAAACCCAGCCTGACATCCAGCCATGCTCTAGCCGAGCAGGGCATCCCTGGACAGGCCTCCAGAGGCTGCCTGGCCACCTCCTCCTTCCTGGACTGCTGGAAGTCCCTCTACCCTCACTTTTCAACCTGATCCTTAATCCTGACAATGACTTGTAGGATGTGCCCTGAGTATATCCCCATTGAGGGTCCCTCAACTGTGTAATCCATCTCTACCCAATGCAGTGTGCTCAGCAGATGCTGGACAAATGTCAGCATGGGTCTGAAGACACAACAGAGTCAGCCCCAAGCACACTCCCAGGACCAACAGCCAGCAGCCCTGGATGGGCACCTGGTAACACCAGGAATTTCCCTCACCATAGACCTGGGCCTTTGCTGTCCCCATGGGGTACTTTACCCTCCAAAGAAAGTACAGGTGACCACCTAGGGGAATGCTTAAGAGAAAAAGAAATACTTTATTACTTTAAAAACTAGGAAGTAAAACAATAGCTCTGACACATCCTCTCTAGTAAATCCCCCTTTCTTAGGTAGAGGATGAGGGTTGGGCAAGATTTGGATCTTCACCATCCAGTATGCCCTTTCGAGGTCCCTGAGCTCACAGGTACTCTCAGCTCAGGGAGATGTTGTGACCGTTTCTGAGATCTGGTTCCTGGATGGTACGATGACCTGGTGCTGAGGACTGTTGAACTCAGGACACTCCCCTAGGAGCCATAGAGCTGGGGACGGTGGTGATGTGTGTGACTTGTGCTGGCTGGTACTGAGTGCTGGTGCTGTGCCTCATCAAAGCTACATGGTTACAGGGCTGGGAAGTATGGCAGTGGATGGAGTGGGGTCTGTAAAGGGATTGCAGTAGGGGCCCCAGGGCAGGAAGTACCATGAACAGCAGACAGGCTGGTCTGCAGTGGTGGAGGAAGGCATGAGCTTGGTGGATGGTAGAGAAAGAGAGGACTCAGGGGGCTTCTGCATATGAACATACCTAAGGGTGTTCATATAGGAGAGAGAAGTGAGAAAGCTACTGGGTTTCAGGCGTCCCAACCAAAAGGGAGGGAGGGCCCCCTTCTGTCTTCCTGAGCTTGTCTGAAGTCACCTGTGGTCAGCTGTAAGTTTTCCCTCAAGCTGGATATGTTAGGGAAGGGAGAGGGTGGCAGTCTTAGCTTCAAGCCAGTCCTAGACATGGAGACCTCCGGGAACCCATGTTCATCTTCGACACTGAGAGTTCCAAGACAGAGCAGGACCCTCTGCCTTAAAGGGACAGACCCCCTCACCTGATGGGTCCCCAGGCACATGTCTGTCTTCCTCAGTGAACCCCTTGGTCATTGAGGGGGTCAAGCATGACTCAGCCCCCCCACCTCTCCCTGAAGTATCTCCTGCTTAGAGCAGTCTCTCCCAGAAGATGCTGACCTGGCTTCTAAGATCACAGCCCCCACTTCTCCAAGAACCACATTCCTGCCCAAGTGGCAATGCACCCCATGTGTGCTGGGGGGTAGGTGGGAGTAAAGGCCGGAGATGTCAGTGATCAGCAGCTTGGTGGCCCCACGGCTGGGGCAGGTATCTTCTGTGCTCCAGCCTCAGTCTCCCCTTTCTGCATCATGACCAGCAGGGTCTCAGGGTTTCCATACCAGGGACAGTCCTCAAGAAGAGGCTGTCAGCTCCTGGTCCCTGTCTTGGAGTACTGAGCCATTCGTGGAGCCCCCATAGGATGCCAGAAGCAGTTGAAAGACGGCAACACAGTCCACCAAGGCTGAGTCTTGCCAGCCCAGAGGAGAGATGCATGGAGGTTGGGCAGGGGCAAGCCGGCCATGGGGATTTCCCAGCCACCTAGCTGACTAGACACTCAGGAGGACCCGGAAATGTGGGCTAGGGGCAATGAGCTGAGCTTCATGTAAACTGAGCTCCTACTTTCCCCACCCACCTGTCCTAGACCATGGGACCTCAGGGTGGCTGATGAGAGCTGTGTGGCCTGAGAGCCACGTGCTGCCCAGGGGCGGCCAGCCTACAGGAAAGGAGAGCACCTATCGGCCCTGAGTCTGACCCAGATGCCACTGGCTCAGTCAGGGAAGGAGACTCAGGGGCCTCCCCAGGTTGGCCTGGTCTAAGATCTGGGTCTTATTCCTATGCTGAGGCTCCAGAGCTCTGGCCATCTTCTGGCTCTACGCTGGCCCCATATCCTATAGTCAGCATAACTCAGGCCTGCCCATTCTGCTTCTGCCCTGTGTGAGGTGTCTGCTGCCAGTTATGCTGGTCTTAGATAAGGGGCAGCCAGTGGGATATCGCAGCACTGGGGTCCAAAATGTCTGCCCAGGATGGCTGCCCAGTACAGCTGCCTAGGATGGCTTGTGTTCCTCTCTGAACCCATCTGTGAATGGGAACAGCTGCTGGTCCCTGCTTCTTCCCCAAAGTGAGCAGACATCCTTCTGGCTCTACCTCTTCCCAGGAGCAAGCTGGCCATTTGGACTTAAGAAGAAAACACTGTATGTGTGTTCTGTCACTCCAGCCCTCTCAACGAGACCAACTGTGAGCAAAACTGCCACAACCCTTCCTTCCTCCTGGGGTGTCATTGCCAGTGCTCTCTCAGGGCCACCTGCAAGTCCAGGCCACCCTTGACCCCTCTGGGTCAAGGGTGGCCTGGACTAGTCAGTTAGCTAGGTGGCTGGGAAATTCCCATTGGCCGACTTGCCCCTGCCCAACCCCTGTGCCAATGCTGTCTCAGGGCAAGGACCCAGGCCTTGCTCCCAGAGGTTTCCTGTGGTCTTCACAATCTCTTTCCAGAAGCCCTTAGGCTTCAGGTGTAAGGAAAGCCAGGGCCACACTGGCTCTGCTTCCAGAAGGAACTAGCCCCTTCCCACCCCCATGAACACAAAGGCCTGCTCTGTCTAGTGCCTATGGAGGGTGTGGCGGAGCCAGGGCTGTCATGGAACCCCAGTCATAGTCCCCCAGTCCCCCACAAGTGGGAAAAGAACCTGTGAGCTGACTCTGCAGTTTGTCCTTCACTGCAGGGTGAGAACTGGGGGGCCACAGTTGTGGCCGAGAGCACAACAGCACAGGTGCTGTCCTTAGCCCGGCCATACTGAAAGTCAGTCCTTCTCTGGCTCCACAGGGCTCAGGTTCCCAGAGGCTGGCACTGCTGCACCAGGGCGGAAGCACACAGTGAGTGGGCGTCAGAACGTTCCATTCGCAGTGCTGGGTGCCACCCACCCAGGGCACCAGGAACTGAAATTTCTCAGTCTGTGCTGGGTGTGGCAGGCTGGAGGACTTGGGTCCACTGGGCAGATTATCACTGTTTTCTTTTGAATTTTTTTAAAGACAATGTTTTGCTATGCAGAACAATCCTCCTGCCTCAGGCTCTGGAGTACAAGATTACAGGGAGCCATCAGTACACCTTGGAAATCTTACCCTGGAGTGTAGGTCAAACTGTAGTACTGGCTCATGAACTCCTTGACCACCTGCTGGGGGCACTGGCTGGACCCAAAGGGGCACCAAAACAACCTGAGTTATGTGACACCTTCTTCATCTGTCTTTTAAAAAAACTTTTTTAAATTTATTTAAATTTATTTTTATTTTGTGTATATGAGCGTTTTGCTTACATGTATGTAAGTATACTATGTGCATACAGTGACCACAGAAGCCAGAAGAGGCTGTCAGATCCCCTGGAACTGGAGTTACAGATAGGTGTTAGCCTCCATGTGGGTGCTGGGAACCCAAGCTGGGTCCTTTGCAAAAGCAGCTAGTGCTCTTGACCACTGAGCCATCTCTCTAGCCCAGTCAGTCTTTTCTGAGACCATCTTAGAACCCAAGACAAACCCTGACGTGCTGGATAGCTTTAACTGTCAACTTTACAGACCAGAAGAGGGAACCTCATCTGGGGAATTTCTATTGCATTGGCCTCGTGAACACATCTGTGGGGTAGTTTCTTGACTGTTGAGTGGTGGGCGGTGCCACCCCTGGGCAGGGGGTCCTGTGTTGTATAAGAGAGCAGGCTGAGCACCAGCAAGAGGAGGAAGCCAGTAAGCAGCGTTCCTCCATGGTTGGTGCTCCAGGTCCCTGCCCTGACTTCCCTTGGTGATGAATTATGACCTGGGAAATGTAAAATAAACCCTTCCCCCCCCAAGTTGTTTTTGGTCAATATTTTAATCATAGCAACAGAAAGTAACTATCAGTGGAAGAGGGAGAAATTGCCTTTCAAACAGGTTGGAAGCTGGGTGGTGGGAGACCCCGCCTGCCCACCATAATGATATGCTGCCTACAAGAGGTGGAAGTACTTTGATTTAAATATTTACTTATTTAATGTGCGTGTGTGTGTGTGTGTGTGTGTGTGTGTGTGTGTAAACAATTTGCAGGAATCGGTTTTCTCCTTCCACCATGTGGGCTCTGGGGATCGAACTCAGGTTGTTAGGGTTAATAGCAAGCACCTTTATCTCCTTAGCCATCTAGCTAGCCCGGTAGAAGCAGTTTGCTACATAGCAGCCAATCAGATGGGCATCAGGCACCCTGCACAGGGCATGTCCTCCTGCACTGACTTCTGTACCATGGAGACTGGCCTGAGAGAGTCTACATGGAAAGATCTCTGTCCTTGCTCCAGGCTTGCTCCCTGCTGGAGCCAGGAGCTAGAGGCAGAGACAGGACCGGCTGTGACAGTGGCAGATGTGGAAGTGTGGCTCCAGGTTCATGAACCATTTAGCCTTTAAGATGGTTACAGCGAGCCCACCCATGACTCAACCCCATATAACCCTTGTCTAGAGTCCCCGGCCCCAGCCTGTCTCTGGTCAGCCTGTGCTCACTGCCCATGGCAGTGGGGGTGAAAGTGAAGGACTCTGCAAACCAGAGGCTGGGACCAGAGCTGCCAGCCTACACCATGCAAGGGCCAGCATGTGTGTGCCAATAGAACAGTATTTACTGAATGGGTAGCAGGTGCCATTTGGCCCTCAGCCTGTAGCCACTGACCCTGGCCAAGAGCAGTAGGGTCAGGGTCGCCTGTCCAAGGTCACATGACTATGAAATAGCAAAGCTGGTCAGTCACATTCCAGGGCCCAGTGCTTCTTGACCCTGAATGGGTCTACACTGGGCATCTTTGAGCAATCGCTCAGCTCTAGGAGGATCTGACGGTCCTTTTCTCAAGTGGGCTGTCTAGAGATGTGATCCTGTGACCCTTCTGAGCCTGCACTGAAGGTGGCCATCTTCAGGAAACCCAACTGTTCTGATTACATATTCCTGCCAATATTGTTTGGAATAAGTGAACACTGGACTTCCATGAAAGAAATCTGAGGAGATGTAGGGTGGTTTAAAGAGATGTGTATGTGTTAAAATTGTAAACCATCAACCTCCATATTTCAACATAAGTGTAACTGAGCAGTTGGACCCATGAGCCAGGGCTCCCTGTTCCTGAAATACTGGCTGAGGACCACCAGCCCGAGTTCCTGGATTTTGACATCCAAATGGCCACTCACACTTTCTCCCAGGAAGTTCCTCAAGTTCTGTACCCTGTCAGCAGGAGTGACTGTGACATCCCGTGCCACCCGGCTAAGCTTCTGGTGCAGGTACATGCTTGTCACACGACTGATGTACTTCATGGGAAATGCTTTGGTGTCCCACAAAGTGAGGGAGGGGAGGGTGGGGGAGGTCAGCTCTGCCTCCTGTCCTGATGCCGTCCCGTTCTGCCACTCCAGACAGGAGCAGGAACAGCAAAGGTGACCAGATGTACGTCAGTGGAGAGCAGAGCAGGCAGAGCAGTGAACAGAGGTCAGACTTGAAACACTCATGATGCTAGCCAAATAAAACTCCTCCACAGCTGGCTTCTAGATCTGCAGTTTAGATGTAGTAGAGCCAAGCCTGACTGTGGGGGTAACTCCTTCCTTGGGACTGCTTGTGTTGTCAACACCATCAGCAAACATGTGCAAAGCAGTACAGACACCTGCCCCATGCTCAGGACGGACACACAGGAGCAGAGGCCCAACCTGCCCTGCCATGGATTGCTGTGAGGCTCCTAGAAAGCTGCCGGACCTCTCTGGGTCTCAGTTGCTCCATCTGCCAAATGGCTAACAGGTGGTGTAAGGATAAACAAGGCCTGGCCTCAGAAAGGCTCCTTCAGGGGGAAATTTTTTCCCGTTTTCAGGACTTTTTGTTTTGTTTCTTTTTGAAAGTCTCCTAGAGTCCTGCAGCTAAAGCAAGAAGGGACAGTTCCCAGCAGTGCCTGTTGGGACAGGGGGACAGACCCAGCGCATGCTAGGTGACCCTCGTGGATATGATGCCTCTCCACAAACACACATGTCCTTGTGTCAAGGGAGTACTCCATCCCTTACTAGGCTCCCTCTGGCCGGGAGGGTTAGCAGACATGCAGCAGGCAGCCTGGGCACTGAGGACTTGAGCCAGCACTGCCCCACAGCTGTGACTCTTGTTTACACAGTCTGCTACGCAGAACAGTCAGGCCTTGGCAGGATAGCCTGCCCTGGCCCTATGCTCAGAATTGAGGTGCCCTTCCTCCAGGGCAGGAGGCTGAGCTTCCTGACAATCTCTGCCCCCCTTTTCCCTACTGGAATTGCCCTTCCCATCCAAAAGTCATGAGCCGCCTATTCTCAACTCTGAGTTACACAGCTACTCTGCTGCACTTGAGAATCCCTGGGAAGCTTGGAGAAATCTGGGTGCCAGCCAGACTTGCCCCATCAGCACCTCTCTTGCCAAGCCCCCAGGACTCTGTCTGACATGCGGAGTGGTTGCAAGGACAGACAGGTCTCCCAAGGTAGTCGGGACAGAGGTGTAGAGTCCAAGTCCAGCTCCAGTAAGTCCCAAAGAGTTTTCCCAACTGCATAATCAAGTAACTCTGGGACATGGTCAGGAACCCTCCATTTCTGACCCTCAAGTTCCCCACCAGTAAAGTAGGAATAACAATTTACCTTCCTAGGCATCTGAGAAGGTCAAATGAGGTGACACTGTGCATATTCCTAACCCAAAGCAGATGCTCATCTGGGCACTATTGGATCACGAGCACAGGTTAGCCACTCACAGTTCTTTTGGAAGGGAGGCATTGCTACCTGCACCTGTGGGAAAGGAAACAAATACAGTAGGTTCAGCATCCTGTGAGGCCAAGAGGGAAGTAGAGATGGAATTACAAATGCAACCAGGATGATGCTGATGGCAGTGGTGATGGTAGTGATGATAGCTGTGATGATGATGGTGATGATGGCGATGCTGATGATGACAGTGATGGTGGTGATGGTGGTAAGAATGATGGCAAGGACAGTGTGATGATAACACCTAACACAACACTTTCAAGCATTGTTTTTAGTAGTATGTGCATATTAACTCATTTCATTCTCATAAGCCAATGGATCAGCCCCCTTTGGCAGGTGATGACAGTGGAAAGAGAGAAAGAGTCGCTTAACCAGTAAGCAACAGATCCCTAGACCAGTCTGTGCTTGTATCTGCCACATTTTCCTGCACCGATACCATTCCGTGTCTCACTGAGGACTGGGTCCAAATGTGAGTGTGAGGCAGCTCTAAGGGCACTTGGAGGGCTGGAAGGTGCAAGGGACCAAATTTCCTTGTTTCCTCAAAGTTCATATGTTGAAGCCTGATTCTTCGTGTGGATATACACAGGTGGGGCCTTTGGCAGGCAAGGAGAGTAGAGACCTCACGAGTGGGATTAGTGCTTTGTGAAAACGAGCCCAGAGAACGTACTAGCTTTCCTTTCACCATATGAGGCCCAAACACGAAGGCTGCACTCTGCGAGATGGAAGAGAGCCCTTCCAGAGCCTAGCCACGCTGGCATCTTGATCTTGACTTTCTAGCCTCAGAATCGTAGAAATAGTGCGTTATTGCTTATAAGTCACTAGGTCTATGATCTTGTTTAATAGCAGTCCAAGTTCCCCAAGAGTAAGTTTGAACTGTATGTTGAAGGATGCATAGTAATGGGATAAAGTATCAGAGATCAGCTCTCACCAATGAGCGCTTGCCCCCACAGCAGCCCTACCCGTGAACTGCCTGTCCTCTTCACTGAAGCGTTCCTGCCATGCCTATGCTCCTCTCTGTGTCTCAGGAGTCCGCCCTCAGGCCTGAGCATGCCCACATGGGTCCAGACATAGTGGGTGGTATAGTACTTGAGCAGTGACAGCCGTTATCTGAAGACTTCCAGGAGAGAGCCACCAGCAGTGTGGGCAGGGACCAGAGCCCTGTCCTTGCTGGAGGCCATCTCCCAGTGTTAGTGATGCAGCCTTTGCTCCACACCTTGGCCTCACTGCTTCCTTTGTCTTAAAGAAGAAAACATTCTAGACCTGAGGTCCAAAGTCTGGATCCAGGAGATATGTTACTCAACCATCCCTGCCTCAGTTTCTCTTCCTGGCTGCAGGCACTGTGGGTGTTAACAGCCACATCCTCTCTGTACCAACAGAGCCCATGTCTGCCTTCCAAAGGCCTTACCCTGCCCAGCAGCCAGCCCTGGCTCAATTTAGAGGGCATGTCCACTTATCCAGTTCTTGAGGCTGTTGTGTGTTGAGGTCACCTCGAGGCTTGACGTGACCGCCAGCGTTTCAATCCCTCACTTCATTGGGGAACCAGCATGGGGCAGCTGCTGCCCAGAGGAAAGTGGCCTACAGCTGCCTCCAGGCTAGCACTCATGCTAGGTAGAGCCCTGTGCACTTATTTGCTCTTCAGAGTGAGCTAGGAGCTGGTGGCCACACCATTCTTGGCTGTGCTGGGGTCGGTTCTCCTCCACTGTTTTCCTGCCCTCTCTCTGCCAACTGGCATTAGTGTGGAAGGGGAGATAGGAGTGAAGTTGGTACTCAGTACCTGCCTCTCCAGATCGTCTCACCCATCCTCCCACCAATGTGGCTCTGCTTCATTGACTCCATTTCACAGACCAGCAAACAGGATCAGCAAGGTGTGTGTAGCCTTCCTGGAGATGAAGTCTAAGAGGTAAAACCTAGCCTGCCTGCCTAGCTACTTTCCTGCGGCAGCTGTTCCTGGCCTTGCCAGCTGGGGCAGTATTCCCTCCATTACCAGTGCCCTGCAGGCCAGTGAGGAAAAGGTTCATACCACAGGGCTTCCCAGGCCCTTCCCCTATCCAGGGACTCAGCTTGTCCAGACCCTGACCTCTTGATCCTAATGTTTTTCTTTTAAAAAATTAAATTAAATTTATTATTGTTGTGTATGTGTACATCGTGTGTGTGTGTGTGTGTGTGTGTGTGTGTGTGTGTGTGTGTATCATGGCACACACGTAGAGGTCAGAAGACAGCTCTGTGGAGTCAGTTCTCTCTTTCCACCTTTATTTGGTGCCAGGGATCAAACTCAGGCTGTCAGGCTTGTTCTGCAAGTGCCTTTACCCACTGAGCCATCTCACCAGCCTCGGCTCCTGGCCCTACTTCCTTGCAAGGTAAGATATAGGACACTGTAGCCCCTCTATAGGGCATGAAAAATTCAAGTGGGGAAGGTTTGTGTGGAAAACTCAGCTTGGTGCTGGCCCTACATAGAAACAGAGAGAGAGAGCTCACAGTCTGCCTTTCTTATCTCACCAGGGGTCAGAGCCACAAAGGATGTTGGCCTGACCTAGGTGTGTCTCCTTGCCCACAGTGCTTCCTGTGGGTGTCTCCTTTTCTATCCCTACAGGCCATATCCTCCTGGATCTGAGCCTTGTAGTCTGCGAGGCAAAAGGTGGTGGGGCTGGTAGGCTCCTCACACTACCAAGTCCAGGCTTCTCATGCCTCCTGTTCAAGGGTGGAGGGGTCTCAGGAGCTGCAGTGTATAGCAAGAACCCTGAGAGGGGAAGAAAGGGAGACTGAGGCACAGAGGAGCCCAGTAGGGTGTACAGATAGGACATGAGGACAGTGTATTCTGCACCACAGACAGACTGGCGCCAAGCCCACTTCGGAACGCCTGGGTCCAGGCTGCTCAGCTGTCACAGTTCCACCCAGATGCCCTGCTGCACAGGGCAGGCAAGCTCTGGGGAGCATTTAAGTCAGAAACACAAAGATCAGAGAAGTGTTCCTGGGAATAGCTGGGTGGGGAACAAAGGAGGGGTGAGTGACCTAGCAGGGTGGGTCTAGAAAAGCCCACACCAGCCCTGGGCCAATCCTAGAACAGTCCTTACCTGCTCAGGCCTGGCCACAGTCATAGACTACAATGGTAACCCATGAGTGAACTGAGTGTTGGGGGCAGCCTGGTGAATCATTGTCTTACCTGGGTGATAATAACTCATCCTTTTGGAAGCCCTTGTAGGAGATCTGCAAGAGAGCTCTTGCTGCTTGGCTGTGAGCTGAGCTGGCAGCCTGACACCAGGTCCTCTTCTGGAGGTGGACGATACTATGTGCACAGGGCTAGTGGAAGGGTGAATGAGAACAGCAGACGTAGCCCGAGCTAGTGCCTGGGGAGAACGACAAAGGAGTCAGTAACAATGATGCTGTTCTCGGCCTAGATGCCTCACCTGACCATACCCAGGCCCATCATGTCCCGTGTGTTGGGTTTCCCTTCAGATTCCTGGCTGGAGGAGGCACCTGCAGGACGACATTGCCAAAGCCACCTCTGCTGGAGCCCATCTCCTTCTGGGTCACGCAGGCCCAGTGGTTGAGTCCTTGTCATCAAGAAAGGCAGGCATCAGAACTGATGAGCAGGTACACACAGCAGGTGGATAACCCCTGCAATGGTTCATCACGAGGCTGAGCCCTGAAGGATTCCCAGAGCCAGCGTGGCTCCACTTTCTTGAAAGAGGCCTCTGGGAAGTATGACAGATCAGGGGTTTTGTAGTAAAGTTTGCAGAGTTCTTTATAAAGACATTGATTACTTCATGCATGGTGTCCCATGATGCATTCTGAGTAAGCCAAGGCTCTTAAGAATGAGGGATAGCGGGGTGTGGTGGTACATGCCTCTAATCCCAGCACCCAGGAAGCAGAGGCAGGCAGATCTCTGTGGAATTGAGGCCAGAGAAATGAGGGACCATGGGTGTAACAGTGCACACCTTTGATCCCAGCACTAGGGAGGCACAGAGGCAGATGGATCTCTGTGAGTTCAAGGCCAACCAGTGCTACACAGTGAGACCATGTCTTGAAAAACAAAAACCCAAAATGAGGAACCTTCAGCCGTTCCCCTGCATTCATTGTCTTTTGGCTACAAATGGCCCAGATGGACAAACGCACATGTAGATGAAGCGCCTAACGCCGTGGTAGCACCAGATAGCAAGGAGCGTGGGTTACCTCACGTCTGCTTTCGGGATAGAGTGGACCTTGACTTTGGAGATGAGGACTGCTTGGAAAGACATTCTTAAAAATCGGTCATTTTTTAGCCCAGCGTGGTGGCGCGCGCCTTTAATCCCAGCACTCAGGAGGCAGAAGCGGGCGGATCTCTGTGAGATCGAGGCCAGCCTGGTCTACATAATGAGTTCCAGTCCAGCTGGGGCTGCAGGGAGACCCTGTCTCAAAAAAGCCAAAAGAATATCAATTACTTTGATCTGACAATTCCACTGTTAGGAACTTATTTATCTTGAGGAAGTAATTTTGACTGAACACTGGGATTTGTTGGCAAGGAGGCTGAATTACATGTTGTATGTTACTAAAAGTAGGAAGCACACATCTGTCCACCCCCAGGGGACAGCAGAGCCTGGTGACCTCCACCATGACTCCATGATGCATGAAAATGTGGCTGCCCTTGCCCTATGTGGTAGTCCACACCTTTGATCCCAGCATTCAGGAGACAGAGGCAGGTGGATCTCTGTGAGTTCAAGGCCAGCCTGGTCTACATAATGAGTTCAGGCTAGCTGAGGCTACAGGGAGACTCTGTCTCAAAAAGACAAATAGGGGCTAGAGAGATGGCTCGGCAGTTAAGAACATTGGTTGTTCTTGCAGAAGACCCAGGTTCGAATCCCAGCACCCACATG
>NW_008344211.1:365766-488410 GCF_000622305.1 Nannospalax galili | reverse complement strand
AGCAGTTAAGAACACTGGTTGTTCTTGAAGAAGACCTGGGTTCAAATCCCAGCACCCTCATGTCAGCTAACAACTGTCTGTAACTCCAGTTCTAGGGGATCCGACAGCCTGTTCTGTCCTCCGTGGGCATTGCACGACACGGGTGCACTTACCTACATGCAGGCAATACACGCATACACATAAAATAGAAATTTTTAAAAACTATGAAAAAAGACAAATAAATAAATAATTTTTAAAATGTGGTTGCCCTGGGCTTGATCCTTAGCTACTTAAAGATAAATAGCTGCAGAGGGCACATTTACATATTTATAGACCTCAAAATACATCATCAAATATTACAGGTAAATGACAGTACAAGGTACTAGTCTATGAGCCAACCTATGTTTATAAAAGGTATCTGTGGGCTGGTGAGATAGCCCAGTGGGTAAAGGTACTTGCTGCCATGCCCAAGAACCTGAGTTCAATCCCCAGGACCCTCATGATGGAAGGAAAGAACTCACTCCCTTGGTTGTCCTCTGACCTCTACGTACATGCTATAGCATGTGTGAGTGCACACGTACATGTACACACTCATACAAATAAATAAATTCTTTAAAAGAGTATTTGTGTCTTTAGAAAACACAGCACAGACACATATCAAAATGTTAACACAGTCCACTCAAATTTGAGGATAGATGTAATTTTTTTGAGACAGAGTCTCATGTAGATCAGAGTGTCTTTGAACATGCTATGTAGCCAAGGATGACCCTGAACTTCTGATCCTCCTGCCTCCACCTATCCAGTGCTGGGATTGCAAGTCTGCATCAATATGCTGGATTTTGCAATGTTATGGATGGAACCCAGGGCTTTATGCATCCTAGGTAAGCACCCTACCAACTAAACTATACCCCCAGCCCAAAGATATTTTTTAAGTGCTTTTCTTCAGCAAACATAAATTAATTTGGTAACATGGAGGAATTTTGTTGGAAAAAGTGAAATCAGCTTCTAAGAGACATGGCTTCCACCACAGGGCCCTGAAAAGCATCCAGCCTGGTCAATCCTCTTTCCTTAAAGGGTCCAGGGGTCTGTAGCCAAAGTTTCCCTAGAGAAGCCCTCCCTTTTAATGTCATTCCCTGGAGAACTCGGGTAAGTAGCCCTCCCAGCATTATGCCCCCCGGAGCCTCAGCAGGTGACCTTGTCTGCAGAGATCAAGTTATGATGAGCCCATACTGGTGCAGGCTGACCCTGATCCCATGAGTGGTGTCCTCAGAAGAGGAGAGAGGTGGAGACATCTCACATCCTTTGAGGCTTACCACCATGAGCTAGCCTAGCCTCGTGTGACAGACGGGTCACCAAGGGAACCTCATTCCTGCTCTCACTGGTGTGTACAGCTGCGACATTCAGATATCAACTGTGTAAGCGTGCAGCAGGAAAGCCTGATGAACAAGGAGGCTCTGACCCAGCATGGCTGGCAAGAGGACAAGTGTGAGCATCTTGGTCCCTAGGGTCCTGCTCAGCCCCCTGTGGGTCACAGACATGCTGAGCCTGGAAGAGCAGAAGCAGGCACAGCTCTGACCGAGATGGCACGTCTGTGGCGGAGTAGCCTAACTGCAGCACAGCCTGGCCCCAGAGCTCCCACTGAGCTAACCTTTTGTGTTTCCAGCAGCCTGGAAGGTGAATGTGCCCGTTTGTAAATGTGCGTAAGGATGTGTGCACTGTGAACATGCATGCACATGGATGTGTATGAATGAGTGCATGTGTCCATGCAGGTGCATGCATGAGTGTGTGAGTCCACAGATTAGTTTACACGCCATTATCCATTGTAAGTGTTGTTTACATGTGTCAGTGTGTCTATATATGTGTAGGCCTGTACGCACCCATGTGGACATGTGTCTGCCCATGTGTCTGTGTATGAGTGTCAACATGCATGTGTTTATGAGCCATAGTACAAAAGATAAAGAGGACCGTCAGCTCTCAGCTCCCTTGAGACACCCATAGCTCTCAGCTCCTGAGATTCCTGTTGCTGTCTGCCAGCCGTCATCCCCTCCAAGCAGAGTCCGATCTGGCGCTGAGAACATGAGATCCAATGTGGCTTTTTCAGGACTTAGGGCACAGGACAGAAGGGCCAGGAAACCAGGAGGCCCCACAAGTATACCAGCCTCCTGTGGGAGAAGGCTCTGTAGGAGTGCCAGTCTATAGCCCCCCCAGGCCACTGTCACTGATAATAACGTCCTCAAAGTGGCAAATAAATAGCTTATAAAGCAGTAAGAGTCAAGACTGTCCTCATGTGATGTCACCCCCAACCTAGCTATCCTGGAAAATAAAGCAGCTGGCCTTGATGACAGCCAAGGCTGGTGCAAGCAGTTGGCCTGTGCATGTCCTACTGGGTACCAGCACTGCCATTCCAGCCTCTCACTCATGGAGTCAGGCCTAGACCTCAGGCAAGACTCTTAGACGTGGCCCTGAAAGTAGCTGGGCAGGGACAAGGAAGCCATGAGCCTAATCCCAGTGACTCTTCACTACTGTGTAATCTCACTTCTTGGGCTCCTCTAGAGATCAGGGTTAGGAACCCAGCAGGGTGCAGCCCCCGGCCAGCCCAGCCAGAGGTCCTGTGGGTGGCACCTAGCAAACACAAGTCTATCTTAGGCTGTATGCCACACCTTCCCTGTTAGTTACTGTTTTCATTGCTGTGACAACCTACCTTTCAAAAGCAACTTAAGGGAAGGTTTATTTTAGCTCACAGTTCCAGGGTTCAGGCCATCATGGTGGGGAAGGTGGTGGCTGGAGCTTGGGGCAGTTGGTCACATTGTACCTGCAGTCAGGAAGTGGAGAGAGATGAACGGTGGTGTTCGGCTGCCTTCTCCTTTCTTCCCCAGCCTGTGGAATGGTGCCCACTCACATTTAGGGTGGGTCATCCCATCTCAGTTAACCTAACCTTGATAGTCCCTCACAGACATGCCCAGAAATAGGTTTCCATGATGATTCTAAATCTTATCAAACTGACATCACAGGTTAATATTGGGGTCTTGACTCTCCAACATTTCCAGATGCCCCAGAACCTGCACTAAGGAAACATCAGGCCCTTAGGACCCCCGTCTTCCATCCCAGTCAGACCAAAGGCTTGGTCCCTCCTGAAGGCCCCATTCACTGACCTCCTGAAGCTCTTGGCCATCCACAGTGGTCATTGGTATGTCAGAGTGAAGGTCTGAAGGACTCAGGAGATGTGGGGTCTCCCCCTCCTGCATCTTTCTATTTTTTAAACACTTGCCCATTTCTTTTCAAGGCTTTGCTCCCCTCTGACCCCCCTGCCCATCCGCCCATCCTGTGCTGCTTTTTTCTATAGCCACGCAACTGCCTCATCTGGGCTTTGACCTCAGGGACCTGGATCTGCCAGGCCACTCTCAAGAGCTTGTCTCCTCCCAGTGTGGGCACCGGCCTCTCCTGACTCTTGGCCATGGGCACCCTGACAGTCTTCTCAGAGGAGGTTTCCAAGGCCCCACCCCTCCACAGGACCCCGTCTCCCTCCGACTCCATCTTAATCTCCCTTCTCCCTACCGGCTCTAGAATGTAAGAGTGAAGGAATAACCCCACCTCATCCCAACACGAAAACCCAGGTCAGGCCGGAGCCCAGACCCTGGATGATAAGATGCCAACTCTGGAAAGATCACATCCCTGGAGGTTTCTACAGAGACAGGTGAGTCTGGATGCTGGTAAGAACAATTTCAAATAGCAATGCACCTGGGAAATGTCATAATTGTAAAGTGCCAAGTTGGGATGTGTTCCAGCTTCTTCCTCAGGCTGAGGGGCCCATCTGGTTCACACACATGGCACGCTTGGCGGGAGCTTCCCTTCAGTCAGCAGCCTTGGGGGTTTCCCCATTTGTGTCCAAGTTTCCTTTGGTTCATAAGGAGCCTTGACACTTTGTCAGGCTCCCTTTCATGGACTCAGTGCAGCCCAAACTCCGGTCCCCACTTCTGGAATTCTCTGAGTTTTGAGGTCCCTCTATGGCTGATAGGAGCTCCACTCTCTGGGGGTCAGCTCAAGGACCCCAGAACCTCAGCTCATGGCACTGACAGTACCGCATGTGCACCAACTTGGCACAAGCGACAGGAAGACACTACTGCTCAGATGGTGCAGGTGGTGCCTCCCGCCTGGCTCCAGTGAAGAGAGGCACATGGATTGTGGTGGGAATGGTGGGGGCTGGGCTGCTGGTGAAGACAGAGGAAGGAGAGGGACCCAGGAGGAGCGTGGCGGGAGGAAGGACAGGTGGGAAGCGGATGCAGGATTTGGAAACAAATCAAATTTCCAGTTGTCGGGAAACGTATCCCCAGCCACAGGTAGTCGGTGGAAGAGAGGCGGCTGCCTCCCAACTGGCACTTTGAAGGGAGGGTGGGGGCGCCTCTTGCAGCTGCTTTGCAAAGCTGGCAGCTGCACCATGTGCAAGGAGCCAGGCCCCAGGAGCATCCGTGCCAAGCTGGCATCAGCTGCCAGAACCCACGTGCTTGGCACTTGGACAATTTTGCCCTGCAAGGCCTTGCGTTCATGGTGCTGTGGAGCAAGGCGTTCTGGCAAGGTTGGGGGTCACCGCGTGCCCATGCCAAAGACTGTACTCCTAGGCTGGCCCCGCACAGCACCCTGTCTGCCACATGGCCCTGTTGGTCATCTTTACTTACTTACACTTCTCAAAGGAGGCCAGCCGCGGGATCTAACCAGGAGCTGTGTGCTGTAGGTGCTGGAGCAAATGTAGGCTCAAGCTCTCTACGGGCCTGGAACTTTGAGGGCATGCCTAGAACCTTCTCCAAGCCCAGGCAGAACAAACACTTCCTGGCCAAATAACCAAATTTCTGTCCCCTGACAGTACAGGAAGAGGCTGGAGCAGGAAAAAAGTCACAAATACCTCTGCTACCTTCACAAAAGTGAGTTATGTGCACAAGTACAGGTGACCATGGAACGGGGTTGGGGGCGCTGGTGCTGCCCACGGCTCAAGGGAGTCACAGATAGTGTGTCATGTTTATCTGGGGCTTTCCATATGTCTTTTTTTCCCCCAGTGAATACATTATTTTATAATTCCTTTTTATTTTCCTTTTTTCTTCCCAGATAGGGTCTCCTTATATTGTCAAGGCTGACCTTGAGAAGCTGGACTCAAGCAAACCTCTTGATTCAGCCATAGTTTGGACTATATTTACATATCTCCAGTGCCCAGCTTACTCATCACAACCCAAAGCTATAAAAATGCAAAATGAGGAGAGAGCCAAGAGACTGATCTGCTTGTATGTGAAGACTGGGTCAGTATCTGGCCTCAAGAGTGAGGAAAAGTGGAGTTACGGCATTGACCTGGGCTCTGATAGATCAGCAGCTGTTGCTTAGACCCATGAGGCATGGATGTGGTCAGAGGGGCTGTGTGGGCAGGGCATGGACATGGACACAGGGGCCATGTAAAGGAGGTGTGGACATGAACAGAGGGACCATGTGGGCGAGGCATGGATACGGGCAGAGCAGCTGTGCAGGAGAGGTGTGGACAAGATGCAGACATGGTCAGAGAGAACATGCAGCTGGTTGTGGTCTATACTTCTGACTATTTAACTCTGGGGTACCCATAGTTGAGTTAGTTGGCTAGAGCATCTCATAGAACTTGGGGAACTAGCCACTGGTTTGCTAAGGAGTCAATAAAGACTACGATGCCCAGCCAGATAAGTGGCACACAGGGGGTGGACTAGCAGTACAGGAGCTTTTGATCTGGTATTGGAATATGCTTGCCTCTGGGGTGTTCAGCTGCCCACAGGCTCCCTCTACCTCCTCCTGAGCTTCTCCTCTTCAGAGGAGACCTCATGATCTGGATGTGATGGAAGCATGGACACATATAGAGGTGTGATTGAGAAGAGGGAGTGCTCTGACACCTGTGGCCAGGTGAGGAGACACAGCAAGCCCTGTCAGGTCCATGCTATGACCTGCTTGGGGAAGAGAAATTCTAATCTAACTTCTGTGGCCTGCCTTAGGGAGGTGGTCATGAGTCAGGAACCATGGACAAATAAAAAATATATGCATCATCCTATCTGAGCTCCTGTTTCTTAGGACACTGACAGAGTTGGGGAGCTCTACACCAAAGTCCTCAGCCTCATGATAGTGTGAATATGATCTGTGTTCAGTAGTAGCTGCTGTGAGTTTTGAATGCTGATCTTTCTGGAGCAGCAGCTCACACCACGATGTTCCCAGGATATGGGAGATGACAATAAGCCATAGCTCCTGTCAGCCCTGCAGTCACGAAGGACAATGGCTGGTACACCAGCGTCGTGATGCTAAGCAGTCCTAAGTGAGTTTTTTTTGTTAGTTTTTTCTGTTTTTGAGACAAGGGGTCGTAGCCTAGGATGGCCTGTGTGGTAGTTCTTGTTGTGTTTTTTATTTATTTTTATCTTATGCATATTAGTGTTTGCCTATATGTATGTAAGCACACCCATGTCATACAATACCTATGGAGGCCAGAAGAGGGCGTAAGATCCCCTGTAACTGGAGGTACAGACAGCTGTGAGCTTCCATGTGGGTGCAGGGAACTGAACCTGAATCCTCTGCAAGAGCAGCCATTGCTCTTAACTGCTAAGCCATCTCTGCACCCCTGTGTGGTGGTTTGAATGAGAATACTATAGGCTCAAGTATTTGAACATTTGGTTCCTATTTGCTGACTGGGGGAGGCCATGGAACCTTGAGAAGCTGTAACCTTGCTGGAGGAAGCCTGCTCCCTCTGCTTCCTGCTTGCAGTTGAAGATTGAGCTCTTAGTTTCTAGCTCCTGCTCCCACTTGCTGCCATGCCTCCCCGCCATGATGGACTCTTATCTCTCTGAAACCATGAGCCAAAATAAACTTTTCCTTCCATAAGTTGCTTTGGTCATGGTGTTTATCGCAGCAACAGAAAAGTAACTAATACAGCCTAGAGTTCATGGTCATTTTGCCTCAGTTTCTCAAATGCTGAGATTACAAGTGTGTACCACTATGCCCAATTTGTGTGTGTATGTGATTGTGTGTGTGTGTGTCCATACACATATGCAGAAGCCAGAGGAGGTAGTCAGGTGTTCTCCACTGATCTCCAGCATATTCCCTTCAGACGGGGTCTCTCATTGGACCTGGAGCACTCAGAATTTTTGGCTAGCATGGTAGCCATCTTACTAGGGTTTCAGAAGCACATGGCCAAGGCCAGGTTTTATGTGGGGGCTGGGGATCAGAACTCAAGTCTTCATGCAGTAAGCACGCTTATCCTCTAAGCATCTCCCCAGCCCCCTACCACCATGCCCAACTTAAATGCTTTTTGGACTTACAAGAGGTTCATCAAGACATAATCCTATCCTAAGACCCCCATTGGGAGCCCTGAGCAAGGACCAGGGACTCGGATCAAGGTATATGTTACAACTTATGGCACAATAGGAACAGGTGGACAGGTGACAGTTGCCTTTTGAGTCCTGTGATTTCTTTTTTTTTTTCTTTTTTGGTCTTTTTGAGACAGGGTCTCCCTGTAGCCCCAGCTGTCCTGGAACTCACTATGTAGACCAGGCTGGCCTCGAACTCACAGAGATCTGCCTGCCTCTGCCTCCCGAGTGCTGGGATTAAAGGCGTGTGCCACCACGCCCCGAAAGTCCTGTTATTTCTTATGTCCTCATCTCTTACCCCCATCTACCATTTCCCTCTTGAACCTGCTTCTCTGACAGAGCTACCAATGGCCTCTGGATGACCCCCACAGCACCAGTTCCTGAGACTGACATCCTCATGAGCCACGACATCATCCGAAGCTCTACTCCACAACTCACAGCCAAGTCCACTTGCTCCTCCATTTCCTCAGCGAACCCCACATGCCTTCCACATGGACTCAAGGTAGCCTCGCCATGACGGGCCATGGCCTCAGGGCTCCTGCTCCAGCCCCATGCAGTGATTCAGTGATCTCCAGAAGCCCTGATTCCCTCCATTTAGTCTCTAGTCCCTTTAGTGCTAGCACATCCTTCTAACTACAACCAACTTCACAGCTTCACCTCCTGTGCCCAATCTGGGCTCCCTCAGCTGAGGGTCCTGGCCGCCTGCCATCCTGCCTTTGCCATTCCCTTTGCCAAGCATGAGGCTCCTCCTGAGTCCCAGGTCCCATGGTGCTGACCCTTCGAAGACCAACCCTAACATCACTTTTTGCACTCAGTCTCTCCCTGAAGCCAGTTGCTCAAAGCAGACTTTATGAGTCCTTGCAGCTCTGTGAGCCACTTTGTGACCAAATGGCAGCTGTGTTCAGTATTTGCTGTGTTCCTGACACTGTGTTCTACATGGAATTTCTTACTTGATTTTTAAATTTTTTTGTGAATGAGTATTTGCCTGCATGTATGTATGTGTACCATGTATGTGACTGGTACCTGTGGAAGCCAGAAGGGGGCACTGGATCCCCTGGAACTGGAGTTATAGATGGTTGTGAGCCACCATGAAGATACTGGGAACTGAACCCCAGCCCTCTGCAACAATAGCAAGTGCTCTTACCTGCTGAGCCATCTCTCCAGCCCCCGACCCTTTTTTAAAACAGGGTCTCACTATGTAGCCCTGGGTGGCCTGGAACTTGTCATAAAGACCAAACTGGCCTTGAACTCACGGAGCTCGCTCTGCCCCTGCCCCTGCCCCTGCCTCTGGAATTAAAGGTTCAAGCCCTGGCACCACATAAACTGGATGCATTCTGGCAGCAGAGGCAGGAAGCTCAGGGTTCAAGGTCATCTTCACCCTCAGCTACACCGTAAATGTGAGACTACCTGGAATATTTGAGACCTTGTTATTCTGCAGTTCTGAACATCAGGAATTCAGAAGTGTTACAGCGGGGCCCTGACTGGCCTCCCACAAAGTTTCAGGTATCCTGGAGACTCCACTAGGGTTACAGGATTTGCTGGCCAGGAGGCTTCTCATGGGGTGGTATGCAGAAGCCTCAGTTCCTTACCAGACAGACCCTCCACAAACTTCTCCTGAGTCCTCACTCTATGGCAACTAGTCTTCCCTGAGCACACAATGGATCAAGGGACTGAGGAGGCTGTGGTGTCAGTAACCTCCCTGGAAATGTGTCCAGCTATGGATCCAGGTCAGCCCTGTTCAATGTGGGCACCAGTCTGGCTACAGAAAACCAGTAGCTGGTGGCATTGGCTGATAGGACTGTCATGACCTCTTCTCTGAGTTGCCAGCGAGGAGTAAAGCATTCTCAGTGTTCTGGGGCTAGGGCCAGGTGGGTTACCAGTGCACAACCTCCCAGCGGAACAGGCAAAAGACATTCCCAGAGCTGGCTGCAGAAGGTAATGTGTTCACAGCTTGTGGAAGTTCCCCTCATAAGCAAACTGCTGCCAGCCTGATCCGTGCTGTATTGCAATCAAGTGAGAAGGTATGGCCCAGGCGCCCCCAGCAGCTTGGGCTCATTAAGCTGGAAGTGCAAAGGACTGAGGGGGAGGAGCTGAGTCCCCTTCTATGATGCTCCATCTGGGAAAGTTTCCTCTGGGAAAGGCAGGTGTATGTGTGGGGTGGCAAGTGTCTAGTATGTAATATGGGGGAATGCTGGGAGATGTCTCATGTCTGGTCTCTGGTTTGTGAGGTGTGATAGTGAGTGTGCGGAGTGATCTTAAACACCTGAGCCCAAGGTAAAGACAGAGGCTGCTCCCTAATTTGAAATAAAATTGTCAGGTGGGCAGCTCAGCTGCCTCCTAGAGGGCAGGTGGGAGCTTCCCTCCTGCCCAAGGCTACAGGTACTGCTGTTTGGATACCTCATCTGTTTATGGGCCCCCAGGTTGTGGAAGGTAATAACAGTGAGTTCATACCGCTCACAGCAGTGAGTGACCCGGCTCCTCAGCTTCACAGCTTCCTTCTGAGAAGGCAATTGCTACATCCCCCACTCTCAACGTTTGCTAAGTTAACATAGGCACTTAGCGCACCCTGTCTGGCCCTGTCTTGGTTCTGCTGACTCAGGAATTTCTTTTGTGATTTTCCATGCTTTGTTGTCTCCCTTGACGCCACGTTGGGCTTCTCACAGGCCCACTGAATTTCTCTTTCCTGTTTTCCATCTTGGCATTTTTGTTCTGTTTTGAAGATTCTCTCAACTGTTCTCCAGCTCTTCAACTGAGGATTGCACTTGGCCACTGGTAGTCCCCACCCCAGCCCCCCTGAGGCCTTCTTTCCCACTTAGTCTGCTGAGTTTCAGAAGAAAACAGGGAATTCTGATACTAGGCTAAGTCTGTGCCATGGCAGAGTTCTGGACACCAGTGTTCTGGACATCAGACTTTTCTGGATAACGCCTAACCAGGGTAGTTTGGGTAGGGGCATGCTCAATGTTATAACATCCTCCAGACCAAATTTCTCCTCCCAGAAGGATCATCCCAGGGCTCATGAGATGTAGTCTCATGTGGTACTACATGAGACTGAACTGGCCCTCAGCAGTCACCACTGAGGGAGGAAGACAAAAAGCATGATGATGGCAGAATGCGTGTACAAGGTTCCAGGGGAATTTGTGCTTACAGTGTGCCAGCATGTGTTTGTGCATAGCTGTTTTTATTTTAGAAAAAAAGCACATACTTCAGCTAATTGAGCACAAGGCAGGATAAAAAGACAGGGAGAATTAAGAGGAGGTAGGGAAGGGAAGGGATCGATTCACTCGAGTCTTGTTGAAGATTCTTACTACTTAGTAGTCAAGAATCCCAGCAGTGGTGCTGGAGAGATGGATCAGCAGTTAGGAGCCTTGCTGCTCTTGCAATGGGCTAGAGTTTGGTTCACAACGCTCACTTTGGAAGGCTCATAACCACCTGTAACTCTAGCTCCAGGGGTTCAGATGCCTTCTTCTGGCCTCCGAAACACACCCCCCCCAACTCATATACCCATAAGTAAAAATAAAATAAATATTCTTTAAAGAATTTAGCACAATTTTAGAATTTTCTGTTAAGTTTGCCTGCATGGAGATAATGTTCCTTTTATGTAGAAATATTTCAAATAAAAATATTAAAATAACAATGAACTGGGCTTGAGAGATGGCACGAACTGCATTTGCAGAGGACCTGGGTTTGATTCCCAGCACCTACATGGTGGCTAACAACCTTTGGTAACTCCAGTTCCAGGGGAATCCAGTGCTCTCTTCTGACTTCTCTGAGCACTGCATGACATGGGTGCACTTACATACATGCAGGCAATACACTCTTACACATAAAATTAAAAAACTAATAAAATATTTAAAAAATAACAGTGAATCATGCTCAAGGTCTCAGTTTGCATGACCTTTGAGTTTAACCTTATACCTCTCTTAGCTATAAACTTTTAACTTTTTGAGCGTCTCACAAACAAGATTATAAACTCTGATTGTGTGAAAAACTTATGTCGTGGTGCTGGAGAGATAGTTCAGTGGTTAAGAACCATGGCTACCCTTGCAGAGGACCAAGGTTCAATTCCCAGCACCTACATGGCATCTAACAACTTCTGTCTTCCTCAGGCATTGCACAACACTGGTGCACCTACCTACATGCAGGCAATACACTTATACACATAAAATAAAAATAATAAAATTTAAAAAATAAAAGGTCTTAACTCTCCTTGACCTAGTATAGTAAGGATCCCCTTGACCCTTGTGACCCCTGAAAACAGCCTATGATCTAATTTACCAAAAAAAAAAAAAAAAAAAGGTTGGATGATGCGATGGTTC
Source organism: Nannospalax galili (assembly GCF_000622305.1). Classification (NCBI taxonomy): domain Eukaryota; kingdom Metazoa; phylum Chordata; class Mammalia; order Rodentia; family Spalacidae; genus Nannospalax; species Nannospalax galili. Next base: position 476,760 of record NW_008344211.1, on the reverse strand, counting down.
ATGCCTTTAATCCCACTTAGGAGGCAGAGGCAGGCCAATCTCTGAGAGTTCGAGGCCAACCCAGTCTACATAGTGAAGCCCTGTCTAGAAAAAAAGAAAAGAAAAAAAGAGAAATGGAAACAAAAAAGTTCCTTAGAAACTCCTTAACCAATATAACTTCAGAAACCACAAAAATTGTGTCTATGGCTATTGCAAATGCACTGAAATAACCCTTTCTTGAGAATCCCTCATCCACACTTAGGTTGAGTGCGTATCATGCTTCTCCTAATTTTTTTCCTATTTACAGTTTCTCTCTCTCTCTCTCTCTCTCTCTCTCTCTCTCTCTCTCTCTCTCTCTCTCTCTCTCTCCTGTGTCTATCTTTCTGTCCACGCTTAAAATACATTAAGGAGCTGGAGAGATCTGGGTTCAGCACTCACATGGCTGCTAACAACCATCCATAACTCCAGTTGCAGGGGATCCGACACCTTCTCTGACCTCCTCGGGCATTGCATGACACAGGTGCACTACACACATGCAGGGTATACACTCATACATATCAAATAAAAAAACAATAAATAAAATGTATTTTTAAAAGAACCCCAGCTTCACCTGAGTGGAGTCTGTGAAGCGCCTTGGCTGCTGCAGGTGGTGCAGCTGTGTCTCTTTCTCAACTGCCATTGATAAATGGACTTTGGTATTTAGCTTTCAGTGCTCTCCTTTACTGTACAGGAAGTGCTTAAGATCCTACCTTACAAGCCTGTAATCTCAACACTCAAGAAGCTGAGGCAGGAGGATCACCATCAGTTTGAGATAGGTCTGGACTACAGAGTAGAGCTCCTGCCTCAAAACAAATAAAACAAACCAAAAAGCAAGGAAAAATACGAAGGAAAAGGTCCTAACCTAGTTTCTGAGTCCCTCTGAGGAGAGATTTTCACACCTCATAGATTTAAAAATCGCCTGGGGAGCCTAACATGCATACCCCTCAGCTACAAGCCAGGGAATCCCTCCTCAGAGACCAGAGGAGCCCCAAATTTGCACTCTGCTTTGGAGAAGCTGTAGTCCACAGCTGCACAGTCCCTTCCAGTCAGGGTGTTCATGACACTAGAATGAACACTGGGGATGGAAGATGTAGCTCAGTTGGTAGAATGCTTGCATGAAGCTCTAGGTTTAATCAGCACTGCATAAACCAGATATGGTGACGCAGACTGTAATCTCAGCACCCAGGAGTTGGAGGCAGGAGGACTTGACATTCAAGGTCATTCCCGGCAACATGGCGAGTCCAAGGTCAATATGGGATATATGAAACCCTATCTCAACAACATAAGTTAGAGTGACACAGCACGAGTTCACAGCACCTCTTCTATCAAGACAAGGCACTGAGAGGTATGGTGGCAGCTGTCAAGCACCTAAAGGCGGCTGGGTGAAGACACCTTGGGGGAGACAAGTTCTGGTCCCAGAACAACAGCGCTGGAGTCCGGAACCACTGTGCACACTTCGCGCAAGGGGGACGTATTAGAGCGACGGACGCGTCGTGTCTGCGGACACTTTTCGGTATCGGACCCATTTCCGGTCTGACCCACCTACCCCGGCCCCCCAGTGACCCCGGCCAGGTGAGCGCGTGGCGGGGACCTGAGAGGGGCGCCTGGAGGGCTGGGCGGCGGCGGCTGCGGATTCGGGGGGTCGTGGGGGATGGAGGGGGGCGCCGCGGGCCAGGTCGGCCATCGCCGGGAAATTGTGCCGTTCGATGAACTCTGGCCGTCCTCCCGCTCTGCACCTCTGCTTCCGCAGCATCTGGTCCTCCCCTAGGTCTCAGAGATCTGCCCCAAACTAGTCCCCACTTGGGAGTCCCCTGCTGGGCTGTCCTAATGGCCCCGCCCCCTCGGTGTGCTTTCGGGCCCACCTGCCCCCCCTCCCCCGGAGACAGGTGCCTGGGAACCTGCACCCCACAGCGTGCGAGGAGCAAACCCTGGGGGAGGGCTCCGGTGGCTTCTGCAGAGCGGGAGGACGGCCGGCAAGAGTCACCGTGGGAACTGTGAATGCTCAGTGACTGTTGGGCTCCCTGCTGTCCTCCTGCTCAGGATACCCTTCAAGATGGCTTTTTTTTTCTTTTTAAAATATTTTATTTATTATTTTATGTCTGTGAGTGTATTGCCTACCTGTATGTAAGTGCATCTGTGTTGTACAATGCTCATGGAGGTCCAAAGAGGGCTTCCGATCTCTGGAGCTGGAGTTAGGGATGGTTGTTAGCCGCCATGTGGGTGCTGGGATTCAAACTCTCTGCAAGAGCTGTCAGTGCTCTCAATTGCTGGGCCATCTCTCCAGCCCCTCAGGTATCTTAAAAAACTTGAGGCAGTGTCTTATGTATCCCAGGCTGCCTTCAGACTTGCTGTGGAGCCAAGAATGACCTTGAACCTCTGATCCTCCTGCCTAGGACATGCCGGATTTAGGTGGTGCTGGGGCTCAAACCAGGACTTCCTTTGTGCTAGGTAGGCAGTCTAACAACTGAGTTACATCCCCAGCCCCAGATAGCTTTTATAAGCGGTAGTTTACTTTCTAAAACAGATAATAGATTTCGGCATGTCCCCCCACCTTTTTTTTTCTTGTTGGTTGGTTGATTGGCTTTGGTCTTTTTTGAGATAGGGTCTCCCTGTAGCCCCAGCTGACCTGGAACTTGTTTTGTAGACCAGGCTGGCCTTGAACTCCCAGAAATCCAACTGCCTCTGCCTCCTGAGTGCTGGGATTAAAGGTGTGTGCCACCATGCCCAACTACTAAAATGTATTTTGACAGTTCCTGAACCACAGATATCATGTGGGGTTCTCTGCAGTGTGCTGGTCTCCCTGGACCTGCAGAGGTCAGCAAACAGTGCTTAACCATCTGCCCTGAGTAGACAGACTTTGTTTTGCTCTGCAGAGCGGGCTGTGGTGGGATGAGCTGGGTCAGCACCTATAGGATGCATGAGTGCATGGACCAGACTCGTGCCTGAGGACCAGAACACTTTGGGAGGGGGTCAGAGGTGGGCTTATTTTCATACATGAGAGGGAAAATGAGGCAGTGCCTTAGGAGGGGCATGGTAGAACTTACCAGAATTGAAGGTGGCCCAGCAATGCCACCCTCCATGGGTACAGCTGTCCAAATGGGACTCAGCCTGCCCTTACCCTCTATAATCCTCCCTGATTTCTTATTTCAGCCCCCAGGGGGCTCTTGTTCCTCCTGGCATGGGTACCTTCTCACAAAATGTTGGCCCCTTGGGGACCAGGACTGTGTCTGTCCTACAAGGAATCTGTCTTGCCACCTCATGATGCTCCATGGCAGGGATGCTTAGGACTCTGCCCAACACGGCAGTGATGTCTCTCCTCCAGTGGTGTCCAGGCTGGCCCTGTGACAGCACCACCACCTCTGCCCACTCTGAATCTTGTGGCCACCCACAGTGTTGGTACTGCCTGGTTAGCTATGCTGACCCTAACCCCTACCACCTCTAAGGACGTGGAGGTGCCAAAAGGAGGATATTCTCTACAGATGGAGGTGGACCCCCTGTTCTGGGCGTGCGTGTGTGAGTGTGTGATCTCCTTAAGCTTCTGGGCCATTTGGTCCAGAATGAGCACCTTGCTGTACATCTTTTCACATCCCTAGGAACACACTGTTAACATACAACATGGAACATGGGTTTCTACTTGTGCTGCTATTGTGAGGGGGTCACATGGATAAGGCCTTTGGCCTCCCCAAGACTAAAGGCCTATGTCAGGGCTGCTTTCCTGTGGCCTGTGTGTGCTGTCCATGTGCCATGGTCTCAGGGTAGTTCCTTATCAGGGGCCAAGCATTCTGGGATTAGCACTGTCTGAGCTGAGCCCTTTATACAGCTGGGATCCAGGCTCTGTTCTTCCTTATTCTGGTGAGGTCCCACTCCTGGGTGAGGAGCAGGAGGCACTGCTATTCTAATATTCAGCCCTCTGGATACTCTGAAGGAGAGTTATGCCATTTTGGAGGCTGAAATTGTGGCATTGTGTTGGATGTTGGGGTCTTTCACACAGTGGGTCTCCAGTTGGAGTTCCTGCTTTCCGTTCCCATGTGCAGAGCAAAGAGTGGAGTGTTGGATGTCTTCTTCCCCTCATCCACTTTTCCCCAGAGCATTCTAGGTCATCTCACCCCTCACCAGCAGGAATCTGGCCACAGGTTATAGCCCAGAAGTACCACACAGCAGGTGTCCTCTGAGTTGCTCTGGTTTTAGACTCCCCCGCCCACCCACAAAGCAAATAGAGAAGAAATTATTGGAATGAGAATTAAGCCACCCTCCTTTACGCCAGAAGCCTGCATATGTCACTGTCAAGTTCTTGGCTTCTCTAGCCTAGCCCTGCTGTTTCCTTGCATTTTTCAACTTCTTTATAGAAGTAAAATTCCAGCTTGTGAGTAGACCAGAATCTGCGTGGAGCAGAGCTCGAAGCAGCCATGGGACCCTCACTGGCTCTTAGATCTAGAAGTTATGTGGCCTCCAGGGGCTAGTGTGTTTGAGAACTGACATGTGCAGTGCAGAGGCACTGTACACAGAACCTGCAAGCAGCCGGGAGCACAGGGGAGCACAGTGGGGTTTTCTGCTATCTGGACTTGTCTAGAGGAGAAAGCAGCCGTTCCCAGCAAGGAGGTGTGCACGCAGAGCCATGCCTATCATGAAGGAGCCTGTACACAGAACAAAATTTAGTTCTAGAAGTTATTGTTGTAGAACTTGCTTTGTTAGACAAATAAGTATTACAAATAATACTCCATTTCTTTTTTTTTTTTTTTGGTCTTTTTGAGACAGGGTCTCCCTGTAGCCCCAGCTGTCCTGGAACTCACTATGTAGACCAGGCTGGTCTTGAACTCACAGAGATCCACCTGCCTCTGCCTCCCGAGTCCTGGGATTAAAGGCGTGTGCCACCATGCCTGGCTAATACTCCATTTCTCAATGGAGTATTAATCCATTTTTAAGAGATCAAAGCTGTTTAGAACCTGCAGCAGAAGATGACGTATTACTGGCTTTCCCCTGGCAAGTTAGCGACAGAAAAGTTGACATGTGTCAGAGAGCATGCTAATGTGGAGAGACAGACCTCAAAGACGGAATGTTGCACATGCTGGAACCATAGGAGTATTGAGGGGAGATGAGGCAGGGTACTGCCTACTTGGTCATTCCTGCCCTTGTCCTTCTAGACCTTCTTGGACAATCAAGGCTCACTGGTTCCACCAGGGAATGCTAGTTGTTGTGTCTGTGTGAGAATGTTCAACACATGACTTGAGATGGTGCTCATCAACAGGTGTTTTATTGGCCCCAGGTACTGAGTGATGTCTGAGGTCCCAATGCTTGGGTCTCTCTTTGCAACAGGTAGCAATGCCTTGAGTGCACAGTGGCCTCAGCTTTGAGTCATCTCCTCCAGTTCAGTTGTGCCTGCCAAGGCAGGTGTGGCCTTTGGTTTGTAGTTGGTGACACTGCTCTGATAAGAACCACAAGTAATTGCTGGATGGGTATGGCAGAGACAGAAGCCAGCAGTGATCTGTTCTCACTACTGGAGGCCAGAGGGGCTGGAGTATGTGGGGGCTGTATTCTCACTTCCTGGAGGCCAAGGCATTGAGTGAAGGCTGTAAAAGTAGAGGAAGGGTTGTTGCTAACTAGCACTAGGAAACAGAGCCAGGATAGCAGCTTGGCCTCTGGGCCTATTAGGTACCCTGCACAGAACCGCTGTGGAAGTGTGCTGGCCCCTCTGTGTTGCTCTGGAATGGACTTGTGGGTCCCCAGAGGTGATGGCTGGTGAACATATTATTGGCTTTCCCCTGGCAAGTTAGTGACAGAAAAGTTGACGTAGAAATGGGGAGTGGCAGCTCTTCCCTTCCCCTGAGCACTCTTGCTCTGATTATCAGAGTTTTTATTTGGTAGTTGAATTTGGGAGGACAGGAAAGAGTTCCTGTTCAACTAGAGAAACAGACTCTGCAGCCATGATATTTGTGTTGTTTAAGCAATCAGTGCTTGGTTGCAGTTGTAAAAAACCAGTAGCCCTCAGCTGCTGGAGTCTCAGGCAAGGCCCGAGGTGCGCGGTCCTATGTTCTAATGCTTTTCCAGGCACAGAGTTCCAAAGTCTGTCATGAAGAATTTATCTTAAATAAATTTTATTTGCTTTTCCTTGGTTTTACTTAGCTGCTTTCCTTGTTTGGGTTTTTGCATGGTTTTGAAATCTTTAAAGAAACTAAATAAAAAGCTTGGATGCTGGATACTTACTTTCCAAAGATACTGAAGATACTGTGCTATCAGAGTGTTGGCCTCTCTGATTAGGGGATGCTATGTTGAGGTCGGAATTGCAACACAGCCTTCTGTGGGTATTTGGAGGGTGGTTTTGTGTGTGTGTGTATGTCTGTGTGTCTGTCTGTGTGTGTGTGTGTCTGTATGTCTGTATGTCTGTGTGTCTGTGTCTGAGTGTGTGTCTGTGTGTGTGAGTGTCTGTGTGTGTGGTGTGTGTCTGTCTGTGTCTGTGTCTGAGTGTGTGTCTGTGTGTGTGCATCTGTGTGTGTGTGCGTCTGTGTGTGTGTGCGTATGTGTGTGTGTGTCTGTGTGTCTGTCTGTGTCTGTGTCTGTGTGTGTGTCTGTGTGTCTGTCTGTGTCTGTGTGTGTGTGTGTCTGTGTGTGTGTGTGTCTGTCTGTGTCTGTGTCTGAGTGTGTGTCTGTGTGTGTGTCTGTGTGTGTGCATCTGTGTGTGTGTGTCTGTCTGTGTCTGTGTCTGTGTGTCTGTGTGTCTGTCTGTGTGTCTGTCTGTGTCTGTGTGTGTGTGTATCTGTGTGTGTGTGTGTCTGTGTGTCTGTGTGTGTGTGTTTTTTGTAGCCCTAGCTGGCCTGGAACTCTCTATGGAGACCAGGCTGGCCTGAAACTCACAGAGATCCGCCTGCCTCTGCCTCCCAAGTGCTAGGACTAAAGGCATGTGCCACCATGCCCAGCTTGGAGGGTGTTTTAAACCTTGCTTTGGATGGGCCAGGCAAATACTCATACACTGTACCCTCCTCCCCAGTGTGGCCTATGATTTGTTGGTGTGATGGCACTCCACATGACACTGCCAGTCCGGCACCTTATCTGGTCCTTGGCCTCTGGCCAGTTGACTCCCAGGAGACACAGAGGATGTGGCCTCCTGCATACAGGCCTTGAAGCCCTCACAGATGGGACTGTACCAGTGTTCATCCGAGCCCTGGCCTTTGGGGACAGGATCGCCCTCATTGACCGACATGGCCGTCACACCTACAGGGAGCTCTTCAACCGCAGCCTTCACCTGTCCCAGGAGATCTGCAAACTCCGGGGCTGTGAGAGTGGGGACCTCCAGGAAGAGAGAGTCTCCTTCCTGTGCTCCAATGATGTCTCCTATGTTGTGGCCCAGTGGGCCTCCTGGATGAGTGGTGGTGTCGCTGTCCCACTCTACTGGAAGCACCCCAAGGCCCAGCTGGAGTACTTCATCCAGGACTCCCGGAGCTCTGTGGTCATGGCTGGCCAGGAGTATGTGGAGCTACTGAGTCCAGTGGCCCAGAGGCTGGGGGTCCCACTTCTGCCTCTCACACCTGCTGTCTACCATGGAGCAGCAGAGCAGCCCACAGAGAAATCTGTTCCAGAGAGAGAATGGCGTGACCGGGGCGCCATGATCTTCTACACCAGCGGGACTACGGGGAGACCCAAGGGTGCACTGAGTACCCATCGGAACATTGCAGCTGTGGTGAGTGCCTGGAGTACTGAGTAGGGTCGTGAGATGCTTCCTTGGGACGGCCTGTTGTTCTACAGAGTCATTCACAGCTGTCACTGCCTTGCAAACTCTGAAGTGCTTGGTGACAAAGGGTAGTGGGATCATGTGACCTGAAAGCCTTGTGCATTATATGATGGTAGGGGTCCAGTGAGTGACCAGGAACATGGGCATGTGGAGGACAGACAGACAGCAGCTGCACAGTCAGGATAAGATTGGGATTTGAGAGCCCCTAGAAGCAGGAAACTGCTGCACTGACCCTGCCTTGTGCGTCAGCTTTGTGTTCAGTCGCTCCAGGGTCATCTTGGCAAAACCCGTCAATCACTCACTTTGTGTCTCACTTATACCCTTCTCACTTCCAGAAAGTATTTTTATGGGCAGTGAAATCCCTTGTACAGTAGGAGCAATAAATTTAAAATGAAAGCTGATGCCCAGCGGAAGGCAGGAAGTGAACCTCTTATCAGGTAGCACGGCTGTTAAGTCCACCAGGTACACAGGTATGATAGGTTGAGTTGCAGATTCACTCCTGGAGGAGACACTCACTGGGAGGCCATCTCCTTCCCCAGTGGAGATGCAAAGTCTGTGGCTACTACAGGAGTCTATATCCTCCATGATGGTCCAGGGAACACAAAGGGGCCTCGTCCTCACTGGGAGCTGAGGGTTTGCCTTGTGGCTCCTTATGCAGCTGAGTGGGCAACCATGGTGCAGGGACCACAAACAGCTCAGCACTCACAGGCAGCAGCGCTGGGCTGGGCCAGATTCACACCTGAACTCCGCTGCAGTCTGCACCCTCTGTGCTGTGGGCGCATTGCCAGAATCTCCCCTCTGCCTTCCATGGTGTTCCAGAGCCTGTTCCCATGCTCCCTGGGATCTTCAGAACCCCTGAGTGTGTGGCTGTGCTCTTTATCACCCAGTAAGTGGGAGCACCCGCAGTCCCTCGGTCGTATGTGGCTGTGCTCTCCATCGCCCAGTAAGTGGGAGCACCCGCAGTCCCTCGGTCGCTGTGTTCTTGTTCCTCCTTCAGGAGCCACTAGAGGAGAGGAGCCAGGAGCCCGCTTTCTCCTTCCTTCTCTTTCTCAGGACCCCTGGACTCCTTGTCCACCAGTGCCTGCGCCCTCTCACCTCTGATCTCAGGTCTTGCTGTTTCCCACAGGTAACTGGCCTCATCCGCACATGGGCATGGACGAAAAACGATGTGATTCTGCATGTCCTCCCACTGCACCACATGCACGGTGTGGTCAACAAGCTGCTCTGTCCACTCTGGGTAGGAGCCACCTGTGTGATGCTGCCTGAATTCAATGCTCAGCAGGTAAGCCAGGAGCGGGGATCTCTGCAGGCCCTCTGACTCCTGTCTCCCGTGACCCGTTACCTTAAATGTGGAGAGTTAAAGCAGCATGCATTTGTTCTCGTGCCCCCCTGGAGGACAGCTGAAATGAGTCTGATAGAGTCAAAATCAGCACGTGTGAGAGGGTTCCATCCGGAGGTCCCTCAGTCTCCTCCTTCCTACAGCTCTTACGGTGCCTGTGCTCCTGGACCTGCAGTTGTACCTCCCCTCACCTCAGCATTCCAGCGTCTTCCGTGCAGCCAGCTCTCACTGTTATCCCTCCCTCTGTCTCCTCTCCTAAAGCCCACGTTTTATTGAGGTCATCTCCCTATGTTTAGACCCACAACTTAATCCATCTGCAGCCTCAGGTAGGGGACTTGAGCAGCAGGCTCTCAGCTGCCACATCCACTCCAGTTCCTTTGCAGGAGCCCCAGCCAGAGGCTCCACTGAACTCACTGAATTCTCCCATCTTCAGCAGACAGGAAGCAGGGACATGGTATTGACTCGGAGAGAGGGTAGCCATGGGGCCAGCGTCACGGAGCTGTGTGGCATCACCTGTGTAGAGCATTGTCTCCAAGATGGCAGCTCAGGGATGCTGCATTGAAAAGAGCTGGGCTCACACTGAGCCCTGTTGGTGACTTCCACCTTAGCAGCCCTGGAAACCGGAAGCAGCAGGGCTTCCTGCGTTGTCCTTGCTGACTCTTCTGAGACCTTTGCTTGTCCATGTGAAATGTCAGATCCTGTCAAGTCTCACAGAGTTTGCTGGGAGTGTGAGGAAGATGATGTTGAAGCTCATTTTGACAGTCTCTGAACCCACACTCTCTGTGTGTTTAGCTCTGCCTTGCCTGTGTGACATAGACTGCTCCATGCCGCTGTGCATGCCTTCTGTTGTTCATTCGTGTCCTTCCTCTCCATCTGGAATTGTGCTCACATCTCGTGCTGCCCCCCCCCCCCCCCCCGCCGTTCCTCTTCTGTTGTCCTTTCTTCTGCCTGTGATCTGTTACTAAGTCTACCCAGTGTGTCCGTTTCAGGCCTTGTGTATTCTGACTTTCCAATGGCTCTTCATGTGATGCTGCAGTCCTTGTTCCCCATTTCCTGTTGTTATGTTATCTTCTGAGCTCCCCAGTCCAGTGCTGAGTGCCTTCGTGTCCTGCTCTGACAGCCCAGCGCCTGACTCACCTGAGCTCGGCCTCCATCGTCTCCTCTCACGCTCCTCTGTAGTTAGGAGGACCCCAGGCTCTGTTGTTCCCCCCAGAGCTATGCATTACCTCTGTTGGCAGCTGAGGTAGAGTTTGTTGCTGCAGCTCAGTGGCAGGTGAGCTGGCACAGGCTTGATCAGATTCATCTATTGCCTGGCAGGTGAGTTCTGCCATTTGTGTGGCCCCAGTGTGTGATGTGGCCCCAGGAACCCGGACCACTGCACTTGGAGCTCGTCTGTCTCGCATCCAGCCTTTGGGAGTCACGGGGTTACCAAATGAGTATCTGAATGTCTTTTTTGAAAGATGTTCATAGTGAAACAAAAACCTAAGTGATGGAAAACCTAAACGTCTTTAAACTGAGGCTTATTATAAGGTTATTATAGAATAAAATGCAAAGCTTATGAGCTTTTTGGATAGGACAGCAGACTTACCGTCTACCTGACCTGAGCACCGTGATAACTGCATGTGAGGTGCTGGGATGCTGTCCAGTGTCCCTGAGGCTGCCTACCCTTCCCTCTGTAGCTGCAGATGAGGCTGAGGTTGTTCCTCAGTCTGCCACAGTCGCTTCTAGATTGTTCCTCCTCACAAGCCAAACATAAATGTCCCCAGTACAGAGTGACCTCTGTGGGAATGTTTCAGACGCTTGGGAACCCTCTGTGCTGGAACCACTGATGGGCTCATTCACCTTGCCCAGGAAACAGCTTCTGTCAGGAGCAGAAACATGGAGCTGAAGCAGGAGCAGCATGTGGCTGGCAGTTGTGCTGTCTTCTAACCAAGTGCTGCATCCTTTCCTCCCTCTAGGTTTGGGAAAAGTTCTTAAGTTCTGAAGCTCCGAGGATTAACTTGTTTATGGCAGTGCCCACAATCTACAGCAAACTGCTAGATTACTACGACAGACATTATACCCAGCCTCATGTCCAGGACTTTGTGCGTGCGGTTTGTGAAGAAAAAATTAGGTGAGTGGAAAAAACCCACATCCATCCCATGAGGCTTAACCATCAGGAGGCGCAGCTCATTCCTAGTGAATCCTCTCAGCACTCTTTAAATGATGGCTCTGCACATCTGTTGACCTTTGTATACATCTGTGTCTTGTCCTGTACCTTAGTTCTCGTTCTCTCTCTCTCTCTCTCTCTCTCTCTCTCTCTCTCTCTCTCTCGTCTACACCACATATCCTCCCACTTTTGGTACTTCTGTCTCTCTACCTCCCTCTATCTTCTGAATGTCTGTCTGCCTCTGCCTGTGGTGAGGTAAGGATAGCTGGGCCTGCTGCCTTGCCCACTCTGTCTTGGCTCTCTGAGGCCTCCCTTCCCTCTGCACATTCTGCTGACTCTCCCAGCCTCCTCCCCCAGCACCTGGACAGGCACCTCTCACAGTGATGAGCTGAGGCCTTGTGGGCCCTTCATTCTCTTGTGAACATGTGGACATGGTTTCTTTCCTGACTTTGCCTTGAGATGTGATTCGATAAGTATAAGTGACCATAGCGTGGCTTGGTGGATCATCATACATGGGCCAGATCCACATTTCCAGCATATGTGGGTGGGCTGCTTCTCTTCTGCCAGAGGCACAGGGATGTGGCATATGGGAAGTGGGCCAAGGCTGCCTGACAGAACTGCAGGGACAACTTGGATTTAGAACTCCAAACGTGACATGTGGGTGCCCTTTGGTTGTGCCATCTAGGCTGATGGTGTCGGGCTCAGCTGCCCTGCCTGTGCCCCTGCTGGAGAAGTGGAAGGGTGCCACTGGCCACACACTACTGGAGCGCTACGGCATGACCGAGATTGGCATGGCTTTGTCCAACCCCCTGACAGCGGCTCGCCTGCCAGGTACCAGCAGCCCCACAGCTGTTTCTCCTCTGCTTTCCCAGCCCTTCAGGTGGCTCCTGGTCCACCTACATTTGGACGAGGGGGACGTGGAGGACACTGCCCCCTGCAGCAGACCACAAGCCTTCTCAGGGTGCCAGCCCCCTCGCCTGCCTGTCCCTTTTTTCCCAGGTAGTGGCAGGAGGACAGTAGGGTACTTTGTTGCCGCCCTGCTGGACTGCCTGGGGAAGACTAGGACCCCCACAAGCCCAAGTGAGTGGCAAGTGCCCCCTGATGGAGCCCATCCCCCAGGACACATTCCCCTTGCCTGTCAGTGCCACCTCCCACCTTAGACAGCAACCATAGTACTGGATGCCTGTCCTGGAGCTTTGCTTTTCAGCACTGTGCATTGAGGAGTCCAATCAATAGCTCATACCCTTCAGAGTGACCAAATTGTAGATGGACTGCTGCTGGGAGCCTGGGAGCCAGCATCCAATGGCTTTCTGGCTTGAGCTGGATAGTGGTATGAACACCATGTCCAAGTTTCTGTGTGAGAGTGGGCCTGTGTCCCACAGCACACACTTAGCCATGGACTCATTGGTTTGTTTGAAACCATTGCTGTGTTCCAGAGTGGGCACATAGCTCTACTTCCCCCAGTGACAGTAACAGAGTCGTGTTTGCCACCTCAGAAGTGCTGGTGTCCTCCTGGGGCTACGGCGGCCCCTTAGTTCACATCTGTCTGGTGACAAGGTGTTACTTGTGGTCTTATTTCCACCCTTGTGTGTCCTGAAGCTGTGAGATTCCAGTTTTGCCCTTCTCAAAGATGCCCTGCCAGCGCCCAGCCATTTGGCCTCTTGCCTTGTGCCTGTGGCCACCACCATATGCCTGAGCCACACCTGCCTCAGCTTTTTCTCCATGGCTGCAACCACCTCAGAAAATTAAATGAGAGATGGATCCCAGACTTGGATTGCCTCTCTCATGTCACCCTTATTGGTAACTGTAATGGCTGCGTCCAAGAAGCTGCTCTTCTGGGCTCCCAAGTCCCTAGAATGAGAAACTGATCAGGACTTGAACGCAATGGTTTTTCAGCCTGAGAATTCAGGCCCGGGTATAAACTACAGCTACAGCAAGACAGAAGCCCTGAGTAGGAACGAACAGGCAGCAGGAGGCTTGCTTCCTCTTTCCCTAGGACCTGGAGGGCAGGTTCTGTGATGGAGTAGAGTGTGTGGGAAAGCCATGCAGCTCATCACACAGTAGGGCTTTGTGTGTTTGTTTGCTCAGGTGGCCCCTGGTGCCAGCACTTCACCTTATCACACACCAGGGGACAGAGCTTGGGATGGCATTCGGTGTCCAAGGTCACTCAGCTTGGGAGCAGACTCACACCTTCTGACAAACTGTGCCATGCTGTAGAGAGCACAGTGGTCAGACAGCACAGATTTGGAGAAAAAGAAAAAGAGAGGGAGGGCATGGACAGCAGGTGCCAGAATGAAGACTGAGGCCAGGACAGGAAGGAGCAAGAAAATGCGGAACAGGGCAGGACGTGAAGCTGTGGGAGCCATGTATATGAGGCCACGGGGAGCTGTCCACACAAGGCCATGGTGACATTCTCATGCAGCCATCAGGATGGTGTGTATAAGGCCAGGGGTGCCATCCCTAATATATACAGGAATGGATCTACTCCACAGGTGTTAAAGTTCAGGGTGGAAGCTCAGGTGGAGGCTCACCCTTCCAACACTGGAGTCAGAATTCCCAGGTGACCTAAAGGAGACCGAAGTCCTTGACTGTCCCTGTACTCGTTGCCCTTCTGGTCCCTGTGGAACAGGATCCAGAGATGCTCAGGTCAGAGTTCATTGAACTGAAGTTCTTGAGCCCTCAGTGGCTGGCTGCAGCCTTCTAGACAGAGCACGGGATGCTGAGGCAGTTACTGCTCTCTAGAGTAGGATCAAATCCCATGGCTTTGGCCTGGAAGTGCAGCCTAGTGCAGCCGGCTCTCTAGCTTGAAAAAGCTAACAGTGGCCTCCGTGTAACCTTCAGAAGCATGTTGTGCAAGTCCTGTGGTAGAATCTTTAGAGCAGAGTTCCTGAATCCGTAAGGCAGAAGGAGGATCCTTATCACAGCCTTGGCCTGCTGCCTCCAGACCCTATGCAACCCTGGCCTCTGAGCCAGTGGTTTGTTTTATCCAGAAGACCTGGACTTGCCTCCTGGTTCTTCCTTCTTCTACGCAGTGGCCCACAGGAGTTCTCTGACTGCAGAGCCTTAAGGCTGCTTTATGGGTGGGTGGGGTCCAGAGTACCTACCAGGATCCATTGGAGGTCTAGAACCCGCCAGGCACAGAAGGAACAGCCCTGAGTATGCTAGTTGTCTGCGCCTCTGGTCTTCCTGGCTGTCAGGGAGTATGAATAATTCATGCCTGAGGTCTTGCTGAGCCTAATCACACTCTAATTGAGGCTGAGATCAGAGAGGCTAAGAACTCCTGCAGAGCTCAGCTCCAGCTTTGACAAGGGCTCTGGGACCTTGTCACAGGATTCACTTCTCAGGACCCAGGCAGGCAAAGATACTGTCCTCAGATCCTGAGTTGGAGGACAAAGGCCAGCTTATTATCTGTTCTGAAGAGGGGCCCGCTGCTTGGAAGAATGACTGCTACCTGCACTCTGGTCCAAGAAGGGCCATCCCTATGGGTGCTGGCTTCACATGTATCATGAAGCCTCTTCAGTGCTCACATAGCCAGGTGTGTGAGGGATGCCACACCTGCCTGCCCAAAGGTGGCCCTGGGCCAGGCTCAGTTCCACTCACAGAGGACTCCTCCTTGTGTCCCAGGACCTGAAAGCACCTCCCAGCCTGCCGGTACTCAGCTCAGGAAAAATGTGGAGCCCAAGGGGGTCATATAACCAGGAGGGTAGGAGCTCTGGAGGAATGAGAACTGAGCATGTGCTCCTGCTTCTTAGGAAGAGTGGAAGCCCTGGTCACACTAAGTTGGTGGAGGGCTCTGGTGGAGCATTTCCTACATGCTGAGGGCACACTGAATAGCTTTGTGGGTCTAGAGAAAACCTCGGGATGTCAGAGGATGACACGTCGGTCGATAGTATTCCTCAGGCCAGCCACCTTCCAGTGCTGCGGTAGTCTAGTTCCAGCAGCAGGCAGCTGCCCTGTAGTAAAGCACTCCTACCTGCTCTGCCATGTGCACTTGGCTCGTTTTCTTCCTTATACATTTGATATCTTTGGTTCTGTGACTTTTTGCTTGCACACACGCACGCATACGCACGCGCACACATGCACGCATACGCACATGCACACACGCACAATGGGAAGACACAAAGGAGCTAGATCCCATGACAGCCTCTGAATGAGGAACAGGCCGGCACTGTCAGTGGAAGTTGGTCTGCAACAGCCAGAGGTCTGGTAGGGAGTTAGCCCCTGTCCCATCTGCCAAACCTTAGCAGACATGGGGTCTGGGAGGAGCAGTGAGAGCTAGGTGTTCTGGAGGACAGAAACTACTTCAGTACTGAAAAGGGGCCTCATGGGGTGATGGAGAGTGACCCTGAGGTTTCCTGGAAGACTGTATGGAGGGATGAGTGCCCATCAGGGAGCGCACAAGCTCAGAGCCAGACTAGGTGAGATCCTGTCAGTATAACCAAGGTGGAAATAGCTCCACCCTGGCCATGTTGATGTCCTGGGTCTGCAGCTCTGGCCACTAGGAGACAAACCACCAAGAAGAAATGAGGCTACAGTTTGTGTGGGCCCATATATATATATACAGTGTCTAGAATAGAAAACTCAATTGGAGACAAAGTGGACCCCTCGGTACCAGTGAGGACGAGAGCCGTCCCTGTCAGTAGGTATTTTCCAGGTGATGAGGAGGCTTTGAAGCTGGAGAGGTAGGAGGCCATACATCTTGGATCCTCGCTGTGCAGAGCTGTGGCTATGAAATGGTTAATTAGGACACACATGGTTACCCTGATTTTCAGTCTCAGAGACCAAAAAGGCTGAGCAGGAAGGATACTGTTCCACAGTATCTCACTAGGGTGGTGACACGATTCCGACTGGAGGTGAAGGCACGACATCTACACACGTGGAGCCCCAAACTCCCAGGGGCAGCAGCTCTCTCCTGACCATCTGCAGTAGGGGCCACCAGGCAGATGGTGTGTTTGCACCATCCGTGTATGAGGCACATGTGGTTTGTTCTGTGTACTGGGTTGCTCCCATAAAGTCCCCGTGCTCCTGGGTAATGCCCTGCTAGCACAGGAGGTGGCAAAGCATTGCTTTGCTGCTGGCTTGGGCTGCTGCAGCAGGACCTTGGTCAAGGAGGCTATCTCACACCTCACTGCAAACCAAAGACGCAGACAGACCTTACCAGGAGCTTGAGCCCAGGATGTGGAATGGCTGTGGAGAGTCCACTGAGTTTCCATCTGGGAGACTTGTCCTATCACAGATTCCCATCAGCTGTGGTGATTAAAATAAAGGCCCTGAAACTATAAAGTGAATTCTCAGGAGAGGAATGTGTAGATGACAGCTTCACACCTGTATGTGGTGACCCTTCTGCCCTCCGTGTAAAAAGGTGCTAAGAACTTCAGGGCTCAGCTGCAGCTTTGACAAGAGCTCTGGGACCTTGCCACAGGATTCACTTCTCAGGACCCAGGCAGGAAAAGAGCACTATGTCCTCAGACCCTGAGTTGGAGGTTGTCTCCTGCTGCTCATCTGTTGTCACTAAGGCTTGTGACTTCTCTGGATCCCAAGCCAGCAGCAAAGCAATACATGGGTGGTGCAAGCACACTGCTGCCAGTGGCCCCTACCCACTTCTGTCTCAGTCCTTTCTGGAGCTCACCAGTGGCCTACTTTATTTAGACTATTGCTGCACACATCAGTTCCCTCATATGAGACATTCCATGGCTCATCTAGCCGAGGGGCCAGCTCTCCTTGGCCAGGCAGGGATAGTGAAGAATCCACATGGCAATTGTGAGGCACCTGAGATCACTTAGCCACATGGCCCACAGTGAATGTCTCTGACTGTACCAGCTGCTGCCACCCCAGCATCAGCAGGGCCTAGACTGGCTGCTCACTTACAGCGTTTTGCCGTTTCTTTTCTTGAAATCACAGAACACATTGCTACACACACACACACACTGACTTCCTGTGTTCTTGTACACATAAGCCAGTGCAGTTCTTCCCGGATTCTTCCAAATCCTACTTCCTTTCTGTGTTTCTGCAGGTTCTGTGGGGACCCCACTGCCGGGAGTAGAGGTGCGCATCGTCTCGGAAAGCCTGCAGAAGGACTCCCCCTACACTATCCACGCAGAGGGAAACGAGAGGGAGACAAAGGTAGTACCACGTTCAAGGTTGCCCCTTGGAGGTTTGCTCACCGCCATGCTAGGGACAACCATAGACCAGGGAGGTGCTGCTGGGTGTGATTGGGGATATGTGCAGTACATCCGGGCCTCATGCATGTGAGTCCCAGGACAGAATGAGGGCGCTCAGCCTGGGTGTGCCCTGCTCCTGATTGCTGATTCCAGCTCCTCCCAAAGCTTTGTTCCTGGGGGACTTTTCAGGGGGTCATATGGTTTTGCTAAGGAGAAGCTGAGGCTAGCACAGCAGCAGCCCTCACAGACTGGGCCTGTAGGAATGCTGAGCTGGCAGGTGCTGTCTGCAGTCCCACACGTTCAGGCAATGCCTCCGCTGCAGGCAGGTGGTTCTCAGCTGCTTATATGACTGCCTTGGACCAAGAGGTGGCTGTTGTCTTATTTCAGTGGAGGTTTAAGAGCTAAGAACTTGCTGACCATAGGGGACCTCAGTCATAGAGAAGTTTAGGATTCATGGAAGATGGAATTTTGACCAGAAAAGAAGTGGCCATACCTGAGACTGACTTTGGTGCTGGATGTCACATGCAACTGATGCTGTCACTCTGAGAGGGGTAATGGGCAGGGAGTCTTGTGTCCCACCTTGACCTGATTCCTTCACTGTACTGCTCAACTGCTAGCTGGTCTACCACCGTTCCCAGAATCCCACCTCTGCAAAGGTGGCTGTGCATGTCCTCGTGGGCCTGCCCCTGCCAACCTTTGCCTCTCCCAAGGAGAAAATGGTTGCTGGTGGTCTAGAGAGCAAGAGGGTGGGACACTGTGACTCTGAGCATAAATCTGTGGAAAGTCTCAGTGATGTCATGAAGTAGATGATCTCTTGTCCCAGGTAACCCTCTTGCCTCTTGTCTGCCATGGGGCCACCTCTGTGCCTCGCTGAGCTCTTGTTCTCTGGCCTCTACCTCTGGGACAGCCTGCCCTAAAGACTACTCTTGTCTTCTGCCCTTGACTGGACACTCTCATCTCCCCCACTCACAGGCTCCCCTCAAGCTGCCAAGACCCTATTGGTCATCTCCTTCTGAGCCCCTCACCTGGCCCTGCCTCTACCACCTACATGTGGAAGTATTGTCATCACCATCTTTCCTGGTCTTGGGTCTGCGCCCTGCCTGCCCGCCCCCCACCAGCTCAGGGACAACAGTGCATATGCAGTCTGCCTGCCTCCCCAGGCTTAGCCAGTCTCCAAGCCTCTGTGCAGTGAAGGGACTCCTGTCAGGGAAGAGAGAAGGGACATATGGAGGACTGATACCTTCACAGCAACTCTACCCAGTCAGGTGTCCTTAGCTGTTGGACTTGGCCTCAGGAACACCTGTTCTTCAGAAAATGGCAAAGCTGTTGCCTAGTATCGGTGGACTGGGGTGAGAACATTCGGTCAAGTTGAAATGGAAGTACACAGCTGCTTAGCACCTGCGCGGCAAGCTGCTGCTCACGTGATCATTGGCCCACGTTTCTTCAGCTGATTCTGTCTGTAGCGAGCTCTTTTCCAAGATACACTTAAAACAGCAAAGATTGTCAGCCAGCACAAGACACCTGGAAGTCAGAGGATGGTCTATACCCTGAGTTCCAGGGATAGGAGCAGGGTTGAGTTCAGACAGACCCTAAGTAGTGCCATGGACACATGCCAGCATAGTGTTAGCATGGGGCTGGGATCTACAACAGCTACTCTGGAACCTTCCTCAGATCAGGATTGGACCCCCACTTCCTAGAGAGGACCATCAGATCTGAGGATCTGAACTGCCCTGGGATCCCACCAGGTGGCAGGCAAAGTGGATGTTACTTGGACCAAGAAGATCTTGCTCCTCCCTCGCAGTCCCACACAAAGGGCTCAGTCTGACACTCAGTATTTTAGCCCAGTTGGACATGGCAGCCCTTCACCCATCTGCAATTCGAGCAGTCTTCTTGTACAGCCAGTCAGCTCAGACTCGGGACACTGAGGTCAGGGACCAACTTTAACCTGGTCTGCAGTCGTCTCTGGATGTGATGCCATGTGGAACTTGTCCTTTACTGCAGGGTCCAGTTTGGGTCAGGCTTGCTTTTAGTTGTCATAGGAAGATAGTTCTCAAACTCAGCCTCAAGATTTTGCAAGTAGTCACCAGACCCTTGTACCTGAAGCAGGAGGCAAGGTGTCGTACCTCTGGTGTTAATGAATGGAAAGTTACCTGCAGAAAAAAGTGTGCACATTCAGACAGGACACCCATGCTGAGATCCCACTTCTGGGCCTAGATTGTCTGTGTCCTTCCAGGGCTGCAGCCCATTTGCTATGGGGGCATCCTGTCCAGCTTCAGTGCTGGCAATTCTATGTCCCTCAGCATCTTGCTAATCCTGGTCTATCATCAGGCAAGCTGGCCTCCTAGCTAGTGATAGTGACTGGTGTGAGTATGTGTGTGTATCTGCCTATGTGTGTATGCAGTACACTTGTAAGCACTTCAAGCTGAGTTTGTAGACACTTATTTTCTCACACTTATAAGTTGTCTTATGAGTCTCCAAGAACACAGCTTTAAATGTTGGGTTTCCCCTGAAAAGCTCCACTTGTAGTTGGTGGTGGGGTGTCTGTCCACACAGCCCCCCCCCTGCTCATTTTCCCAGTGTGTATAGTCTCAGCCAGGCCCTGCCTTGGCAGAGTGCTAATGCCCAGCCCCTCTGGCCCTGTATGGCTCCTGACCCAGTCCTGAGCTCCCATCTCACCCAGCTAGCTGTGGCTGCTGTGGGAACAGGGTAAGCCCCTGTCACCCTATGCTGTTCTGATATGCTGGACCCAGAGCACAGTCCAAAGGTGGGGTGCTGTTTCCTTGGAGCAGGTGCCAACATTAGCGTTTTGACAAGAAGCTTACAACCTTGACAAAGTCTCAGAAGCTTACAGCTTTGGGCTGGGGTAGAGCTCAGTGGTAGCGCGCTTGCCTGACACGCACAAGGCCCTAGTTCTATGTCTAACTGTTCCACAGAAAACACTCACAAAAAACTAGAACTCACCAACGTGATCACCCCAAATCTTTTCACATTCCTGCCTGTATTAGGGAAGGTCACCTGATCTGATCATACAGAGAAAGTCAAAGACCCCTCCCTCTGCCCTAGTCTGTCTCAGGGACAGAAGGAAAACAAGTGTGTGTTTTCTGTGGTCATTGGTGCCCCGTTCCTTTGAAATGGCCGTCTTTGTTGGCCTGCTAAAGCCCCTGAGAGCTGCATCTATTCCTTCTGTAGGCCTTGGAGACTGACAGAAACACCAGGAATCCACCCATGAGCCCTTGCTGTAGACGTCCCTGCCTTTCTAAACTCAAGAATCCTTGGGGATGCAGGCCTCTCAATAACAGCTGACTCGGGTTCTCAGATCCTGTCTTGCCACCAGCCTGACAACCTTTTATGATCTCAAGAGCCCTCTGGGCAGGGTCAGTTTGTTCTGGATCAAGGAGGTGGGGTCAGAGGGGAACAGATCAGAGCTGTGGGTTGAGGCTTTGTTCTCTGGAAAACGCCCCTGTG
Source organism: Nannospalax galili (assembly GCF_000622305.1). Lineage (NCBI taxonomy): Eukaryota > Metazoa > Chordata > Mammalia > Rodentia > Spalacidae > Nannospalax > Nannospalax galili. The sequence continues at coordinate 455,905 of NW_008344211.1, read as the reverse complement.
CGTAATCCTATTTGAAGTGAAAGGAATGGACTCCTGGGTCCTTCAGAAGAGAACTAGTGTGAGAGCTGAGTAGGACGGTCACCACACTGCAGCCTGATCCTTGTATGTGAGACCATCTGTCTCTCCTCCTGCCCTGGAACCTTGTCACCCCTATGGCCCACTGAACTTGGCATCAAGTGTCTACCACCTTGTGACCAGGCTTCCTGAGTCTTGCAGCTTTGGCAGGGAGGTCAGGTGTTAGAAGAACTGGTGCCTGCCCCTTCCCTCCTGTGGACAGGGCTCCCTCTGACCACGCTCCACCTACACAGTTTCCTTGCACCTTCACATTGCCCTTCAGGTGGCGGCTCAGGGCTCCCCATCCTGCATCCTGACCCCTCCCCATGTTGAAGAGATGAGTTCTCCTCCTGCACTGTGTGCTTTGTTGGGGGTGATGCGTGTTTCCTGTGCCTTGGTTCCCAGCTGGCTCCTGATGCAAGCACTCTGAGCTCATCAGGCATTGTCTATTTTTTTTTTTTTTTCAAATTGCTTGTTTACATGAGAGCCAAACACCAACCAGTAACAATAGGGGTCTATCAACAGATAAATGGCTGCACAGCTGTGGTTAATGTCACCCTATACCCAGGGCCTTTACACAGCGTTGCTGCTGTGCTGAGGATGCAAGAGCCATAGGGTGGGCTGAGGCAAGTAGCCACGCTATAGCAAAGTTGCTTCTCTTTACATCCCTCCTAAAAAAGTTAATTACCTTGTCATTTCTCCTTACTCAAGCCGTCACCCTGGACAGCAGCCTGCTCCATGTGCCTTCCCTCCCTATGGCCAGCAGAACCCCCATCATCCCCCTGTGCTTCCTTTTCCCACCCTCTTACCACTCCATCTGTCACTGATGTGCTGCCAACTGCTGCATCCGCCCCACATAGGGGAAGGTCGAGGGTCAGACCACAATACCCTTACCTAATAGCTCTCACTTCAGACAAGAATGACTGTTACCAAGCTGTGTGCCTTCCTTGTGGGATGAAGAGACGCATAGCCTCTATACAGGGCCGGTGACAAGATGACATGACTCTAAACAGAACCTTCAAATGAAGAAGCAATCACTTGTACCCAGTTAGTTGTGAGCATCCTTTAGGTGGCTTGGCTACTCAGTGCCTCTTTCTTGTGTAAAGGATCTGCCTTCCCAGGTGCCCTTTAAAGGAATGCTCTTGTAATGTGGGGCATCTGGGGAGTACCCCACCCCCAGCATGACCCCATTGCCTCAGCCCTCTCCTCTGCCATCACAGGCCTGAGGCCTGCCTATTCCCTTGGAATGGTATTTCTCCCCCAAGAACTCAGAGTCTCCCTCTCCCCCAGGAAACCGAATTGTATAGTTTATTACTACCTGGGTCTGTTTGAAAATGCTTTACTGAGGTGTGGTTCGTATGTAGTACAGTTCACCCTCTGAGTGTACAGCCCAGTGATTCTTAGTGTTTTCAGAGTTGTGCATTGTCCCTAATGTCAGTAGAACATTTTTACCACCTAGAAACTGAACTTTTGGTCGTTACTCTCCTCCCCATCCCATTGTCCTCTCAACCATGGGTCCCAATCAACCACTTACTTACTGTTTTCTCTATATATTTGCCTATTATTAAATGATTTCATTGGATACAGGAAAATCATTTGATGACATTCAACCTCCCTCAGCAAATGATGTAGAAAGGTTCTCCAGTATAGAGGCCATGCATGACAAACTCCAGCTAGTATCATCCTAAACAGACAAGAGTTAAAAGCTCTTCCTTTAGGTTTAGAACAAGTCAAAGACGACCACATTCGCCATTGTTCAACATGATGCTAGGAGAGCTGGGCCAGGTACTCAGGTCAAAGAAGCAAACATCACAACTGGAAAGGAGAAAGTAAAATGACCCCTTACAGAGACCATGAACAAGCACACACACACACATACACACACACACACACACGCACACACACACATACATGCACACGCACGCAAACATACACACGCACGCACACACACACACACACACACACCCAAAGAATCTCCAAAAAGCTTCATTGGTGGTAGGAGTTTCTTGCCCACGTCCTCATGTCTATACTGGGATTTTTTTCTGGTTTGAACTTGCATGGGACTTGCATGTGCTGTCACTGTTGCTATGATTCCATAGGAGTAACCACCCAGCTATCTAGAAAACTGTTTCCTTGTGATCATTCACCACCTCTGGCTCTTACAATCTTTCTGCCCCCTCTTCCTCAATGATTCCTAAACCTTGGGAGGCAGAAGTTTGATTTAGGTGTCCTAATCAGGGATAAGCACTCTGCAGCCTCTTGTTCTCCACACATTGGCCAGTTGTGGGTCTCTAGGTTAATTACAATCTGTTGCATAAGGAAAACACTTCTCTGGTGAGAGTTGAGATATGCATTAATCTATAGGTATAACACTAAGTCATTAAGAGTCAGTTTGATGTGATAACTATTTAGTAGAAAACTAGTATAAGGAAATTGGCAACAGATGGTGCTGGGAGGGGCAGTCTCCTTCAAGCGTGGAACTCTTGGTAGGTTAACCAGGCTCCAGTGGATGGACCCATATGAAAAGACACTTGGAGACACAAATTGGACTCTCTAGGCCATATATAAAACCAGGAAGAACAGCTTTAAGACAAGTGACAGCAAATAGTATAAGATAGCACTCTCCTTAAGAGGTGGTTGGAGAACAGTGGGGAGAGGTGTAGATAGGGGAAGGGATCTAAATACCATCAAATTATATTACAGAAAATGGCAAAAATTCAATTAAAAAAGTTATTAAATAGAAACAGATGCATGCCTTTGCATTAGAACTATTATCTCTCATTTAACAACTTTATAACATTTAATATCGCATCAATATTTTAAGTTGTATTCTTTCTGATAGGTGTTTTAAAAAAGTTAAGTCTCTTGGCTGGGCGTAGTGGCACACACCTGTAATCCCAGTGCTTGGGAGGCAGAGGCAGGGGTATCTTTGTGAGTTCGAGGCCAGCCTGGTCTACATAGTGAGTTCCAGGATAGCTGGGGCTACAGGGAGACCCTGTCTCAAAAAGACCAAAAAAAAAAAAAAAAAAAAAAAAAAAAAAAAAGTTAAGTCTCATATAAAAAAAGCATCATTGAGTCTAAACAAAGTTAGAAAAGTTGCAGGACAGAAAAGAAAATCAGCAGCATTTCCGTACACACAATGAGCTATCAATCAATCAATCAATCAATCAAATAAGCTGGAAACAATCAATCAATCAATCAATCAAATAAGCTGGAAACAATAATAGTAAAAGGGGCTAGTGAGCTGGTCAGTGGGTGGGGGCACCTGTAAGCTTCACGAACTGGCTTTGATCCCCGAGACTGACATGGTTGAAGAGAGAACAGACTCCTGCAAGTGTCCCCGACTTCCACAGTACACTCCCTCCCTCTTCCTCTCTGTCCCCCCTTTCTCCTCTCTCCTCTCACTCTCCTCCCCTTCTACCCCCCTACCCCATGTATACTCAATAAATAATAAAATACTTAGGAATAAACTTAACCAAGGAAGGGGACTGGAGAGATGGCTCAGTGAGTAAGAGCACTGGCTGCTCTTGCAGAGGATGTGGGCTTGATTCCCAGCACCCACGTGGCAGCTAACAACCATCCGTAACTCCAGTTCCAGGGAATCTGATGCCTTCTTCTCACCTCCACAGGCATTGCACAAACAATGGTGCATTTACATACATGCTGGCATAGCACTCATACACATGAAATTTAAAAAAAAATAAACTTAACCAAGGAGAGATCTCTACCCTGAAAACTATAAAGCGTGATAAGAATTTGAAAAGCACGGGGCTAGAGAGGTGACTCAGTGGCTAAAAGCATTTACTGCTTTTGCAGAGGACCTGGGTTCACTTCCCAGCACCCACATGGCAACTCACAACTATCTGTAACTCCAATTCCAGGGAATCCAGTGACCTCTTCTGTCCTCCGTGGGCACTGGACACACACATAGTACACATATATAAATGCAGGCACTCACATATACATGTGAAATAAATATATATATATATATTGGTCTTTTTGAGACAGGATCTCCCTGTAGCCTCAGCTGTCCTAGAACTCCCTATGTAGACCAGGCTGGCCTTGAACTCACAGAGATCCACCTGCCTCTGCCTCCTGAGTGCTAGGATTAAAGGCGTGTGCCGCCACGTAAAAAACTTGAAAAAGGACTAAAGAGAGAACTCAGAGGTTAAGAGTGTTTGTGTTCTTCTAGATGACTCAGTTCAGTTCCCAGCACCCATGTTGGGCAGCTCACAACCACCTAGAACTCCATTTTCAGAGACTCTGATGCCTTCTGGCCTCTGTGGGCACCTATACACATGCACATATTTTATGTATGTGAGTGTATTGTCTGCATGTAAGTGCACCCATGTCATGCAGTGCTGCAGAGGTCAGAAGAAGGCATCAGATCTCCTGGAACTGGAGTTATAGGTGGTATAACTGCCATGTGGGTGCTGGGAATTGAACCCAGGTCCTCTGCAAGAGTAGTCAGTACTCCACCACTGAGCCATCTCTCCAGCCCCATCCCCTAATAGCACTTTGTGGATGTCTTCAATTGGTGGACAAAGGCATGAAAGACAAGTGCAAAAATAGATCCTCTTTTACAACCCAAAACTCACTGTTCAGTGAGTTTTGGTACAGCTAACTCCCAAGAGACTGAATACATGTGCTGGACCACGTGAGGAACCTGATCACAAAAGATGACTATTTACCCTATCACTTCTATATTGATCTCAAAATCCTGAACTCAGGATTTGGCAATTAAGAGGGAAATAACTGGGGGACAAAATGGTGGAGCCCTACTGGCCTGGCCGCCCCCACACTCCAGCAGAGCGGACCCAGCCTGGCTGCCCCCACACACCAGCAGAGTGGACCCAGCCTGGCTACCCCCTCACACCAGCAGAGCGACCCAGCCTGGCTACCCCCTCACACCAGCAGAGCGACCCAGCCTGGCTACCCCCACACACCAGCAGAGCCATGCTGGCCTGGCTACCCACATGCCCCAGTGACATCCATGGTCAGCCAGTGACTGTCAAGACCTGCCAGCAGTCCTTAACAGCATTAGGAATTAGAAGTCTACAGATTTCAGAAAATAAACTAGAAGATACTGGTGTAATGCTGTCCTGTGAAGCTGTGAAACTTCCCAGTCGCCACTCAGAGAATCTTGCATTTGAGGCCTGTGAGCTATTTGCTGCCTGCTGTGAGGACCTAGCTTTTGCTTTTACCCACAGTAAAACTCTGAGGGGAATCAGCCTGTTAGAGAATACCTTGAGCCAGGTGTGGTGGCGCAGGCCTTTGGTCCCAGCACTTGGGAGGCAGAGGCAGGCGGATCTTTGTGAGTTCGAGGCCAGCCTGGTCTACATAGTGAGTTCCAGCTGGGGCTACAAGGAGACCCTGTCTCAAAAACAAAAAAAAGAAAAAGAAAATTCCTCTTAAACTTAAAAAAAAATCTTTTTAAGAAAAGAAATTGAAAAAGACACAGATAAATGGAAAGATAGCCCATGTTCATGAAGTGGGGAAATAAATATTGAAAGTGATTTACACAGTTTAATACAGTCCTTATCAAAATACCAATGACATCTTCATAGAAATAACTCCAATATTTGTGTAGAGCTGCAAAAGATTCCAAATAGCCAGAACAGCCTTGAACAAAAAGAACAAAACTGGAGGCCTCACACTACCTGGCTCCAGACTGGTCCAAAAGAACGTGACAATGTGTAAGGAAGAAAGGACAGAGCAGAGGTCCCAGAAACCATGCGTCTGCGGCTTCCTTTTTTCTAAGTGCCACGAATGACGTTGGGACGAAAACAGTCTTATCAATAAATGGAAAAACTGGATGTCCACATGCAGAAAAGTAAAAGCAGAGCTAGGGTGGTGGCAAACACCTGCCATCTCAGTACATGGGAACTTAGGCCAGAGGGTCAGAGTTCAGGACCAGCCTGGGCCTACATAATGAGTTCAAGGCTAGTCTGGATTATGTATCAAGACAAAAAGAACAAACTGGCCAGGTGTGGTGACACACGCCTTTAATCCCAGCACTGGGGAGGCAGAGGCAGCGGATCTCTGAGTTCAAGGCCAGCCTGGTCTGCATAGTGAATTCCAGGTCAGCTGGGGCTACAGGGAGACCCTGTCTCAAAAAAAGAAAAAAATCAACTCAAAGTTTCAAGTAAAGACTGTTAAAATGCAATACCAGAAAGTCTGAAATTACGACAAGACAGGGTACTCTGAGATACTGGTCAAGGCAGACATGTTTTGGATAAAATTTCAGAACATAGCCAAAAAAATCAGAAATTAATTACTCAGATTATATTAACTTCAGAAACTGCCAGTGAAGGAACAGTCAACAATGAAGAGACCGTCTACAGAATGGGAGGGATATGTGCAAACCATGCATCTGTTAAGGAATTAGTACCTAAAATATAGAGGAAACTTAGCTCACTAGCAAGGAAACAAGCAACCAATTTTAAAACAGGCAAAAGACCTGAATAGACACTTCTCAAAAGAAGGCACGCACATCACTAATCGTTGAGGAGATACAAATGAAACCTGGGATGAACGACTGGCATCAAAAAGCCAAACACAAAGCTGGGGGGGATGTGGAGAGAAGGGAGCCCCGCTCACTGCTGCAGTAGCCATCATGGAGAACAGTAAGGATAGAAGTAAATCCAGCATTCTCTATGTGGAAAGGAAACACCGCAGCAGAGACCTGTGTGCCCCTGTTCATGGCAGCCAGTGAATGGCCTCAGCCAAAGCGAGTAGCTCAATAAAGAGAATATGGTGCGGGTCCACAGTGAATACAGTTCCAGCCTTTTAAAAGGTGCATGCCTCTACGTTCTGCTTTCGGAGGGCTGAGGTAGTAAGGTCATGAGTTCCAGGTCAATCTGGGCTACATTAACATGACTCAGTCTAAATGCTGACATCTGTGGCAACATGAGACTGGAAGGCATCATGCAGCGGTGTAAGCCAGCACAGAAGGCAAATACCCACAACTTCTCTGTGGAATCACAAAGCAGATCTAGGTGAACAGAGGCTGAGGAGGACAGAGATAGTGGCCAAAGGTGTGTAATTACAGCCACACAGGAGGGAAAGTTCTAGAACTGAATACTCACCAGAGGCTGTCATCCCACAAGGTCACACTAGGAGTGGGTTCCTGTGGAGGGATCTGTGGGGACTTCAGGAATAGGGCACCCCATATGGGCCCCCACCTGCTTGCCTAAGCAGTCCTTGCTTCCTGTTGGCATTTGCCCTACCCACTAGGATTCTAGCATCTTCCAACATGGCTCTGCCCCAGAAGAGCCAGAACAGTCCTCAGTGTGCATGTGTTTCAGGAATCCTGTCTAGACTGTCAGCAACATCTGCAGCTGACAGAAAGAAAGGGTCAGTTCTGGTGGTGCAGGGCCTTCGGCCAGCAGGACACAGTCTGGAAGTGGACTCTGCCTGTTTTCCTGTTAGTGAAGTGTCTGCTTCCTGTAGTAGCTGCTAAACATGGCTTCATTGTGACCCAGTAGCTGGGGTGTATGCCAAGGCCAGACAGCAGCCTGCATCCTCACCAGCAGTTAGACCTGGTAGGCATCCACTTCTGTGCCCTTGAATGTGGTGAACCTATTTTGATGCCTGAGACAAGGTTTGAGCTGAGTTTTGAGCAGGGCTGAACCGAATGAAGGTCTTGAGCTGGTGTCAGGTCCTGAGGACCCTGACTGCTTTGTGTCTGGGTGTAGATGTGACTGTAGTACCTCAGGGCTGGCAACTGCTGTGTCACAGGTGGGATGATGACACACATCCTCAGGAGCCCAGAGCATACATGTCCTGCATGTCTTTCAAAATCCAAGTTGCCATAGCTGATGAGACACAGTCAGATTTCCAGAAATGTAACGTGGAGTGGAGGTGAGGAGCGTGTATCTCGATATTGATAAGCCGCTATGCTTCTAGTTCATGTAAATTGTGTGGGAATACGTATCTGTTATTTCTTATTGTACAAAATCAGATGATGCCCTGACCAAAGGTTTCTGTTGCCGCAGACTGCCCACCACATGGGCCAGGCACACATCTGTTAGTCAGGGCAAAGGGTCTGCATGGTGTCCACATGTTTCTGGCTATGGAAGGAACATGGCATCACTGTGTCTGGGTTCTCAATTCCTAGACCCTGAAGTCCACCATACAAAGTATAGGGTTATACTGACCCTGGTTCCATGACCACAGGAGCACAGTGACCCCTACACAAAGTTGTATTTATTCTTAAGTTAACAGAGTGAGTATTGTTCTGTTCGAATAAGACAGAAACCTTGTGGTAATTTAAACAGGTGGTATCTAATATCAAGAAGGCTAAGCCATGGTCAGTGGAAGAGCCCCTGTAAGATTCAACTCAGCAGGGTCCGCAGGGCCAGAAGAGGATCTGGGAGGAAAGCAGTGGACGGCTGCCCACTGAGAGGCTTGACAGGCCGGGGCAGTTCTTGGTGTTGAGACACAGCTGGTGACGATAACATGATGTCATTTCTGGGATGTGTGGGCCTGCAGATGGGGTGGGGACACCCACATGGTCAAGTGACCTGGAGTGACCGTGCTGTAAGGACCTCAAGAAGGTGGCTACCAGGCCATATTGAGACTGCAGGGGTCACAGAGGGACTACTTTGTGGTCTGTGGTAGTGGCAGGATACCTATGCCCCTGCCCAGCACTGAAGAGCCCTCCTGGGCCACCTACAGAGAGCTGCCATCCTAAGAAGTGATAAAATAAAGTTGAAGTTTTGGCATACAGTTATGAATCTTAATATATTTAGAGTCACTCTACAATGTCAGTCACCACCCAGAGCCTCTGTCCTGCTCTGGTTCTCTCTAGTGCCCAGCCCAGTACAGCCTCACTCTCCTCTCCAAGTTGGGTCTCATCAGGAACATCATGTGTTAGGATCCTGTGGAGTCACATTGTGTAAACCCACATTTGTCCCTTTTTGCTGCCAAGTAATGTCCCATGTGCTGGGTGTTCATTAGTCACTGTCTAGGAGACATTTGGGTCATGTGATGATTTGAGTCTGAGGTGTTTCCAGAAGGGGCTTTGCAAAGTAAGTAGATCCTGGGGGCTCTTACCTGACCAGTGGCTTAGAATGGCATTATTGGGAGGTGGAGCCAGCTTGGGGGAAATGGGTCAATGGGGTGTGCTCTGGAAAGATGTACCTTTGTCCCTAGCTCCTTTCTTACTCTGCTTCCTGGCCACCATGGGGTGAGCAGCTCTGCTCTACCCCAGCCTTCCACCATGATGCTCTGTTTCCTCAGAGGCTCAGAAACAAGGAGCCTGAGGACCAAGACTCTGAAACTATGAAGCCAAATAAGCCCTTCCTCCTTTTAGGCAATTCTCAGAAATTTGTCATGGCAGCAAACACCTACCAGGCCGTTTTTTAATTTGGACTGTGATGAATATAATTCTGATGAGCATTAATTTTGAGTTTTTTCTTGTACACCTGTTTCTTTTTCTCTAAGATAAATCCCTGGGAGTGGGGTGCTGGTTCACATGGCCCTTGTATGTTTGGAAGCTGCCCAAGTTACTGCTGCAGAGGGGCTGAGCTGTTCCACAGCCCCACCAGCAACACATGAGAGTTCTGTCTACTCTGTACCCTCCCAGCCCTGGTGCTGTCTGGAATTAGCCCCCTGGCCTTTGTACTAGATGCTGGCAGCACCTAGTTGTAGTTCCAACACATGTCTGTCTCCAGGGCTAAGGTGCCAACCTCTCACAGGTGCCCGTGTCATCTGCAGTGTTCTCTGAAGTGTCAGTCCCACACTTCAACCACTGTAGAGGGTTGTTTGTTTTCTAATGTTGGGTTTTAAAGATTCTGTTTTGGTTACATGATTTGCCATATTTTTCTTCCAATCTGTTGTCTTTCTATTTTTTATTGATCCAAGTTTTTTTAATATTTTATTTATTATTTTTATTTTATGTGTATGAGTGTTATGGCTGCATGTAGGTAAGTGCACCCGTTGTCGTGCAATGCCTGCAGTGGACAGAGAGGCTGTCAGATCCCCTGGAACTGGAGTTATGGACAGTTGTTAGCTGCCATGTGGGTGCTGGATTTCGAACTTTGGTCTTCTGCAAGAACGGTCAGTGTTCTTAACCGCTGACCCATCTCTCCAGCCCCTGATCCAAGTTTTTAACTCTGGTCACACCTGCTTTGTCTTTTTTCCGCTATGGCTTCTGGTGTCATGTCTGCAAACTAAACAAGGTTTTCTTCTGAAGGCTTGAGCTTTTCCACGTTTACAAATCTGTGATACATTTGATTTTTTTCTAGTGTGTGAGGAGGAAATTCTTTTTGGTATATAGTTAACTAACTGGTCAACTGTAGTCTGTGGAAAAGGCCACTTCATTAAGTTGCCTTTGCAACTTTGGTGAAAGTCAGCTGGACATATTTAAGAGGGTATGTGAACTCTAATGCTATCTTCACTCCTGTGGATTTTATAGTAAATCTTAAAACTGTATTGTGGTTCTAGGGGCTGGAGAGATGGCTCAGTGGTTAAGAGCACTGGCTGCTCTTGCAGAGGACCCAGGTTTGATTCCCAGCACCCAAATGACACCTGACAGCTGTCCATAACTTCAGTTCCAGGGGAATCCAATGCTGTCTTCTGATCTTCTTGGGCATTGCATGACACAGGTGCACATACATACATATAGGCAATACATTCATACACATAAAAATAAAAACAATTTAAAAATTGTAGTGTGATTGTAGAAACTTAACTCTTCATTTAAAGTTGTTTTAACTGCCCTGGTGGCTCATGCCTTTAATCCCAGCACTCAGGAGGCAAGGGCAGGCAGATCTCTGAGAGTGTAAGGCCAGCCTGGTCTACATATCTCTGTGAGTGTGAATGCATGCATGCTGCAGCATGTGGAGATCAGAAGTGTCAATCCTGACTTTCCGTGTTGTTTTGAAGCAGGGTCTCTTAGCGCTCACCACCATGTACGCCAGGCTGGCTAGTCCTCGAGCTCACAGGGGTTCTCCCGTCTCCACCCCCATCTCACCATAAATGTGCTGGGATCACAGATGCATGCTAACCACATCTGGCTTTTTGTTTTATTCTGTTTTGTTTTTTGAGACTCACTATGTAGCCCTGGCTAGCCTGGAACTCACTATGTAAACTAGGCAGGCCTCAGACTCCCAGAGACCCATCTGCCTTTGCCTCCCAAGTGCTGGGAGTCAGGCGTGCACCACACCTGCTCCACAGTTGGCTTTTATGTGGGTTCTGGGGGTTGAGCTCTAGTCCTCACCCTTGTGTGGCAGGTGCTTTACCCACCAAGTTGTCTTCCTGGCCCCTCAGCTTTGGAAGTAGCTTGTCTATATCTGCAAAAAAATCACATGGGGTCCTTAATTGGAATTGTAGTAAATCTATAGATTAGGGGGAATTGAACAATGCCCAAGCTCCAATCCATAAGCATGGTGTATGTTCCATTTATTTAGAGGTCTAATTAACTTTTAGATCCTCCTGCCTCTGCCTCCTGAGTGCTGAGGTGATCTGTCTTTTTTATTTTTTAAATATTTTATTGTTTTTATTCTATGTGTATGAATGTATTGCCTGCATGTGTGTAAGTGCACCCATGCAGTGCAGTGCCCTCAGAGGTCAGAAGAGCGTGTCAGAATCCCCTGGAACTGGGGTTACAGATAGTTGTTAACTGCCATTTAGTGTTCCTGAGAAGTTTACACAGGTGAGAATCAGGTATAGCTTTTAGAAGGAGACGGGCGTGGTGGCGCATGCCTTTAGTCCCAGCACTCCGGAGGCATAGGCAGGTGGATCTCTATGAGTTCAAGGCCAGCCTGGTCTGCATAGTGAGTTCCAGGTCATCTGGAGCTACAGAAAAAGACCAAAAAAAAAAAAAAAAAAAAAAAAAAGAAGTGGACAGACACTAGCCTCCGCCCAGGCCAGAGTAGAAACCCTTGGCTTAGGCATAATTGAGCTCCACCTACTGAAGCCTGTGATTTTCAAAGATTTCTGTGTAATTTCAGAAGGTGTTGGCCAGAAGGTAGGGCCGGGGGTGTGGGACAGTGAAGACCCCAGTGCTGCCTTGCTCTGTCTGACGTTCATGTATTTCCTGCCTTCTCCAGGTAACCCCAGGGCTGGAGGAAAAGGAGGGGGAGCTGCTAGTTAGGGGGCCCTCTGTGTTTCGAGAATACTGGGAGAAGCCGGAAGAGACGAAAAGTGCTTTTACTTCGGATGGCTGGTTCAAAACAGGTAGGACCAGAGGGGACAGTTGAGAAGGGTCCAGTCTATGTTGGTGTGTCTTAGCCTATGGATTCTAGAACCTTCCACTGAAGGCAGAGGCTAGTTGGAGGCTACCGTTTTGCCAAACTTTGAGTGCCCTAGCCTCTCATCAGCTCCTAGAAAGAGCATCTGTAGGCCCACGTGACCCCTCTGTCAGCTGGCCAGTGAGTCTGTAGACAACGTGACCCCTCTGTCAGCTGGCCAGTGAGGCTGTAGACCACGTGACCTTTGTCAGCTGGCCACGCTGGCTCAGCCTTGTTGGTACCACATCTTCTGTTCCTGCTGCCTCCTTTCCCTCCTGAGTGTTCCACACACTTGACCCACAAAGACCTCCACCACTCTCCTGCTCATTCACATAGCCACACTCTTGCTCTGTAATCTCCCTACCATGGGCTCAGAAGCAGTTGTGGCTTACAGTGATCTGTCCTGGTTTGGTCATTAGTTTGTGTTATTCTGGTTTAGTCTGCTGTGTATGGCCTGTGGGGCTTCTGGGGGAGTACAGACCTGGCAACAAATCCAGGTGGGCTGATCAGCAGGTACTGTGAATACCCAGCCTGGGCGTCCTTTCTCCAGAGACCCCCCCCTTTCCATCCTACGGGAACCCCACATTCTGTAGGTAGTACAGCAGGTTATGGAGGTAGGTTTACAGCTGCATCTCTCTCCTGGAATGATTTTAACCAGAGGGATATCACTACAACATGAATTCCTGACCTCAGGATGTCAGGATTCTGGGTAGTTTTCCCTTTTTCTTCCATATTTGAACACTTTTGTGTGAATGTGCTTTCTTTTCTAGTTCTAAAAGTAATACTTTTCCAAAAAGCAATGTCTATTCCCATGTGGTGTGCTGGCCCATGATGATGAAGCTGGTCTCTTCCATGCTTGTGTGGGGAGTAAATCCTTGCGGGAAGCCACACGTCCTGGGTGCCATGCGTGGGTACCGTGGTGATTCTTGGCTCATCTGAAAGAGAAAAGTCTGTAGATAAGGGCAGTCTGTAAATCACCAAATGTGACCCTCAGCCTGGTGGCCCCAAGACGCCCTGGAAGTATGTGTTGGCCCAGCCAGCTTGGACCAGTATACTCTAGGTGGATGGGAGCATCATGCCCAACCCCATGTTCAACCCCAACAGGGAGTGCCCAAGGGAGGCATTCAAACTCAGGATTCTGAGGGACACAGTCACCCAGGAGCTTGTGTGCCCTAGGTACTCAGAGTTGAATGAGTGAGCAGAAGGTCCTCTGTGTGACCTGTAGGAGGGTGGGGGAGAGGCAACTACATTCTGTCTCCACCTTGTGGCACTTGGGATTAGTTAGCTACACTGGTCCTGGCTGACCACACATCTTCCTGTAACCCCAGACCTCTGCCTTCTCTCTCTGCTACTGGCAGCTGTGGCCAGAAGTACCCAGACCTCAGAGTAGAGCCAAAAGAAGCAGTGGTAGGCAAGGGCAGTAACTGCACTCAGCAGAGGGCTGGGCAGCAGGTGCCTGGAGCCTTAGCGTTTGAGAGTGCATGCTCTGAGAACCCCAGAACAGAGGCAGTGCCCCTGAATATGCCCTGCAGGCTCTACGGGCACCACCATTCCGGGACATCACCAGTGATGGGTTGGGGACACAAGTGCCAGGATGACATGTTTTACCTCTGCATCTATGGTGGAGAGTGTGAGCGTATTGGCACATGGCTTCCCAGTGCTGCCTGTATAAACACCCCAGCCAGTGCTAGCTATCCGGAGGAGACAGACTCCCACGGTCCTCCCTCCAGTGCAGGGTTTAGGAAACCCTCCTTTTGAGTGCATCTTGCTTTTAGCAGGCTTCCTCCACCGCCAACCCCAGCAGCCTTCTGCACAGGAATCTCAACTTGCCTTGTGTTCACCTTTTATGTTTAGGTTTGGGTAAAAAGCTGTGTTTGGGGGGCTGGAGAGATGGCTCCGTGCTTAAGAGCGCTGGCTGCTCTTGCACAGGACCCGGGTTCAGTTTCCAGCACCCACTTGGCAGCTAACAACCCTCTATAACTCCAGTTCCAAGGAATCTGACACCCTCTTCTGGCTTCCATGTGCATTGCACACATAGTGCACTTACATGCCTGCAAGCAGAACACTCATAAACATAAAATTAAAAAAAAAAAAAAAAATAGCCGGGCGTGGTGGTGCACACCATTAATCCCAGTACTTGGGAGGCAGAGGCAGGCTTTGAGCAGCAAGACTAAAGCAACTTGGCAACTCCAATATAAAAATCAAAAGAAAGCCGGGCATGGCATGCCTTTAATCCCAGCACTCGGGAGGCAGAGGCAGGCTGATCTCTGTGAGTTGGAGACCAGCCTGGTCTACATAGTGAGTTCCAGGCCAGCAGGGGCTACAGGAAGACCCTGTCTCAAAAAGACCAATAAATAAATAAATGATAATTTAAAGCTGTGTTCTTTATTTTAAAAACAATGAGCCCCGTTGGTGTCACTGGTGTGGGGACTCCTGGAGCCCCGGGTGCAGCAGGAGCCACGTGGGTAGTGAGCGCTCCGGGTGGGCCTTTCTGCTGAAAAGGAGTAGCACGCATTAATTATTGTAAAGAGATGTCTTCAGGAGAAAACGATTTTGAAATTCAGTTTAATTTCATTGTAACGTGCTGCAAACAGGAAGGGAGTGTGTGTGTTTAATTGGCTCTCGGGGGTATGGCCGGGAGCCGGCAAGCCTTTGTCACAGGCCATTAGCGATACAGACTGCATAATGAGAGCATGCAATCAGCTCGCAGCTGCCGCTCCTACGGGGAGAGCATGATATTAAGTAGAAATCAGGATAAATTAAACTTAACCCTTTCCCTGGCTGGCCCTCCTGCCACGATTGTGGCATAAGCTGAAGAGAGGCCGTCCCAGGCACTTGGGAAGGGCCCAGTCCACAGTCTCTCCCAGGTGATACTCTGGGTCAAGGTGAGAAGAGGGCTCAGCCATCTGATGCCCACTGCTCCTACCTCCTCCACCCTGCCTTCCCCAGCTCTTCCTGCCCAGGGGAACTCAAAGGGTCAGTGGCTCCACAGGGAGGAGCAGAGGCCTGCCTCGCTGCCGACATGAGCCATCCCAACTCTGTCACTTCAAACAACTATTACCTGAGGTGATCCTAGGGGCCCCAGGCAGCAGCAGGTGAACCTGGAGTCTGGAGTTAGTTGCTACCCAGTGGGTAATAGGAGTAAAGGAAACAGAAACTCCTCTGGGGCTGACTGAAGACTGCCAGGACTAAGGAATCGAGGAATTGGCCAGGTTCCTACAGGAGGGTGAATGGGGTCCTAGGTGCTGTGAATCCCTTTAACATATGCAGTTAACATGTATTATTACTAATAATGCAACTAGCAGCAGTGGAGATCCTTAGAGAACAGTCCCCTGATCTAAGGAAAATCACCAGGAGCTCCAGTGCCACAGGGGAAGGAGGGATTGATGCCTGTGCTCTCCCCAACAGAACCATTGGTCCCCTGATTTGTATGGCAGGTTATGATGTTCCTACACGCAGCCATCCCAGCTTCAGATTTTGTGCCATTTCAATGTGTGTGGCTGGTTGTTGGGGCTTTGCTATTCTTGGTGCCTTTGAGGGACTTTGCCCTTCCTTATTGATCTGCACCTATCAATACCTTTGGATGGTTTAGACTGCAAAATGTCTTACACACATGGTAGCAGATGGTTTTCAGATGTGACCTGTCTACCTTTGCCCTCCATAGGAATGGTGGCACTATGAGTCAGGATGTTTCCCTGTGCAGTGTTCAGAGGCCAGTTCTCAGCCTACAGGATTGGAATCAGCCAAGATCTCGGCTGGAAGCCAACCTTGCCCTCGTGCACTGCAGTAATTGTGCATAGGTGAAGGGTCTGTACCAGTGTGCCCATCAGGGAAGGCATGAATTAACAGAATTAATCTATTCACTCTTGGAGGAGCTGGACATCTTAGGGACAAAATCCTCAGGATAGGTTGTACTGCCTCTAACACTGGTCTCTATGGGGACTTAGGACATGCAGAGGCCAAAGTTCACCCTGGAAGGGGCCATCTCCGGTGAAGACACTGTCTTAACACCCCACACCCTGTGTGATCAGGATGCTAGGCAGGGGGTGAGCACTCCCAGCCGCACCGCTGCCTAGACAAGGCCCCCTTTCTCCACCGCTCTCCTTGGTTGTGGACACCAAGTTCCCCGTGAGGTTTCACACCTGTTTGGTTAGGGTCAGAGCCAAGTGCCGCTGTCAGCTCTGCCGAGTGGCTTTTCTTTGGTGTGTTCTCTAAAGGTCATCATTGCTGTGTTGGAGGGCTTTAATATTTGAATCAATTGTTGATTAAGTTCTAATAGTCTTCCCATAGACTTGCTAAAACTGTACAGTGTTATCCCAGGCAATAAAAGGAAGTGTGAATCTTTATTTCTGACCCTTGACCTTGCTGTGTGACTGTCACCTGGGAGGATGAGAGACACAGACCTTCCTAACTCCTAGAAACAAGAAAAAGGAGGGCACCCCGTACTCCATGAGCTTCATTCCCACCGTGAGTCTGTGTTCTCAGACTGTAGGTGTTACATGTAGTCCAAATAGGCTGGGGACCAGCATCATGGGAGGGTGGCCTTGTCTACCTAGTACCAGAATGTATACTTGCCAACTGTGGTTACCCCTGGCTTTTCTTTTCTTTATGGACTGTGTCTGAGCTGTGTCTCTTAGAAAACATGGGGACTCTGGGTAGGAGTTTGCAAGCTTTTTCGTGTGCCTGTCCATGGCTTAAACTCCCCTGGCCTGGCCAGCCCCACCATATCCACAAAGACTCAGGACTCCAGGACACCACCAGTGTGGAAACAGAAACTATGGCCTCTCCCCAGCAGTTCTCCCCAGCCTTGGTAGGGGATTCTGAGATGCTGACCCCCATTCTCAGATGCTGTCACTTGGGATCTCAAGCTCTGCCATCCTCTGCTGGGTCCTGCTCTCAAAGACAGTGCCCACAGCCTGGTCAGTCCACATGCAGCATCTGCCCTGGTGTGCTGGTGGATGCTGTCTGACTGTGCGGGAGGGGCCAGGGCTAGGCCCCAGACACCTACAATCCCTTCTCAGGCGGCTCTCAAAGTCCGACCTTTTGCCCGGGAGCCTGTGGTGTTACTACTCCTTATTCTCCCTCTTGGGCTCCCGCTAGGCTCGGGCAGTTCTTGACATCTTGCCTGTCTACTTTCTGGCATTCAATTTTTAAATATAACCTGCTCCCCTTTCTCCTATTTTAGGCTTTAAAACAACAACAAAGCTACAGTTGGTTTTGTCTCCGATGCCTGGATGTGTCTCGTCTGCCACTGCTCTGGGCAGGTTTTGGTGAGGTTTGGGCTCTTGAGAAGTGATTGCGTCTCTGTTTTACATTTATTTCCTGTTCTTCTAGTATCTTCCTGGGCTTTTAGTCCCCGAGGCTTAGATCTCAGAGACCTCCTGTGGTGGCACCCCCTCTCCTCTTGCCAGAGCCTATGAGGCAAGTTGCTGGTAGGTGACCTTCACCCAGACCTGACCTCCTGTGCCGTGAAGGAGAGGCCCAGGTGGGGTTGAGCTGTTGGGGGACAGTGCTATGGCAGCTGTTGCAAAGCAACCTCGGAGCAGGGAGTCCTGTTTCCCTGAGCTTTGAGGGCCAGAAACCCAAGTGTAAGATGCACTCTGCAGCTGCCTGCAGATGCCTGGCATTATGCCAGACCAGCAAACCTGGTCCTCAGCAGAATGGATGCTATGCTGTTGTTTGCAGGGTCAGGAGAGTCACCAGCCAGTAGTGCATCCTGACCGTAGGCAACAGCTTATATCTTCCCTGGCAAGGCCCCTCAGGGAAGGTACCTATTCCACCCATACATCCAGAAAATCGGAATCTGTATATCGTAGAGATTTATTTTCAATTACAGTTTAAGGCAGAGACATGAACTAGCACTGGATTTGAAAGCAGTGTATAAATCTATGTAATAGGATTGTATTGATTGCTATGTCATTTCTGTCAGAACAAAATTCCCTCAATGCACACATCAGGCCAGACTGAGAAGGCACGTTGGCAGGAGGCTGAATCCAGATCAATGCATTCTGACAAATACGTTGTTATAAAAAGTAAAGGTTACTTAACTTGTTTGATGTGCATTTCAAATGGAGACTCCGCTTTAACTCCCCACCAGACCGACTGGTCCCCCGATGCACGGAGCCTCTTCACCCTCTCACCCTGGCCTCTCTGCCTTTGATTACTTTGGCCCTTGGTAATGGGGTGAACTGAACAGGCCAGGACAGGCGGGAGGGGCAGAAGTGGCCCCACACTGAGAAGCCTGAAGTCACAAATTAGGTGAAATGAGGCTGCCTGACACTGGTGTCCAGGGGACTCCTGAGAATGCACCAGCCCGGGGGAGGGCAAGCGGGTGGGACACAGGGCAGGGGCGGCACATAAGTGCTGGGAAGAGAAAGGTGGCATCCAGGGGCAGCTGGAGGGGACTGCACAGGAGAATCCTGGCTGCTGGCCTCCAGCCAGGACCTCAGGGCCCTGAAGGTACTAGGCTTTCTTCTGGAGCAACAGGAAGCCTCTCCCAAGGCCGCCAACAGGATGAGGATTCTGCTGTAAGACACGGGGCCCATCATTGGTCAGAATGAGTCAGGCTCACAGCCTCATGATACCCAGGGATTAGGGACAGCCCCTCCACTGAGGCAGCCTGACAGCTGGATGCAGTTATGGAAGATGGCCCTCACCCTGCCAGTCTGCCTAGCCTTCCTCTGTCATGACAGCACCAAGTACAGCCTAATTCTGACGGCTGATGGGCAGCAGCCCCCCCCGAAACCTAGTGATCTGAAAAGGGTGTGAGCACCTGTGTCGGCACCAGACTGGAGCACTGCAAAAGCCCAGCACTATTTCATGCTGCCTATTACCTGGGCATAGACACCAGCTGTGGAGATTTAGATTGCATCTCCAAGGCCAAGTGCACCCCAGTGATTTGGACATCTTGATCAGCACTGTCAGAGCCCCGAGAGCATGCTGGTGCACCAGATCTTTCAGACTATAGGAAGTTGTGAACCGTACAGCATGGCCTCAGGCAGAGGGAAGGCCTTGGGTGTGCTCCACAAAGTAGCTTTCATGGGCAGATCCTGAAATAACATCTCACAAGCTTAGAAGTGATAGCCAAGTCAAGGAGGTTTGCAAGTAAGTTCTAACCTAATTCCTAACTCCTTACTACCAGTGATGCTGTCAACACAGGCACCTTCTGGCCAGAGGCGACACTGACAAGGGCTGACACTGGTACCCATCATCCTGCATTGTTTATGAGCATGGCCCAGACCGGCAGGCTGTTGACAGCAGCCCTGTTCACCATGCACAGGAACTGGCCACACAAAGCTGGGGCCTCGAGTGTACACTTGGGGTTTCCATGACAGCAGTTCTGTGGGGCAGCTACAGTGTTCTGTGACACCTTCCTGCTGTTCCTTCTGCTTCTGTTCAAAGTCCTTCCCTTCACCCTAGCATTTTTCACAGAGAACCAGCCCCATGCCCTGGCCTCTGACCCACAGTATCTCCTACCTGGGAAGCATTTGCTCTGACTGCCCCAAACATGGTCCTGCATATCACAAGCCAGAGCCAGTCATGCTGAGGCAGTGTGGGGAGGGCCCCGAGCAGTGTGTGCCCAGCATTGCCCAGGTCTCTGTTCTTACAGCACCCTGGGGTAAACCCCAAGGCAGGAGCCCACATGTGCAGAATTCTTTATCCCAAGGGCTCATCCTAGGTCAGATTGTAGCAAACACAGGGCACTATGCTTCGGAACTACACAGAGAGAATGTGGAGCATTGTAAGTAGGCAGTAAGACACCTCTTAATGCAGGACCAAGCCAGGGAGGCCATGTCCAAGGCAAGGGAGTGGCTCTGCTATGTTTCATCTTGGGGTGAGCAATGGCCAATGGGGAACAGCATCAGAGAGCTTCCTGCAAAGACCCTCAGTGCCAGGTTGCCACCTCACTGTGGGCGATAAGCAGCTTTGATGGCCTAGGGTAGGAGAAGCCAATGGAAGACCGAGGCTGTCCAGTCTGAGTGGACACAGCTGGATCCATAGCTACAGCAAGAATGGCAAAGACTTGCAGAGGGTCCCTCGGAATTCAGGAGAGGCTGTGGTCACCCCATAGCCCATTCCGTGTCCTTTCCCTCCAACCAGTACCTGTCCAAGGTGTTTCCTGGTCTAGGCAGAGGCCACCCACTCAGCTCTTCTACCACCCATCACACTCAGAACTGCCACACTGGGGAGAGAATTACCCAACACCAGCCCTTGCTCCAGGGGCTGGCCTTCCCTTTCTAACATAAATAAGCTCAGGGCCCATCCAGACCAACCATCCGTCTTGTTTAATAGACTGGAGTGCGCCCTGAACTGCAGGTCCCGGGGAATGGTGAGGTGATGGATGGTGCCTTCCCATGTTGGACAGCGTGATATATAATGAAATACTTATGATTTATTTCAGCTAATAACCTGCAGGGAGCTTGTGAACAGACAGTGAGGCCACAATGCTGCTGTCAGGCTGCTGCCAACATCTGAGTGCCTACACACAGTCATAATCATGCAAATGTGTGTGCCGGACATGTGCACCCACACATGCACCCTCACTGCTGTGAGGAATCCTGTTCTTGCCTAGTCCCCTACTCCTGATACTGCTGGTTTTTGTGAAGCATAATAAGCTCATAGGGTCCCAGGCTCCCACATGAAGGAACAAGTGAGATGGTTATTTTGCTTAGGGAGAAAAATCACCATAGCTGTTTGGGGATGCAGGGGTGAAAGGCAGAACAGAGGGGACATTCAGCAGGGGCAGCTGGGGACATCCCCATGCTGGTAAAGGGGACAGCAGTGACCACCCTCCAACTCCCAAGGCCCCTCCCATGGTGGGGTGTCAGAAGGTGTGTAGACAACTTGTTTTTACTCACTTGGCTGGAAGTGGGACACTGCAGGATGGCTCTCTGTGGTGGTGAGGCTGGTCCCTAACAGGTGTCTGTGAGGCTAGGGCAAGGATTATGTCAGGGCTACCCCTGGGTCTTCTGATAGAACTCATCTGGAGTCAGGGTCAAAGCCACAAAACGGTACTTGCTGCTCTTCTGAAAATGCCACATGCTGCTGTTGATTGCCCTGACAAAACATGGCCCACACTGGCCATGTTCAAGGTGTTTACAGACCTCAAGGGTCCAGCTGGCTCCTAGCATGTTGTGGGTTCTGGTGGGCTCCAGTTCCACGGCTGGCTGGAGTGAATGACAGCATCACAGAGATGAAGTATAGACACAGGCCATTGGAGCCAACCCCACAGCAGTGGGCCTGGATGCCAGGAAGGGGTGAGAGCCACACATGCACACACAGCCTCTTGGGAGTCTCATGGCAACTACCAGGAGCCTCATGGTCACCTTCTGGTAACCAGATGCTCTAAGACTTCCCAGGGCTATCACAGAGCCCCTTTCTTCCAGGAGACACTGCCGTGTTCAAAGATGGCAGGTACTGGATTCGAGGCCGTACGTCGGTGGACATCATTAAGACCGGGGGCTATAAAGTCAGTGCCCTGGAGATTGAGCGGCACCTGCTGGCCCACCCCAGCATCATGGGTGAGTTGATGGGGACTTTGGGTTTAAAAGAGCGTTGTCTTCAGGACACAATTCCCCCTTTTCTACTCAACTAAGCTTTAGACTGTCAAGGACCCTCTTCTGCCTGCCAGTAGGGATCCTCTGAAATGTGTCTATGCTCCCACCCTGACCAGAAGTACACAGGGCCCAGAGATGATCCTTGCTGCACTAAAGTGGTCTCTAGGCCTAGTCAGGATGCACATCCACCTTGCAGACACTGATCAAGCTAAGCCGAGCAGGCTGAGCTCCCAAAGACTCTGTGTAGAGCTCATCCCTACTCCCATGAGGGTCTTGCTCCTGGGAATTGAGGACCACAGTTAGTCCCCTGTATTGCCTACACATTCACAACTGTTCAGCCTTTGTGGTCATCAGGACCTTTCCACGCAGCCTGTTCTTCTGTCCTCAGATGTGGCTGTGATTGGAGTTCCAGATATGACATGGGGCCAGCGGGTCGCAGCTGTGGTGGCCCTTCAAGAAGGACAATCACTGTCCCACAGGGATCTCAAGGAGTGGGCCAGGTAGGGCTAAGGGGACAGGCTAAAGTATGGGAAATGGAAGGGGACTGTCCTGGGTTTGGGGGTGGGAAGGGCCTATCCTGGAGTCTGGGAAGCTGGGGTGGACCATTATGGATCTTGGTATCAGTGGGAAGGGAAGATCAACATTGTGGTCTTTGGATGATGCTGTCCATCCTGTCCCCCAATCCATGCCCACTCCCATGAAGTGCAGACCTGGGACAAGAAGGGCCTCTACCTACAGACTTGGTTGGGCAAAAGCCTAAGAGGCAAAATCTTGTGTTCCTGGGACAAAAATAAATATTTTGGGCTCAGCTTCACGATAAATTCCAAAGCATGGTCAGACTGGACACCACCAGGAAAGCACCTGGCTAATCCAGATCTGGCTCAGGCACTGGGCTGAGCAGTGACCCCTTCCTTTCCTGCCAGACTCATACAACCTCCCACAGAACAACCTGGGCCCAAGAGCCTCTTCCATTCCTGTCCTAAGGGTGGCCTGGGCACCTCACCCCCTCCTGTGGGCTCCTCAGAGCCTGGGGCATCCCTGGCCCTCAGCGCCTGGGGCCTGCGGCCACCAGTTGTTCCTCAGACCCAGGCTGGGGATTCTTTTTCCATCCTGTCACTGGTAGCTGCCTGTCTGCCTTTCTGCCCTGCATTCTTTGTGTCAGCCTTCGTTACCCCCATCTCAGCCCTTGGTGGTTTCTGATACTCTCCCAGGATCCACAGAACAGAAGGGGACCCACTGGGACCTTCAGAGAAGAGCCACTTTGAGCTTCCACTGTGGCCCATAAGTATACCTCCAGGTTCCTTCTCTTGAATTGGAGCTCTGTCCTCTGCTGCACCAACTCTAACCCTTCTTCCTCCCACCCCAACTTGCCTTCTCAGAGTAAGAATATTTTTGGCTCGTCCAACACAACTTCACAAACAGTAGGAATCCTTGTTCATCAGGGCAACACAGCTGGGCAATTACTGATTCCCCTGGATTTGCAAAATCACAGTTGGAGCTCTATAGCTTAGCAAAAGCAGCAGTCTGGTTGGCCAGTTGCTGCTTTGATTAAACAATTACTTTGTTGAGAAGAAAAGCATCCGGGTATCCTGTGCTGAGCATCACAGTATTGCTGGATGGAGCTCCCACATTGGCCTGGATTCCTCAGGTGGCTGTGTCCACAGCGTGGGCTCATGGCTGGTGCACACTGTTAGTGCTTCCCCCGGAGGCCTGTCCAAGGTTTAAGTCAGACTCCTTGCTGACACCTAGCAGGGCTTTTGCTGAGTGTTCAGGCTCATAGTGGGTATATGAAGACCCTGAGATGGGGAGCTGAGTACTAAGGTTTGGGGCTTCCTGGGAGTCATGGCTGTGTGGAACCCAGATGGGCAAGGAGGATGGCCACAGCTGTTCTCCTGGGGTTGGGAGACCCATGACCACAGCCAAGAAACAACCAGCCCTGTGGGAACTACTGGCCTTTCAAATAGTGTCCCTTCAGTGAATAGCCACTGACCACAGGTTGTCCTGGGGTTGGGAGACCTGAGGAGACAATTCTCACTTGTAACTCCCAGACCTACCCATGCCTTAGCATGGGTTCTCCCCAGGGGACAGGTCCTGGGCTTCCTGGTGCCTCCTGTACAGGACACTTGCAAGGGAAAGCTGGCCTGCTGCTTCCAGGAGCCTTGAGGCCCAGTGTCCCCACCCATGCCTCATGGGTGTTGCTTGCGGCTGGTGACTTTCTTCCCTAGAGCTCTGCTGACCATGCTGTCCACCTGCCATTAAAGGGGAGGCAGGAAAGAAAAGAAAAGAATTAGAGCATTCATTCTAATGTTACAGCTGGCTGATAGGAGTTCCAGAAAGATGGTATCTGGGGAGGAGCTAACAAACAGCCAAATTTTCTCCAGTCCATTGAAAGGGAAAGCTGGGGATGACAGTGCATGTCTGTAAGTTCAGAATTCAGGTGGCAGAGGCAAGAGGGTCACGAATTCAGTGCCAACATTGACTGCATGGCAGATTCGAGGGCAGCCTCAGCTACATGAGACCTGGAAGGGAGATTCAGAAAAGAACAGAGAATCCAAGCATGACTGTTATCAGCAGAGGTGCAGCTCACAGCAGCCCAGTCTTCCTTAATCGATGCCATGCAGTCTCATGTGTCTATTTTGTAGTTGCGAGTGCCAATGACATGGATAAATTACCAAAACTGACCCAAAAGCCAGAGGCTGAAGAGGTCCATGTCTCTTAAGCAGAGTTCCCAGTTTTACCATAAAGCAAATGCCAGGCACAGAAGGCTTTAATGGCAAATGGTGCCTAGTACATGAAGGACACTCCGCAAAGCACAGGTGGGCATAGTGAGATGAGGAACACTTCCCACCTGACTTCATGGGACCTGTGGAACCCTGCTGCCAAACCAGACAAGAAACCGAGACCAGTTCCCTAACAGGCAGACAGAATTTTAACCAAATGCTAGAAATTAAGCCCTATTCACAAAAGAGCTGACACATCATGGTTACGTGGCATTTATACCAGGAATATGAGGTTAAACATTAAGAAATCAACCAGTGTGGCGCGCAGTGCTTACAGAGTAAAAGCCATGCAGTCACTTCAGTTGACATGGAAACTATTCGCAAATCCTGGTGCCGCTCACAGAAATTCTCAGCAGTCCAGGAGAGATGTTCCCGAGATGAGGGAGGGGCTCTGACCAAGGTTGTTACCTACAGGGCCACTCTACTGTGCCAGAGTCACCTTTGGAGGGAAGGGTGGAAGGCAAGCCTGTGGTCAGCCCCACATGGTGACCCTCACCCCAGGACAGTGAGAGGTCAGGGCAGATGAGAGAGTTTTGTGGGGAAGGCAGAGGCCCTCCCCGCCACCCTCTCCCTCTCTCTGGTTCCCTCTCACTGTACATATTCGTGTTACCCTGTGGACTCTGACCTGACTTTGAAGGTCTTGGGGCCAAGAGGAGGATGGGCCTCCCTCTAAGGGCAGGATGACTTCCTGTCACCCTCTGGCAAGGCTTCCAGCCCTGGTTTGGAGCCCCTTTTTAGGTTATTTTTCAAAGAACTTTCCCAAAAGCCCTTTACTGATACTTTGGAAGTGTGGGGACTGTTGTCTCACTCCTGGCACCGCACTCCCTGAGGGCGACTCTTCCTGCAGTGGGCAGGCACTCTGAGCATCTGGTGGGATCAGGATGTGGTTGCACAATGGCTGCTGGGTGTCTCAGGTGCCCACGTTCCCCAGGGGTGGGGCTAGGAGTATCTCAGACTGTGCTTTTCTCTACAGAGGCATCCTGGCACCATACGCTGTGCCCTCCGAGCTCCTGCTGGTAGAGGAGATCCCACGGAACCAGATGGGCAAAGTGAATAAGAAGGACCTGGTCAGACAGTTCTATCCTTCATGACCAAAGGAGCCAGCCAAGCTGAGATCCAAGGACCACAGACATCCTGATGATCATGTGCTGTGGGCCTTGTAGTAGGCAGTGAGACCCTTAGATGGAACCCCTAAATCAGGTTGACAAGAATCAAGAACACTGGGATGAAATCACTGAGTGAGGCTTCCTCCACCCAAGGCTGGTAGTCCAAGCCCGAGACCCTGGCCACTGGCCATGTCCTGGCCATCACTGGTATATGCCAGCTTTACAAGCACAGTAAGGATGTGGCTATGTCCAGGGCATGGCCAGCTCCCTGTGCCCTAGTTCCTGGCTCTCCTCAGGGCAGGTCCCAGAGAGTCAGAAATAATAGCGGAGAGAAGAGCTGAGATATAAAGACAGAAGACAAGCGTCTGCATGACCTGCAAGTCACACGTCTGCACGCACACACAGATATCACAGCTAGCCCACATAGTGTGCCAAGCAGCTGCCCAGACCCAGGCTCCTGCTGTGGCAACTGCTTTTACCCTGTGAGCTGTCTGCTATGTGCATGAAAGAATGTTTAAGGTCCTTCAGGCCACCCAAGGCCGTCCCCAAATAGCCCTGCAGCTTCTCTCTTGACTGCGTCACCCTCAGCTCAGGGCCTTTTTGTCCCTTCTCTGTACTGTGTCCCTTTGTCACCTTCCCAGAACCCTTCCTGTTCTGCTTCCATAATTACATTTCAGAGTTTCCCTAACCTCCATCCTCCAGGCCCACAGAAACCTTAGATGTCCGCCAGCTCAGATGTGTGGACATCACCCACCGTGTGCACTCAGGCCATGTGGAGAAGCAGAGCTCTCAGTGGCTCCAGGAAGGCCCCACTCTTCTGGCTATGGCCTATGAAAAGGACAGTTATAGCCCAGGCTCACCTGAAACATCTGCAAGGCAGCAGTGAGGGCGAACTCAGGGCACCTCACTTACCAGGGTGCAACCCCAGAGCAGTCAGTCCTTCCTTCCAGGGGGACAGTGTGCGAAGAGGAGGATGCCAGGCCACACCTCACCCTGCAAAGCTGCCAGTGGAGATGCAGTCACCAGCTCTCTGTGGCCTGGCTTTGCAGCCTGTGCTGTCCCTGTGACTTGGACACTAGGTATCATTTGTGGCTACTCTCCAGAGGAAGTCCCTCAGAGGGCAGTGTGAGTGACAGGAAACCTCCCAGGAAAAAATAAAATATTGAAGAGTAGATTCAGTCTATTGATTTTACTATTATATCTTTTGAATCCTGAAGTTTCTGGTTCCTAAAGGTGTCTGCCTAACTATTGCTTTATGCCCTGGTACTCATCAAATGTTGTGGAGATAACAGTGATGCCCTTTCAAGCACACTGCGTGCTTCGTACACTCTGACACTGCAATCTTGGATGCTCGTCCTCCCAGCACAGTGTCACAACCTGCGGTTCTCCTGTCTGTTACCAAGACCTAGACAGCCCAGACTTTCACCCACAGTACCTGCACAGGGCAGTCCTGAGGGGAGCACTTCCCTCCTGACATATACATGTCAGGGAACTTTTCCATATCTGGTCTCTGGAGACACAGGTCTATTTGCTAAGTTAACTAGCTAACATTCTGTGGCTTCCAGAAACTTCCCACTTGTCTGGAAATTCTAGTACTGCCCTGCCTGCTCTCTTGCCTTTCCAGGGCTGCTGATGGCTGTGTCACTGTACCCACATGTGGCCCTCAGCAGTCTGCAGGAGGAATAATGGGGCCTCCATTTCACGGGGAGCCTGTCAGGCCTGGTAGAGCTCCTGGAACAGACTGGACTGAAATTTGTTGAAAGAAAGCAGCTCTGGTCCCAGCCAGACACCAGGGTAATTGAGGAACTGTTGGAGGTCAGGACTTAGCAGGGACCATGCTGTTGTGGTGGCTGCTTCAGTAACAGGGTTTGAGTGCCCAGCCCCAAGACCCTGTGGTCAGAGACCGGTGCAAAACAGCCTCAGAAATGGAGGAGGGGTGACTATCGGCCATGCCCACTATCCCCTACAGTAGCTTCCCACCCCCTTTCTGGTGTCAGGTCCAATGCTCAAGAGGCCTGAGCGGCATGCCTGCCCAGCATGAGCTTCTGTGTGGTCAGAGGTCAGTCTCGCTCGGGCCGTGCCGACAGGTTGCTATCAAGCTTAGGTTCTCATCCCCCAGCAGCTTTCTGGCTTTGCTGGCTACCCTCAGTGTTACCCCTGCAGGGGCAGCTTCACCCAGAACCTCCTTTTCAGAGCAGAAATGTTACACCAGGCCAGCCCAGACCTCCTCAGTCCTCACATTTATGTGCACCAGCCCTCTAGCCGCTCTGTGTGGTGCCCTCTAGGCCACTGCAGCTTGGCTGTCTTCTAAACATAGCATCTCTGGCCAGGGTGGGAAGCTGTGGGTACTGTTCTGGTGGCTCTTGGCAGTCCTTGAATTTACCAGAGCCAGAGAAGGCTCACTTCCCTGCTACCTGAGACACAGGCCCTCAGTGCTGGCACCTGAGGTCATTTCCCATTTCCCCTTGTGGCCATCAGTGGGAGGTCAGAGCCACTGCTGCCTTCCTGGAAGGAGCTGAGTATCCTTGCTATAGCATCCACCACACGCTCAATTTTAGCTCAGTGACTAGATCGATATCAAATTATCCCAAATCGCCTTCATAACAATAGTGAGACAATAGGGAGACAGGACCTCTGGGAGATAAATAGCCACGAGAGCCCTTTGTGGTCTATCACTTAAGACAGTGGCAGCATCCCGAGCCAGATGCCGACACAGTCATTAATAAAGCCCAGGAAGGCACTGTCAGCCACAGTGAGGGATGGCCGCAGCTCAGACACGGGGCCCTGCCTCACACCGACCATGGAGCTGCACTAGCTGTGGCCCAGGCCCTTCACGGAGGGGCAGTGGATGCTTCCAAAGAGATGTGTTGGATGCCCATGTCTGCGGATGCTTATGCCCACTAAACGGAGCACCCCTGGCCCATACTGCAGATAAAGCAACGGAGGGTTGAAGAGCTGACACAGAGCCTGAGAGGAAGAACTGGGGTATAGACTGCACTGCTTGGGTCCAGAGCCCCTAGGCCCTCTGCTTTTGTCTAGCCTGACCATCCCGGCCACCTCCCTTCCCTCCTACCTTTTCCCTGCCTGCCTTAGGGCGTGTGTGTGTGACCCCAAGGTCAGCAGATGAGCAGCTGAAAGACTTGGGTTTGCTTGTGTGGTACATATGGACACCTGTTCCTGTGAGAGAAGTGAGCATGTGTAGGCAGGGCTGGTGCCTCTGCATACCAGGCACAAGTGACCATGTTTCTGTGCAGGGTTCCAACAGGAGTCTACCTGTGGGCTCGGCATCACATGGGTGCTTAGCTGGAAGCTGAGTGAGGCTCTGCTGGGTCAGGTACATTTGCATGTCCCCTTTGGTGGCTCTTGCCCCATTCCTTAGGTCCTCTCTGAAGCGAGTTCTTGTCATTGACAGTCTGATCATCTGTTCACAACTATTCGGTTTCTCTATAAGGGTAACAAACAGGCCACCAGTGTCCATCCCAGCCTGTGAGGGGCTCCTCCCATAACCCCCACCACCAGTAAAACCTGTGAAACACCAGTGACAACCAGCAGCCACACATCCATGTTCCCACAGTGCCCACTTAATGGGGAAGAGACGTGTCTTAGTTAGAAAAGGACAGTACCCTTCCTGGGTGGATGGACTGCACACACACCCATACAGACACAAGCTGACATGCACATATACGCCAACATATACATGCATTGAACATACATAAAAATACATGTACACACAAGTATCCATAGACAACACCATCCTGATCTCAAAAATGGCTCCCCAGTGTCAGCTGCTCCCCTGTAGTCGGTGTGGCTAGAGAACAGTTAGGGAGTGCTCAGGAGGAAGTTGCATGAGACTCCACAGTTCCTAACAGGGCATGGAGTCCACAGAGTACCACCAGGTTTGTGTGGACCCGGCATACAGATACCAGCTCTGTTGTAGACCAGCAAGCTTGGCCAACACAGAAGAAAAACACTTTCAAAAAACATTTTAAGGCATGTGCCTTTAATCCCAGCACTTGGGAGACAGAGGCAGGCAGACCTCTATGAGTTCAAGGTCAGCCTGGTCTACATAGTGAGTTCCAGACCAGCTGGGGCTACAGGGAGACCCTGTCTCTAAAAGACCAAAAAAAAAAAAAAAAAAAAAAAAAAAAAAAAAAAAAAAAAAAAAAAAAAAAGACATTTTAAACAGGAGGACAGAAGAAAAGAATGGCCAACCCGCAGGTCCTTACTCGTTTAGTGAGTGGGAGGCTCACGCTACATCTGCTGCATCCAGTGTATAATGGAAATAGAAGAGCCTATCAAATAGAGGCTAAAAGCTCTTGGAATGTGATGGTAATTAAGACTTTGGAACAGCTCTGAGACAAGAGATAGGTATGGGGGAGGCAACGGGAGTCTTTTCCCCTGCCCCCTGCCCTGACCCAGGATAGAAGTCTTTGTTTTCCAAAGCTGTCACATTAGTGTAACCTTTACCCAGTATAGAAATCTTTGTTTCCCAAGGCTTTCACATCTCTGTTACCTTTGCAGCCCTATGTTATCTTACTTAATTACCATGTACATGCTTTGTACCTTGTTGGATAGGTGTGTCCTCTGAAAGGAGCAACTGACTGAACCTCTGACCCTAAGAGACTCAGTAGAAAGGGAGGAAGACAGTCACCCCTCCCACCCAACTGGTCAGTTTCAGTTGCTTGAGAGAGAGGGTCTAAGGACAGACACAGGAAGCTGGGGAGGCGGCAGGAAGTTCGCCATCTTGGCCAGGGCACCAGCGGCCACGGATCTAGGAAGCTCGGCCGAGATGTGGGAGAAAAAAACCCACGGGGCATGCCTTTCTTTGTAAGTAACCCTCTTCTGGACATCATAAACTCTGTAGGAAAACCCAAACACATTGTGTCGGTTTTGTCTGTTGGTAGCAAGGACAGCGTGGTGGTTGCAGGGAGAAGGTCGCATCGCGCCTCACAGAGGACCTGGGAGCCAAGAGTACACGCACGCAGCACAGAAGAGAATTTGGCTTTACACACCTCTGCTCGCATTCCTCACATGAATATAAAAACCCTCCAAAACTTGAACAAGGGGTGTGACTCCTTTATGGAAGCACTCCATGGGTCAGTCCTGCTAGTGTCAAATTAAACTTCCTCTCCTCTCCTGACTTTGGCTGTTGGTCTTTGATTTTTCCATAACAAGTGAACCCCAGACTATTGGTGACACAGAGACTCAGCTGGCTCTGTGGGTGGAACATCCCTGAGGTCTGCTGCACCTCTGGGGAAGGATTAATGCTTCTTGAAAGGAGGGCTCACAGAATGTGATCCTGGCACAGAGCGTGCTGTACTGTCCAGTCCTCTTCTGAGCTCCATAGGCATTGCACCATATGTGTTCACTTATATACATACATATATATATGCACTTCTATACATAAGTTAAAAATAGTAAAAAAATTTTAAGTATTTAAAAAACAAGCAGTTGTCTGTAGTTTGACTTTTATTATCCTTTATGTAATATATATCCTATAAAGGATATATGTTTTTCTATCTTTTTAGTATCAATTTAATACATTAAGAATTTAATGGAGGGGCTGGAGAGATGATGGCTCAGTGGTTAAGAGCACTGACTGCTACTGCTCTTGCAGAGGACCCTGGTTTGATTCCTAGCACCACATGGCTGCTAAGAACCGTCCTTAACTCCAGTTCCAGAGGAATCCGAAGCCCCCTTCTGACCTCCACGGCATTGCACAACACGGGTGTACTCACATACATGTAGGCAATATACTCATGCACATAAAATAAAAATAACGAAATTCTTTTTTTAAAAAAAGGGAATTTAATGGAAATGTAGGCAAAATGACTTAACAGGTAAATATGTTTCCACTAAGCCTGATGACCTGAGTTCAATCCCCAAAACCTTCATGGTGGAAGAGGAGAATTGACTCACAAGTTGTCCCCTGACCTCCACATGCACACTGTGGCATACCCAAACACAAATCATACACTTACATAATAAATAATTTTTTGTTTATTTTTATTTTATATGTATGAGTGTTATGCCTGCATGTATGTAAATGCACCAGGACGACAGATGAGGGGGTTGGATCCCCTGGAGCTGGAGTTGTGGATGGTTGTTAGCCGCCATGTGGGTGCTGGGATTCAAGCCTGAGTCTTCTGCAAGAGCTGCTAGTGCCCTTAACTGCTGAGCCATCTCTCCAGGCCCCTTAATAAATAAGTTTTAAAACTGTTATATAATGAATTATGCCTTTAAATTATCATTGTAACATAGATACTTATTTTCCTTGTTCCTATTAATAATTTTGGATTTTTGTAATATGGATGTAGCTAGTTTTGTTTCAGTTAGAAACATTACAGATTTACCCTTTAAATAAATATGCTACTGGGTGTGGTGGCACATGCTTTTTTTTTTGGTACATGCTTTTAATCCCAGCACTTGGGAGGCAGAGGCAGATGGGTCTCTGTGAGATCAAGGCCAGTCTGGTCTACATAACAAGACCAGCTGGGGCTACAGGGAGACCTTGTCTCAAAAAAACAAAAATAATAAATATGCCAGTGAAAATGACTTTATGTAACCCTATATAATAATAAAAATAACCTTTAGGAAACCCATTACTTTGTAAACAATTTAAAAATATAATTTTTGAGCCGGGTGTGGTGGTGCACGCCTTTAATCCCAGCACTCAGGAGGCAGAGGCAGGCAGATCTCTGTGAGTTCAAGGCCAGCCTGGTCTACATAGTGAGTTCCAGGACAGCTGGGGCTACAGGGAGATCCTGTCTCAAAAAGACGGCCCCCCCAAAATTTTTTTTTTGTAAAAGAGTTTGAACATAGGGTCTCTGCATGAGTGGACAGTGCTTCTCCCAGCAGACATGGGTTATTAAATGAAAACCTCAGTGTCAGGTATGGGATACCTCTTTATGAGTTATTGGTCAGAGCACCCCAAAGGCTCCCAAAACAGCACAGCCTCCTGCCTTGGCTCAGGCAGTCATAGGCCCTAGGGGGGAACCTACTACTATTGTTCTGCTAAGTGGGCATGTTGTCAAACTGCCTTCTTAGTATTCATGGTTATCCCCATAGATTAGGGTTGCTCTCAACTCTGGCCAAAGAAGCTTTTTTTCTGCAAGAAGCAGCAGTTAATGCAGAGACTCACAACTACTTAGTGCTGAGCATGAGTGAGTGACAGTTCAGTGCTCAGCCCTAAAGTACTAAAGGGACATTTATACCAACCCCCCCACCCCAAGGCTCAAGGAACATCCCAGAAGAGAGAGGGGAAAGAATGTAAGAGCTGGAGGATGGGGAGGAGTGCTCTAGGGGACGTGACGTGGCCATCGCACTTGAACTCCCTGCAGCTGTTGTTACCTGCACAAGATCAAGCCAACAAGATCGGTCAACATTCCAACAGCACTAATTGGACTCAGTAGGCTATGCCCCCCAAAGAGAGCGAGGACATGAGGGTGGGTAGAGGACATGTTGGAGGGTGTCCAGGAGAGGGTCGAGGGTAGATATCATCAAGATTCTTTGTATACACATAGGAAATTGTCAAAGAATAAATAAAAGATATTCCCAAAAGTATTTTTAATTATGTTTGGGAGAAAGGTGCCACAGAGAAGTGAAACCCCAAAGCCAGGAGCAGCGACACATACACATGCCTGCAGTCCCCAGTACTCAAGGGTCAGAAGCAAGAAGATGGCTGCAAATTAAAGGTCAGCCTGGGCTACATATTCAGACATCTTCTGAAAACAAACAAACAAACAAAAAGCAAACAAACAAAGAAAACAGGACCTGGGGATGTGGCCGGGTTGGTAGATGCCTGCTTAGCATTCACAAAGCTCTGGCAGCACATAAACGAGGCAAGGTGCATTCCTGTAATCCTAGCAGCCAGGGAGGTAGAGGCGGGCAGACCACGAGTTCAAGGCCAGGCTCAGCTACCTAGCAAGTTTAAGACCAGCTGGGCCACATGAGACCCTGTCTCAAAACAACAACAACAATAAGGGAAACACAGGAGACTGGGGACCCAGCTCCTCTTGGTGCCCCAACCGGACTCAGAGGCTTCCTGTGCAGACAATAATGTTGGTTTGGATTTTCAAAGCTGATGTAAGCTTTCACAGGTCGTATTGTCTTGGGGCTCAGGAGATGCCCTTCTATTTTACCACACACACTGGTTGCCTCCTCATTTGCCACGTGGAAGTCCCCTATTCCCTTGCCTTGGAGAGAGCTGCAATCTGTGCATGCAGTGTCTTGTTGTGCCCAGATAACGGACCCCCAAGAATAACCATGGAATCCAGAGGGCATGCAAGAAAAAAGAGTCTTTATTCGGGCTTAAGCTCAGGCTCTCAGACCTCACCAACGCAATGGATCTGTGCTGAGAGCCCTGATTGCAGGGGGAGGAAGCCTTTTATAGGTTTTAGACCAAGGAGGAGGGGAATAACAGGGTTACATCTTGATTGGTCCGAGGAGCCCGCGTGCGCCAACACACTTTTGAATTGATTGGTTACAAGGGATACAGTCCTGGGGGTTTCTCATTGGTGGGTGCTACCCTCAGAGCTATGGAATGTACTGTTATCTGTGAGGCCAGAAGTATCTGTTCTTACCTTATAAGGCTGCTATATGCCTGGGCCTGCTTGATCTATAGCCTCCTGGGGTGGGGGTAGTAGATGGAGATTATGACATGCCTGGACAGGTCCAGGCTTGCCTGAAACAGCTAGTCAAAATGGGGTCAGTGCATTTTGTCCTCTCAGCCTAGCAATCAAGTGGTTTACAGAAGAGAGAAAGAGCCGTTATTCCTAAAGAGGGGCAGGGGTCTCAGGAGTCCGGGCAGGGGGCCACGGAGGAGGGTTTCA
This sequence comes from Nannospalax galili, assembly GCF_000622305.1. NCBI lineage: Eukaryota > Metazoa > Chordata > Mammalia > Rodentia > Spalacidae > Nannospalax > Nannospalax galili. Next base: position 421,341 of record NW_008344211.1, on the reverse strand, counting down.
CATTTCCCCCTCTCCTTGTAACTTAGAGAAGACCCAATCATGGTTCTAGGTTGGGGTCCCTAATAGGGGTTCCAAGGGCTGATCCTGGGACCTCAGGACCATGAGTCATACTGTACTCACTCGTTCTTTAATGAAGGCAGCCAGCCGATTGATGATACACAGCCCAATAGTTATTATTAACAGAAGGAGGATTATAGGTCCAGCTAAGGCGGAGACTAAGGTGGTGAGCCAGGGAGACCAATTAAATAGTTGCTCATACCATCCAGGGTCCTTTTGTTCTCTATCCTTGATACGTTTCCTGAGCAGAGCCATAGAATCTCTCATCACCCCAGAGTGGTTAGCAGAAAAGCAGCATTCTTCTTTTAGGGCTGCACACAAGCCCCCTTGTTGCATAAGAAGGCGGTCAAGACCTCTTCTATTCTGTAAGGCGACCTCTGCTGGGGAGTTTAGGGATTGTTCTAATTTAGTTACAGACTGTTCCAGACTCCTGAGGTCTGCATCAGTCCTACCTGGAGGGCTCTGTAGTTTTGGTCCTGTAAAATTAAGGCTGAGGTGCCCACTCCGGTCGCTCCAGCTATACCTAGACCAATTAAGGAGGATAACGAAATGGCTGCAGTCCCTATGGCTCTCTTAGTTTTGAGGGCAGAAAGGGGTGCGTAGGCTAGCTCCATCTGGGTCTCCCCATAGTAAGTCATCTTGGGGAATAACTGTACCATGACACAGTAACCTTTTATGTTATTCAGGACAGTCCCGTGAATGCAGGGGGTCAAACCAGTAGAGCAAGCCCGCCATCCAGAAGTGGCAGAGTAATAAGTACCATTTGAAACAGAGACTATGTGGTTACATAGCCCTGAGGGTACCTGGGCACCAGGGGGGAGGGCACAGGTCCCTGCCCCAGTTACTTGCTGGAGAGAAAGTATTCCCTGCTGTCCCCAGGTGCATTGGTTACTACTAACTCGGGAGTAATTACCTACTACAGCTTTGCCCACATAGAAGGGTGGCTGAGCACTCAGACAAAGCCAGCACTCCACAGCTAGGTCCAGCTTGGAGGCACTGAGCACCTCAAAAGTGGAGGTGATCAGCGGCCAAATAGGGTGGTCTGAGGGTGAAGCTGTAGGTGTCCCCGCAACTACGGCTGTCCTCCCAAAGACTGTTGTATTTTCCCTCAGAGGCAGGGGCTTAGGGCTGGGGTTGGATTCTAGGGGTACTAAAACCAGGTGGGGGCCAACACCTTGGGGTACCAGTGAGGTGGGAGTTTTCTTTCTGAGGATGATAGTGAAGAACCCCCCTGGGCTTGGGTTGAGAGTTCTCAGTCCCCAGGTTTTTCCTACCTCCCAGGTGGTGTCTCTTTTTCCTGCATCAGTAAACACCACCTTAACAGGGTTGCAGCCTGTTTTCATAGGACATGTTCTAACTTTCCGCCCACGATAAATGGCGTCAGGGGTGTTGTTACGGACAATCTTGATAAGATCATCTTCAACAGGGGCTGTCCAGTAGATGTCCCCCACATCGTTTTCCCCAGTCTCTAACTGCTCCCAGGACAGACATAGTAATAAGCATGGCGTAGCCCTCCATGGCTCTGTCCAGGGAGTAAGCGTTGGAGATCGAAGCCTAGCTCTGGGTGCCAGGTGTTTAGTGGGGTGATCTTGGATGTCTGGACCAGGATGTCTCCAGTAGAGGTGTCCAGGAGCTGCCAGGTGAGACTGTAAGGTTGATGAGGGTTAGCAGTTATACATACGTTCATTCCAAACAGCAGAGTAAACATCAAGAGCGGCACAGCCTTAGCTTGAGGGGATTGTCTGCATTCTTGTGGACTTTCCATATTGTTGGATCCAGTGTAGAGGTCAACAGAAGGCAATGGTGTCTGGGACTGGGTAGGAACTTGCTAGTCGGACATGAGTGTGATGGATACAGGTGGCAACTCCGTCTACCTTCACCACCGTTGGGGTTGTCAGGAGCACTACGTATGGTCCTTTCCAGCGAGGTTCCAAGGTCTCTCGGCGGTGTCTGCAGACATAGACCCAATCGCAGGCTGGTAGTTGTGCAGGGGGAGCAGTCTCATAGATAGCTTTCAGCCAGGGCCATACGTCCCTATGTGCCTGAGCCATCGCTTCTAGAGAATCAAGCAACTGTTGGTTATCAAATTCAGCAGTTAGTTCAGTTCTTAGACTGGGGAGGATGGGGGGGGTCTTCCAAACATGATTTCATAGGGGGTCAATCCTAGCAGATAGGGTGAGTTCCTCACCCTATACAGGGCAAAGGGAAGGAGAGCCACCCAGTCCCTGCCAGTCTCCATGGTTAATTTGGTAAGGGTCTCTTTTAGAGTCCTATTCATCCTCTCTACCTGTCCTGAGCTCTGGGGCCTGTACGCACAATGTAATTTCCATCATGCCCCCAATATCCTAGCTAATTCCTGGGTTACCTGTGATGCAAAGGCTGGCCCGTTGTCAGAGCTCAGAAGGGCTTGGATGCCATACTTGGGTAAAATGTCCTCCAGCAATTTCTTGGCCACCACCTGAGCCATCTCATGCTTGGTGGGGAAGGCTTCAGTCCATCCTGAAAAAATGCCTGCCAGAACTAGTAGATATTTGTAACCATACTTGCCTGGCTTAACTTCTGTAAAGTCCATCTCCCAGTAGGCCCCTGGTCTAGAGCCCCTCATTCAAGCCCCTTTTTCTTTAGGATGGTTTTCAGCATTGGTCAGCTTGCAACTAAGGCATGCACAGGCAACTGCATTAACCAGTGGGCAGAGATTCAAGACTTTTATGTGAGCATTTCTTAAGAGTTCAGCTGTTTTCCTTGTACCCAGGTGAGTGGTTCGGTGGATGTGTGTGAGGAGGTCTTTGGCCAAGTCGTTCGGTAGAATAATTCTACAGTCTCCTGTATGCCACCAAACCTCGATCTTTTGGGTCATGGGAAGTTTGTGTATCAATTTCATATCCTCTTGGGAATAGTGAGGCTGATCAGGTAGGACAGCGGGGCCAGGATCTGGCAGTTGGATTGGCAAAATCTGGAAGGCCTCCAAAGCTACTTCTTTGGCAACCCAGTCTGCTCTCTGATTTCCCTGAGCTATGGGCATGTTGGCTTTCTGGTGCCCGGGGCAGTGGATAATAGCCAACTTCTTAGGCAGCCATAGAGCTGCCAACAAGTCAAGAATTTCTTGTTTATTTTTAATAGCTTTTCCCTCCACTGTGAGCAGCCCCCTTTCCTGCTAAATGGCTCCATGCACATGTGCCATAGCAAAGGCATATCAGCTGTCTGTGTACACAGTCAATCGTCTGTTCTTTCCGAGCCTAAGGGCCTCAGCCAGAGCTATCAGTTCAGCCCTCTGAGCCGAAGTTCCTGCCTGCAAAGCCGCCGCCCAAACAGTCTGTCTGTTACCACCGCCGCCCCTGCATACCTCCGCCCATCCTTCATGAAACTGCTACCATCAGTGAACCAAGTAGCTTCTGCATCAGAGAGTGGCCGATCAGTCAGGTCATTTCTGAGCCCATGTACCTGGCTCAGGATCCCCGTGCAATCATGCAGGGGCACGTCCAAGTCGGGGTTGAGCAGCAGGGTGGCTGGGTCAAGGGTGGTGCTTGGGAGGAACTGAATTCTCGGAGGGTTAAGAAGTAAGCTCTGATAATGGGTTATTCGGGCGTTGCTCAACCAGCGGTCTGGTGGCTGCTTAAGAACTCCTTCAATAGCATGAGGAGTGGTGATGTGCAGTTCTTGCCCTAATGTCAATTTATCTGCATCCCTGACTAGAAGGGCAGTAGCAGCTATAATCCACAGACACGGTGGCCATCCTGCAGCTACTGGATCAAGTTTCTTAGACAAGTATGCCACTGGTCTATTCCAGGGTCCTAATGTTTGAGTCAGGACTCCTTTGGCTATTCCTTTCTTTTCATCTATGTAGAGGTGGAAAGGCTTGGTGACATCGGGAAGCCCCAAAGTTGGGGCCGTCAGGAGGGCTTGCTTAATTTCATTAAAGGCCCTTTCTCTTTTCCCCATCCAAATGAAAGTCTCATTCTCTTTTGTAGCCTCATAGAGAGGCTTAGCCAATTTGGCAAACCCTGGGATCCAGAGGCGACAAAACCCTGCTGATCCCAAAAACTCTCTCACTGCTCTCCTGGAGTTGGGGACCGGAATCTTCAGCACCATTTCTTTCCTGGCATCTGTGAGTCATCTTTGTCCTTCCTTTAGAATGTACCCTAGATAAATCACTTCTCAATGACACATTTGTGCCTTCTTAGCAGGTGCCCAATATCCTAACCTGCCCAGAGTCATCAGCAACTCCCTAGTTCCTTGCTGACATAGTAGAGTGTCATCAGCAGCTATCAGGATGTCATCTACATACTGCAATAGGGTGAGCTGGGGGTGTTCCAGCCTGTACTCACCCAGATCTTCATGAAGTGCCTCATCAAAGAGAGTGGGCGAGTTCTTGAATCCCTGAGGCAGGTGAGTTCATGTCAGTTGTCTGTTGAAACTGACCTCCAGATCTTGCCATTCGAAGGCAAAGAATGGCTGGCTGTCCTTGGCTAAGGGCAGGCTAAAGAAGGCGTCTTTTAAATCTAGTACAGTATACCAGCTCCTAGAGGACGGCAAGGAGCTCAGGAGGGTATAGGGATTAGGCACCGTGGGATGGATATCCATGACCCGCTTATTTACTTCTCTTAGATCCTGTACTGGCTGGTAATCTTCTGAGTTTGGCTTCTTTACCGGGAGGAGAGTTGTATTCCATGCAGACTTGCAGGGTACTAGGATTCCCTGGTCTCTTAGCCTCCAGATGTGTGGGATAACCCCTTATCTGGCTTCATGGGACATGGGATACTGCCAGAAGGGTTCCCGGTTTCAACTCCACCCAGATGGGTGGCCGGTGAACCCCTGATCTGGCTTCATGGGACATGGGATACTGCTTCACCTGAGCCAGAAAGGCTCGTGGTTTCAGCTCCACCCAGATGGGTGGCCGGTGGGCTGCCAGCCTCATCCCTCTAGTCTCAGCCCAGGCCAGAGGAAATTCCTGCAGCCAAACAGAAATCTCCATTGGCTGTGGGTCCAGTTTTTGGTGCAGTTGATACTCGTCTTCCAGTTGCAAGGTCAGTACCTGAATGGGGTGGCATCCTTTATCTATTAAATGAACCCCGTTAGGTGAAAAATGGATGTGGGCTCCAATTTTGGTAAGCAAGTCTCTACCTAAGAGTGGGTAGGGGCAATCTGGCATGATTAGGAAGGAATGGGACACCCAGCCCATGCCTAAGTCCACTTTCCTTCGGGTGGTCCATGAATATTGGTTCATGCCAGTTGCTTCCTGTACCCAAGACCTTTTGTTTGACAATTTCCCTAGCATCTCTGTTAACACTGAATGTTGAGCACCTGTGTCTACATGGAAGCTCACAGGTGTCCCCTCCACTCTGAGAGTTACTCTGGGCTCAGGGAGGGGATCCAAACCCCGTCCTACCTATTCACTCCATTCCCCAAGCTCCAGGACTCGTGTTCCTTCATGGACCTTCTCCTGCCCGGCCAGTCTTCTGGACATTCCTTCTTCCAATGGCCCATTTTCTTACAATAGGCGCATTGGTTTTTCAACAATTTTGGTTGCCCTTCTGGGCAGATAGGCATTGCAACTGGTGTTCAGCAGATAGGCATTGCAACTGGCATTCTCTTTCACCTGGGGACCTGGTCGATGTGGCCAGGAGGATCTTGGCAAAGTCACGGGTCTGCTTGGCACTGGAGGTGGTGGTGACCTGGGCCTACTTTTCCTCAGGACTCTCTCAATGATTGTAGACTTTCTCAGCCACCGCCAGATGCTCTGGCAGGGTTTTATCTGCCAGTCTGTCCAATTTCTGCAATTTGCACCTAATATCAGGTGCTGATTCACGAACGCCAGGATCACTGCATTCTTATTCTCAGGTGCTTCCGGGTCCATTGGGGTATAGGTACGGAATGCCTCAAGGATCCTTTCTAGGAATGCTGTGGGTGATTCTGCCCTCCCTTGCTGCACACCACTGATCTTGGCCAGATTGGTGGGATGCCTTGCAGCCACCCAGAGACCCCCCATTAGAGTCTGGCAGTAGACCCGGAGCCTCTCCTTACCTTCAGCCACATTGAAGTCCCAATTTGGCCTAACCAGGGAAAAGGCTTCATCTATCAGGGCCTGATTGATGGTGGGATTCCCATCCACCCCAGGGACCAGCTTGCGGGCTTCAACCAGGATCCGGTCTCTTTCTTCAGTGGTGAACAGGACCTGCAAAAGCTGCTGAATATCACCGCATGTGGGCTTGTGGGTAAACAAAACAGATTCTACCAAATCAATTAGACCTTGGGGCTTTTCAAAGAATTTAGCTGTCTGCAGCTTCCAATTGTAGAAGTCGCTAGTTGCAAATGGCCAATACTGCATCTGTTGGGCCCCCGCTTCAGTGAGGGGCCCCACAGCCCAGAGGGGAAATAAAGTAGAGTATGCCAACAGCCGTGGCTGCCCCCTTTGGACCCTCCTCCGTGTCTGCGGAGGGTGTTCTTCTGCCTCCTGTGGTGGGGCTGCCTCCGCCTCCCCTGGGGTGTCCTGAGGCTCTGCTTGTGGGACAGGCTGATAGGGGGGTGGCTCAAGCAGACGTTCTTCCCCTGTGCCTCCTTGTAAGACAGGGTAGAGAGGGGCAAAGGGTTTAGTTTCATTTCTCTGCCGCTCATCCTCACGCAGGGTGAGGGCAGTCAGCTTTGGGCCAATGGGGGGAGGAGGAAGGAACTGCTTTAACCATTTCAGAGGCTCCTCCACCATAACCTGCCAAGTTGTGATGTAAGGGACCTGATCAGGGTGGCCTGGAAGGCCATAAATTATATCCTTTACTCTGTAGATGGTGGGCAGGTCGAACATTCCCTCTCCAAGCCAACCAGCCCCAAAGGTCGGCCATTCATTCCTGCAAAACATAAAGAGCTTCCCTTTCTTTACTCCTAACCCCAGGCTATCAGCCTAGGCTTTGAACTCCGAGAAGTCATCCTGGAAAGGGCTAAGAGGAGTTACTTGGTTCTGTCCCATCTCTTCTAATGCAGTAAGAGTCACAAACACAACAAAAAGCACAAACACACAGAAAAACAACACACAGTTGGCGCCTTAAATTGAAAATAGGACAATGGCCTCTCGCCTCCTGGCGGGCGTGACCCGCTCCGTCCTTCCAAATTTACCAAGGGGATCCAATCCCCACCAGGTGGGTCCGGGATGTCTCCTGAGTCCCACGGCCTGGGGCCTTACAGCACGTCCGCCTAGACGTCCAACAGGCAATCTCAAACTGGGCCCAAAAGCCAGACACGCACAAATACAAAAGACACAAAGACAAGAGACACTCACGGATCGGATCAGGCAGACTCAGCACCCTGGGGTCCCTTGGGGGGGGGGTCTTGGGGATCCCGGACGAGCCCCCAAATGTTGTGCCCAGAGAATGGACCCCCAAGAATAACCACGGAATCCAGAGGGTGTGCAAGAACAAAGAGTCTTTATTTGAGCTTAAGCTCAGCTCTCAGACCTCACCAACGCAATGGATCTGTGCTGAGAGCCCCGATTGCAGGGGGAGGAAGCCTTTTATAGGTTTTAGACCAAGGGAGGAGGGGAATAACAGAGTTACACCTTGATTGGACCAAGGAGCCCGCGCGCACCAACACACTTTTGAATTGATTGGTTACAAGGGATACAGTCCTGGGGGTTTCTCATTGGTGGGTGCTACCCTCAGAGCTATGGAATGTACTGTTATCTGTGAGGCCAGAAGTATCTGTTCTTACCTTATAAGGCTGCTATATGCCTGGGCCTGCTTGATCTATAGCCTCCTGGGTTGGGGGTAGTAGGTGGAGATTACGACATGCCTGGACAGGTCCAGGCTTGCCTGAAACAACTAGTCAAAAGGGTCAGTGCAGTTTGTCCTCTCAGCCTAGCAATCGAGCAGTTTACAGAAGCGAGAAAGAGCCGTTATTCCTAAAGAGGGGCAGGGGTCTCAGGAGTCCAGGGTAGGGGACCACAGAGGAGGGTTTCACAGTCTCAGATGTTCCTGGAAGTGGAACTGCTGGGCCAGAGGCTCAGGGCCTCTCCACTACCTGACTCTTCCCAGGCTGTGCCAAGTAAGACACCACCTTCACCCTCAAGCCCAGACTCTCAAGATCAGGATTTTGGCCTTCCGTCACTGTGGTGCTGTGTGCGAAATGGAACCTTGGGTTTTTGTTGTCTTATTTACAAGTTGGGTGGAGGATTTTGAACGTGTTTGTCAGTTGTTGGTTTTATTCTGCAAGTTGCAGGTTTCTGTTCTTGTTCATTTTCTACAGGGTTGTTTTTCTTGAGTGCTGAATTGTGTTCTGCTTCACTCATACGATCTGCGTGTACCACTTTTAAATTTAATGTATTTAGGTGCATTTTAAAATTCATTTCTTTGGACATACTAGGGATTGAACCTAGAGCCTTGCACGTGCTATGGAAGCGTTCTACCACTGAGCTATATCTCTGGCACTCTTTTTACTTTTTTATTTTGAGTCAGCGTCTCACAAAGTTGCCCAGGCTGACCTTTAACTCAGATTGTAGCCCAAACAGGTCTTGAAGTTGTGATTCTCCTGCCTCAGCCTCCCAATTTCTGGGATAATAGATCTCTACTCCTGGACCAAGTTTTCTTTTTCACGATCTGAGTTCGGGGCATCTTACAGGTGTGGATCTTAGTTCAGAGAGACCTGATTCCAAAGGATTGCACCAGGGACACGTGGTTAGAAATGGAAAGGAAGATGGTTGCCGAAGAAGGGGAAAGCACTCTTGAGAGCAGATGTGAGCTACGTGAGAAGCAGGAAAAAGCACACACTCCAAAAGCCGAGGGCTGGAGCCTCGTGACCCTTTATAGGGCTGTATTTGCCCAGCATCTGCTCTGCTGTCTTCTCACGCATGTCCTGTCCCTTACATGAAGCCCAAGTGAGGAAGGGCTTTCATTAAAACTGCTGTCTTTACAGTCCCTACTGTCCTAGTTAACATTAACTGTCAACTTGACACAGCCTCAACTCACCTGAATCAAAAAATGTCTTTAAAAAAATTTTTTTAACTTATTTATTCTTATTTTACATGTAATGCGTGTTTTGCCTGAATGTAAGTGCACCTTACATTCAGTGTTGTGCAATGCCCGCAGAGGCCAGAGGAGGGCATTGTATCCCTTGAACTGGAGTTACAAATGGTTGTTAGCAGCCTTGTGGGTGCTGGGAATCCAACCCAGGTCCTCTGGGAGAGCAGCCAGTGGTCTTAACCTCTGAGCCATCTCTCCAGCCACTGAAAAACATCTTAATTGAGCAGTTGTCTTTGTGAAGTCTGTCTGTGGAGAAGTCTGTGAAGGATTGTCTAGATGGTCTTAACTGATGCAGGAGGGTCCAGTCTACTGTGGGCAGTACCATCCTGAGGTGGGTGGTCTTAGCTGTGTAAGAAAGGTAACTAAGCATCCAGCATTCCTCTGTGGTTCCTGCCCTCAGATTCCTGCTTTGAGTTCCTGCCGACTTCCATCTGACGGACCATGAGCTGGCAGTGTAAGATTAAGTAAACCCCTTCCTCCCCAAGTCGGTTTTGGTCCGAGTGTTTATCAGAGCAGCAGAGGGAAACCAGAACACTTACTCTCCTGTCACAGTCTCTAAAAAAAGAAAACCTTTTCTTATTCCAGCCTCTTAAACATATTTTCACATTATGTCCTAAAGTTACAAAGCTTCGCTTTTCTCCGTGAAGTTTATTTCTGTGTGTGGTGTGAAGGAGGCCCCATATGGAGCAACTAACTCCACAGTACTGTTGACACCCTCCCACATCCCCACCAAGCTGCATGTCCCATCTTCCACGTCTGCCCCAAGTCTGCCTCCACACTCCAGTCCTGGCCCCACCTCTGTCCTTCATCCCCCACTTCTCTTGCCTGGAGATGTGGTGGGAAGGCACCTGCTTCCTGGGAACATTGCTGCTCTTGGCCCAAGCCTACAATCCTACCACTTGGAAGGCTAAGGTAAGAGGATTGCTGTGAATTCACGGCCAGTCTGTTAATAGTAGGCTGATGAGGTCTACATAGCAAAACCCTGTCTCAAAAAGCCAAAAACAAAACAAAATGAACAAGGAAACAAAAACCTGCCTGGGATTTTTATTGGAATTGCAGGATTTATAGATTAATCTGGTTAAATCTAATCTTGTAAACTCACACCCTCCAGCCCACTGGCAACACTTCAGACTCCCACACCTTTCACATTCTTCTCTGGGATAATTGCCTGCGTCTTTTGAGGGGAGATTTAGTCGCAGGTACTACAGCAGTTGGTGGATCCTGAAAGAGATGGTTCTGTTTTTCATTTTTTAATTGGTTACTGACATGCTCTGGGATAGTGTGAATGATCCTCCCTCCTATAGCCTGACTTCTAAACTGTCAACGAGTCCATCTCTCCCTCTCTAATTGTTTTGTTTTTCCTTTCTCCTCTTACAGCATCGTTGAAACTTCCAATTAAATAAAAACTTGAGGCTCCTCCCTCCCACACATCCCCCTCCAGGGCCCATGCCGGACCCTGGTTCCAGTGGGCTAATCCATGGCTGCTCTAAGGGCCACAGGTGCTCCACAGGCAAGCACTGTGTTCTGTTGACGTTTTCACCGTTAAACTGATTGTTTTCTGTCTCTCATAGGGACTGCTGACAGACATACTTCAACTTGCAGACCCTCCTGCTCCTGGGAAGCCACACAGGGTCCCTGGTATGGTGTGGGTATGTGCAGGCAGAATTACAGTGTTGGGTCTGATGGTGGCTCTGCAGGATCTTATTTCCAATTCCAAAACCCAGAAGGCACTGAAAAGCAAAGTTGTTTGGGTTTTGTTTTTGTGTTTTTGTTTCCGGCAAACTCATTTGCAAAGAAAGCTGAGCTGAACGCCTGAGGCACCATCTGGTCCTCTGGACCCCACTCGGTGAGAATCTTTGCAAGTCACACTGGGAGTTACAGCATGTTGGCCCTGGAAGCCGCCCCAGACCCTGCTGGGTGTCACACGCCATGTGGCACGTGTGCAAAATTCAGAATCTGCCACACTGCTTGCTGTAGGGTTTTGGGAGCAGGACGCAGAGCTGTGTTGTATCTGAGGTTTTGCAGAGTAGTAAACTGGCCTCTGAGACCTCATGGTTTGGCAGGAGGGGTGGGGTGTCTGGATCCAGATTCCATTTCCTAAAGGTTAATGACTTATTCAAAATTCTCTCTGGAGCCTGTGTGGGTCTCCTGCAGGGTCATGAGCGTACGGTGGCTCAGGTCTGTCTTTCTGTGCCGTGTGACTCTTTCCAGTCTTTCAGGAGCACTGGCTGCTGATCTCTCAACTCCACTGGCTCTAAATAACCCTCCTGGAGTTTCCCATTGCTCTTTCTAAGGTCTTAAACTGAGGTTTGCACCTGCCGTGTTTCCTGAGAACTCTCCAGGCCTCAGGTACTACCTGACTGTCACTTGGGTGTCACATACACTGCCCTGTGATGGCTCCAACTTTGGATTGTGTGTGTGTGTATGTGTGTGTGTGTGTGTGTGTGTGTGTGTGTGTGTGTGTGTGTGATGAGCATGTGGGTATCCTTAGAGGCCAGAAGAGGGTGTCAGATCGCTTGGAACTGAAGTTACAGACAGTTGTTAGCCACCATGTGGGTTCTGGGAATCGAGCCCGGAGCCTCTGCAAGAGCAGCCAGTGCTCTTAGCTGCTGAGCCGTCTCCAGCCCCATAACCCACTTTGACTTGGTCTCTTCACAGGTGAGCCATTTGGGAGCAAACTTCTACTGTTAGCAGTGTCCACAGGATTCCAGACCTTTGAGACAAGCTCCTCTGTCCCCTGGGAGGACATGTTGTGTCAGGCTGGAGATGGACCCAAAGGACTAGCAGTGCTCATGCTGAAACGTCCCCAGCTTGACGCTGCAGTTGTCGGTGCCATCCAGTCTCTGCTGGCCTGAGCTGTTTGGCAGCTCTGAGTCCCTGGCCCTCATTACTGTCAATTGTGGCGTGTTTGGGTGGATATTACTGACTCTATCCTCACACATGCTTTTTCCTTAAATTAAACTGAGCTTGTCACTGCGGGCCCTGGGTCTGGTTGGCATTTAAATGGTCCGTCTTTGCATTTTCCAGTCTCCCACCTCCCGCGTGGCTTCATTTAACATGTAGCAACGTCTATTTATTTTTTTGTTTGTTTGTTTGTTTTTGTCTTTTTGAGACAGGGTCTCCCTGTAGCCCCAGCTGTCCTGGAACTCACTATGTAGACCAGGCTGGCCTTGAACTCACAGAGATCCACCCACCCCTGCCTCTTGAGTGCTGGGATTAAAGGTGTGAGCCACCACGCCCAGTTTGTTTTTTGAGACAAGGTCTCACTATGTAGCCCAGGCTGCCTCTAACTCTCAGTCCTCAGCCTCCAAAGTATCAGTTTGCTTTGTGTGACACAAAAGTAAATGCTCTGTTTTCAAGCTGAGTTAAACTTGTTAATGTTTCATCCACCCTGCTCCCGGAGTCAGGGTCACACTTTCACAGACAAGCACCTCAGTTCTCGACTAAGCATCTAAATGATGTGCACCTTTCACCAGAGCTACATCTTTATTTCCCTCACTCTAAGTGGCACATTGTCGAGGAACCACGTGTCAGCCCCTGGCAGCAGTGGCGTCACGACCTTCAGCCCTTCTGACTCTGAAGCCTGTTGGTCTTTTTCCTCTGATGCATTTGGGACATTGCTTGTTCTTGGCACTAGGGTGGCCCAGACACAGGTGGAGACTATCCCCCAGTGTCTAAGCCTCCCAGGTGCCAAAATAGTCCTGTGGCTGTTCCTGCTAAATTATGGAGTGTGGCCACTCAGGTCCAAATCTTTGCTCAAGCTGGAGGGTAAGGCTCAGGCCTTCTATGATTGAAACCTGAGAGACAATCCTTCCCAGCAGAGGCTTCGTGGAATCAGCCCGACTTCCCCATCCTGTCTGATCATTTGAACCTCAGTGGAAACCTCCATTTTGCCCATTCAGATTGACTTATTAGGACAGGATAGTGTGATAAACTCTGGCGAGAATCTAGACTTGTGAGCCTGGGCCACCTTCTGTGACTTTAATCCAAATATTAAGGGCACACTAGCCAGGCCCCACCAGCCTCCTCCAATAAGCAGCAGCCAGCAAGGCCATTCCAACCAAGTGGTCATCCTGTCCCAGGGGCCTCAGGGATCATAGAAGATGGCAGGTGCTTGACTGAAATGCTAACTGGTGTGTCTCTGGGCATACCCTGTGTAAAACCACCCCAAGCAGGAATCTTTACAGGACCAACCCTTGGAACCTCCCTATGGGACCTATACCTGTGGGCTCCAGCCTTCCCTCTGTGAGATTTCCCCCTCTAAGAACGCCTCGTGCAATATCTCCTCCCTTTGTGGGCGATCCACCCACCCACCCAAATCCATGACCATCAGATCCAGGGACTCCAGACAGCTGTTGCCATGCACCTTTTGCAAGGTTTCAGCCCTGTGTGGGGTAAGAGCATGGGAACTGCAGTGAGGGTTGGGGAGGTAGCAGAGCCTCAGCACACAGCACACAGCACACAGCACACAGCACACAGCACACAGCACACATGGTGGCTTGGAGGCAGCTGCAGGGCACGTTCAGGAGGTGCTGAAGCAAGGACCTAGGGAAGAGTCCAGAATATTTCACCTGAGTGGAGGATCTGGATAGAGGCCATTGAAGGTAAAGTGGAGTGGCATTGGGGGTGGCCAGTAGAGAAGGCAGTGCCAGTCAGATGTGATGCTGATGGTCTCCTCACTAGACACCAGCACTTGGCTGTCCACTGGCCTGTCTCTGTGAACACATGGCCTTACCCAGCTTAGTCAAGAACCCTGGACCTGGCAGGATGCTCCCACATTGCCCTGAGTGTGCTCCCTGCCTGGCCTTTTCTGGCCCAAGTCCAGCTGTGTGGAAGACAGTGAGGGCAGGGAGGAGGGCCAGGGCCCCTGACACCCAATCAACCCCCATCTCCCCTCAAGTCCAGCCCTTCTCCTGGGTTCTGGGGCTGAGAAGGACACACAGGTGGGTCCTATCATCCCAGCTGTGAGGCATCCCAAGAGCAGTTGGAGGAGTCCGGCTGGAAAGGGGCCTCAATGTCTCGTCAGCTAAGTGGATTCTGTTCCAGCCAGTGATTCAATCTGAAGGTCATTAATGTGATTTATATGGCTGTTTTGGATTCTTTGCTCCCAAATTTGTCACCAATCCACCTGGTATTGACTGAAAAACAACACTGCCAGTTCAGAGTGGAGAAGACTGGGACGGGACCACCCAGGCCAACCCAGGACATGTGACTCTCCTGCCGCTTGCTCTCTGTTCCCAGGGCAGGTGGACTGTGAGGGGCAGAGAGGCAGAGGAAGAGCACAGAGACACCCCTTGGCCTCTGGCCTCCCCAGGTTACTCCTTCTTTGGCATACAAACCCCTCTTCTCTGTACCCCAGCCACACTCTGATCTCCCAGAGGAGGCCTGGATGAGATGATGAGGACCACATTGAAGCTCCCTGACAACAGAAAATGGAATCACTGTGGCCACTGGTGGAGCAGAATGCATCCCAACATCCTGGATCTGAGACTCAGAACACCAACGGCCAGCATTTACAGGACCCCTAGCCAGTGCCTTCCTGGCTGCCTCTAGTCCTTGAACACGCAGCCCCCTCACCACACAGCTCTAATAGCCATGACACACCCCAGTCCTCTGCACCCCAGTCCTCTGCACCCCAGTCCTCTGCACCCCAGTCCTCTGCACCCCAGTCCTCTGCACCCCAGTCCTCTGCACCCCAGTCCTCTGCACCCCAGTCCTCTGCACCCCAGTCCTCTGCACCCCAGTCCTCTGCACCCCAGTCCTCTGCACCCCAGTCCTCTGCACCCCAGTCCTCTGCACCCCAGTCCTCTGCACCCCAGTCCTCTGCACCCCAGTCCTCTGCACCCCAGTCCTCTGCACCCCAGTCCTCTGCACCCCAGTCCTCTGCACCCCAGTCCTCTGCACCCCAGTCCTCTGCACCCCAGTCCTCTGCACCCCAGTCCTCTGCACCCCAGTCCTCTGCACCCCAGTCCTCTGCACCCCAGTCCTCTGCACCCCAGTCCTCTGCACCCCAGTCCTCTGCACCCCAGTCCTCTGCACCCCAGTCCTCTGCACCCCAGTCCTCTGCACCCCAGTCCTCTGCACCCCAGTCCTCTGCACCCCAGTCCTCTGCACCCCAGTCCTCTGCACCCCAGTCCTCTGCACCCCAGTCCTCTGCACCCCAGTCCTCTGCACCCCAGTCCTCTGCACTCTGTCCTCTGCACTCTGTCCTCTGCACCCCTGTCCTCTGCACCCCTGTCCTCTGCACCTCTGCTGTATGCACCCCAGTCCTCTGCACTCTGTCCTCTGCACCCCAGTCCTCTGCACTCTGTCCTCTGCACCCCTGTCCTCTGCACCCCAGTCCTCTGCACCCCAGTCCTCTGCACCCCTGTCCTCTGCACCCCTGTCCTCTGCACTCTGTCCTCTGCACCCCAGTCCTCTGCACCCCATCCTCTGCACCCCATCCTCTGCACCCCCGTCCTCTGCACCCCCGTCCTCTGCACCTCTGCTGTCTGCACCCCAGTCCTCTGCACCCCATCCTCTGCACCCCATCCTCTGCACCCCCGTCCTCTGCACCCCCGTCCTCTGCACCTCTGCTGTCTGCACCCCAGTCCTCTGCACCCCATCCTCTGCACCCCATCCTCTGCACCCCCGTCCTCTGCACCCCCGTCCTCTGCACCTCTGCTGTCTGCACCCCAGTCCTCTGCACCCCATCCTCTGCACCCCATCCTCTGCACCCCCGTCCTCTGCACCCCCGTCCTCTGCACCTCTGCTGTCTGCACCCCAGTCCTCTGCACCCCATCCTCTGCACCCCATCCTCTGCACCCCCGTCCTCTGCACCCCCGTCCTCTGCACCTCTGCTGTCTGCACCCCAGTCCTCTGCACCCCATCCTCTGCACCCCATCCTCTGCACCCCCGTCCTCTGCACCCCCGTCCTCTGCACCTCTGCTGTCTGCACCCCAGTCCTCTGCACCCCATCCTCTGCACCCCATCCTCTGCACCCCAGGCCTCTGCACCCCAGTCCTCTGCACCCCTGTCCTCTGCACCCCATCCTCTGCACTCTGTCCTCTGCACCCCATCCTCTGCACCCCTGTCCTCTGCACTCTGTCCTCTGCACTCTGTCCTCTGCACCCCAGTCCTCTGCACCTCAGTCCTCTGCACCCCTGTCCTCTGCACCCCTGTCCTCTGCACTCTGTCCTCTGCACCCCATCCTCTGCACCCCAGTCCTCTGCACCCCTGTCCTCTGCACCCCTGTCCTCTGCACCTCTGCTGTATGCACCCCAGTCCTCTGCACCCCTGTCCTCTGCACCTCTGCTGTATGCACCCCAGTCCTCTGCACCCCTGTCCTCTGCACCTCTGCTGTCTGCATCTCTCCCTTTTCCTCTCTTCCTTGATACCACCATGGACTGAGAGGATGAAGGACAGAAATGGTGGCATAGGGGAGGGGAAGACTTTGAGGTAGAGGACAGAGTGAGTAGGCACTCCAAACTGGGTAGAATGGCCCCGCCACTAGGCGTAGCTGTACACACTCCAGACCTGTGGTTGGATGGCGGGGGTGGGGGGGTGTTCCTGGGGAGAGGGGCAGTTCCTTTCTGATTCTGCCTCTGGTGCTGCCGGTTGGGAAGGGGCCACCCAAGCCCCTACATGCTTTCTGAGATTTGAGCAAACATGACTCACTTGTCCCCAGGGAGGGCAGCTTGGTTTTCACACAAGCCCAGCTCCAGTGGGTTACAGCTGCAAGGGGTCTTGGGGAATGAAAGTGGCTGTGGCCTCTTTTGGTGACCATTTTTTACTGAAGTGGATTTTCCTATCAAGCCCAGTCTGGAGGCAGTGGTACCGTATGGAAATTGCTTTAAAACTGTGTCTCTTTGGAGGGGAGCCTGTGACCTCCTCTCTAACTCACCCTTTACCAAGTCCCTGTTCTCTGTGGCTGCCATCCCCCCCACTGGACCTCTCAGACCTGAAGCACTGCTTGCCTGCTTAGTTGGGCTGGCCTCCAGAGCCCCACACATACCCTGTTGTCAAAGCACATTTAATGAGACAGGTGAGCTGTCCTACATGGCCAGGACACCCATGGAGAAAGGGACACTGAGCCAGCGCTGTTGGGTGGGTCCATGTGCAGGGCCATGGGAAGATGTGGGGCCTCCATGCCTGTGAGTAGGGGGACAGGCATGTCCCAAGTGGGAACACCAGCGTGAAAGAGCCCATCCCCCAACTCCTGGTCTAAAGACAAGGCAAGCCACAAGACCAGACAGGTCCCTCCCTGCCTGCCTCTGTCCCGTCTCTGGAGCCACACTGCCCCCTGCTGTTGCCAGTAGACATGGCAGGAACCTCTGGACAGATGCCCAGAGCCACCGTGACTGATTCCCCAGGTATCACAGCAGAACCTGAGTGGGGAGCCAGTTATCATTTGGGGCACTTTCTGGTCCAACCAGGGCACACAGAAAGCAAGGCAGGCTCAGGGATGAGCCTCTTCCAGGGTGGCTAGTCTGCCAGGTGGCAGGGTGGGTACAGCCAATATTGGAGCTGCTGGGCAGGAGGTGCCTACCTGCAAAGCCAGAGGTTTGGAGCTCTGGCAAAGCCCTGGAAGGAGCTGCCACCCCAGCAACCCTGTCTGTAGTACCAGGGATGACTGCCAGGCTCCAGATCTATGGGCCACAGGCCCTTAGGACCCAGGGGGCCTACAGCACCTCTTACCTGTTCATCCATCTCTCTGTTCACATATCTGAAATATTCCATTTTCTTCTGCTGTTGCTGTGAAGGATTGAACTCGGTCTCATGTGTGCTAAGCAAGCACTGAGCTATAGCCCTAGCCTAGACTCTGAGACTTACTAAGTTTCATGGGCTAACCTTGAACTTGCCATCCTCCTGTCTCTGGCTCCTGAGTAGCTGACATGTGCCACCACTCCAGGCCCAATGCCTTTTTCAAAATTAATTAATCATGTTGAGTGATGAGACAAGGTCTCACCCTCTTCCCAGGCTGGCTTCTTCCAGGATGGCCCTCTCATGGCAGCCCCTCCCTTCTATCCCTTTCTTCCTTCCCTCCCTTCTTCCCACACTGCTCTAGTGTCTTTAAAATAGACTTGGGGCGGGGGGGGGGGCTGGAGAGATGACTCAGTGGGAGGACCTAAAGGCCCCACCTTGCATAGGTCTGAAAGGAAGTTACTGGGGCGCGGCCTGGCTTGCTTTGAGAGTCTGAAGAATACTTCTGCACTGCTGAGGAGTGCATGATCAGCACGTGACCATCCTTAAGATACACCCTCAGGGTGGAGGGGTGAGTTTCAGGTGCCTTTATAAGCTCTGTAATACCTGCAATAAATGAGTCCCTGCTTGACTAGACTCCCCGTTGAGTCTGAGTGTCCTCGGTACTGGAGGCAGTGTGGGCTGGCGAATGGCATGCTTACTCATCCCCAATCATCACTCCCTGGGGGTTGCTGGTTCAAAACCCCGGCAACTCAGAAGTTAAGAGCACTGATTGCTCTTGCAGAGGACCTGGGTTTAATTTCCAGCACCCACGTGGAGGCTAACAACTGTCTGTAACTCCAGTTCCAAGGGATCTGATGCCTTCTTCTGACCTCTGTGGGCATTGCAGGACATGGGTGCACTTACATACATGTAGGCAATACACTCATACACATAAAATAAAACAATAAGCAAGATATTTTAAATAAATAAATAGACTTTGCAAGTGCTTTAGTGTGTTTGTGAGAGTTCACAGGCTTCTGGGTGACAGCCCCCGAGGCCTGATGGGTCCTGGCAGCTCAGGGACCTCCCATACTGCTCCCTTGTTACCACCAGAAGGCAGCCAGCGGCCGGACACTGGACAGGGCCTCTGCCAGCAGTCCAGCTCTGCCATGCTTCCTCTGTCCACAGACGTGTTTAAGGGGCAGGAAGCCCCTCTGCAGGACCCATTCTCTATCCAGGCCACCGCACCAGGCCAGGGCTCATTGACCTCCTGGTCTGTCCCCTGACCTCCTTTCCACCCTGGTCCGCCCCGTCACCCATGGCCTACCTTCCCATCCACCCTCCACCTGTGACGGAACTCAGGGGTAGCAGTGTCTGGGAAGCCAGAGTCCTGGGCCTCTGAGGGACCACTGTCAGCTGGCCTTGTGATAGGATTGGTTGACAACTTCCAGCCCTCAGCCAGTACTGGTATGTGCTTGTTTGTGTCATTTTCTGTAAACCCCTTTGGCATAATATTACTGTATCACGCTAACACAGGTGGTGTTGCTTAGTTGAAAGTCTCATTCAGCCTCTGTCTTTATAAAAATTTTTACTTTATGTTTGTGAGTGTTTTGCCTGCATGTAAGTACACTTATGTTGTGCAGTGCCTGTGGAGGCCAGAAGAGGATGTTGGAACCCCTGGAACTGGAGTTTCAGACAACGGTTAGCTGCCATGTGGGTGCTGGGAACTGAGCCCAGGTCCTCTGTGCTCTTAACCACTGAGCCATCTGTCTAACCCCCCCCCCCCGCCATTTTTGTCTTTTTGAGACAGGGTCTCCCTGTAGCCCCAGCTGACCTACAACTCACTATGTAGACCAGGCTGGCCTCAATCTCAGAAAGATCTGCCTGTCTCTGCCTCCCCAGTGCTGGGATTAAAGGCCTGTGCCACCACACCTGACTTTCATTTGGTCTTGAGAAAGATGAGGAGCCCCAACCCTAGACCACCTGCCCAGGGACAAGCTGGGCTGCCCACGTCCCTTCCCCTTCACAAGTGTACCTCTTAACCAGTGAGCACAGGCCTTACTGGACTCACACGGCCTTAGAGTAGACAGAGGGAGGAGAAAAGGGGTCACCATTGGGGGTCCAGAAAGGCGGAAACTCTCACCAGGGCTTGGGGCACACGGGGCCTAGGGCATGCTGGTGATGCACTCACCTGAAAAGAGATCTGAGGAGGGTTGGAGCTCAGCCTGGTGGGTGAGGACCCAGGCCTGGAGGCTGCCCCTGCCCACGTTTCTGGCCCCACTACCCTGGCATCTTTCCTCCCTCCTGTGCTTGAGGCACTGAGGGAGATGTAGGGTGGAGCCGATTCTGGGACTGTCTGGACTGTGTAATGTGGAGACCACAGCTGAGGAACTGTGGTGTGAAAGGGGAGTTGGTAGTGTCCTAAGTCTGCCAGTGAAGAGAACTCTTCCTGGAGTGACTGTCCCCCAGCCTGAGGAGGATCCTACCAACAGGACCTCTGCCCACAGAACCCAGTGCTCTCTCCCCATTCATGTGGAAGAAAAGGAACCTGGGCCTGGGGAAGAACCTGCTACCCGCGACCCTCACTGACCTAGAGATTGGCCCCTGGTCCTGAGCCTTAGCGACCTCTCCAAAGAAGGGCTTGGTCTACGTCTGGGTATGACGCAGTGGGTGAGAACAAGGCTGGGAAGCAGGAAGGGGTCTCCCCAAGTGTCTTCTGGGGGCACTCTTTACCCTCCACCCCAACCCACAGCATCCAGACAGCGTCACTCGGAGCCCCCGAGGGACTGCTCCTTCCAGAGGGCCTCTCTCTCCCTTTCCTGTGTGTACTAGGACCACTGGGCCCACCTCCCCCAGGCAGCCTGGCTGGCCTCCATGGTGCCCACCTGCTGTTCGTTACTGTTCTTGATGTGACAAAACACGTGACAAGAGCAACATAAGGAGGGTTTCTTTCCAGTTTGAGGATCCAGTCCATCATGGTAAGGAAGTCACAGTGGCAGGAGGGCAAGGCCGTTGGTCACACTGCTTGTACAATCACGAAGCAGAGACGAAAGCTAATGTTCCACTCACACAGGAAGCAGAGATGGATGCTGGTGCTTGGTTTTTTTTCTCCTTTTTGTTTTTAAATTTTTTTTTATTTTATGTGTGTGCATGTATTGCCTGCATGTAGGTCAGTGCACCTGTGTTGTGAATGCCCACGGAGGTCAGAAGAGGCTGTCAGATCCCCTGGGACTGGAGTTACAAACAGTTGTTAGCTGCCATGTGGGTGCTGGGATTCGAACCCGGGTCCTCTGCAAGAACAACCAGTGCTCTTAACCGCTGAGCCATCTCTCCAGCCCTGTTTTCTCCTTTTTATTCTTTCCAGAACCCCCAGCCCATGGGATACTGCCACCCACATTCAGAATGGGTCTTCTCAGGACTGGAGACATGCCTCAGCAGTTAAAAGCACTGACTGCTCTACAGAGGACCTGGGTTCAATTCCCAGGACCCACATAGCAGCTGACACCTGTCTGTTACTCCAGTTTCAGGGGATCCGGCGTCCTCTTCTGTCCTCCAAGGGCAAGGCACAACACGGGTGGACTTACGCACATGCAGGCATGACATTCACACACATAAAATAAAAATAAATAAATCAGGATGGGGCTTCTTTGTTCCATCTATGATTTCTGGAAGACATACCCAAAGGTGGGTGTGCACACATGCATGCATGTGTGCGTGCGTGCGTGCATGTAGTTTTTAATATATTTTTTGGTCTTTTTGAGACAGGGTCTCCCTGCAGCCCCAGCTGTCCTGGAACTCACTATGTAGACCAGGCTGGCCTTGAACTCACAGAGATCCACCGGCCTCTGCCTCTGTCTCCTGAGTGCTGGGATCAAAGGTGTGGCACCACCATGCCCAGCCAGAGGTGTGTTTTAAGGCTGATTCTAAACCCCATCACACTGACAGTGAGAAGAACCATCACACCTGCCCAGCAACACAACAGGAACACCACTGCAGACAGAGAAACAGGGTCAGGCAGAGAGAAACAGGGGGCCAAAGACAGAGAAATGGGGCCAGAAACAGAGAGGATTGGGGACCCAAGTAGAGAAGAACAAAGCTCCAGATGTGGTCTGAGAGGGTTAGCTCAGGATAACAGTCTGTCTCTGTCTCTGTCTCTTGCTCTCCTCTCTCTCTCTCTCTCTCTCTCTCTCTCTCATCTCTGTCTCTCTGGTCCAGAGGATAGCATATAGGGGTACCCATATACCCGCTGCACCCACCAGGAGGCCAAGGGGAAAGGAGCATCTTCTGGCTGAGTTGGAAAGGGTGCTCCCTGGAAGGCAGCCCTGGAGCTGGGTGTTGAGGGACAAGTAGGAGTTCTGCATGTAGCAATAGCAGGAAGGTGTGCTCCAGGCAGTGTACCACAAGGAACAAAGGGACACTGGAGGAAGTGCATGGACCCAGAGTACTTGGGGTCCCATGGAGAGTGACTGGATAGGATGGTGGGGTGGGTGTTGCAAGTGGACCAAGAGCCTGGAGTACAAACACTGGCACAGCACCTGCTGGAGCTGGTGGCTGCAGGGCCCAAGTGCTGGCCTGAGAGTCCCCAGCTTTCAGATGGTGTTTAAGGCTATGGGGTCAGTAGGAACTCTGAGGGAGGGAGGACACAGCCCTATGCAGTTTCTTTGCAGTCTCTGACCACTGGGGAATAGGGCCCAGGACCCCTGGCTGAGCAGGTAGGTTCCAAGCAGCACATGGATCTACTGTACACAAACCTGGGGTCCCTCTGGCCTGGTACAGCCTTCATTCCCTTTGTCCAGGGTCTGGGACTTCAATAATGCATCTATAAAGCAGCCAAGTCTCTCCCAGTCCAACCATGTCTGCCCAGCCCAAGGCAGCGGAGAAGTAAGGGCTGGCAGAGCCAAGGTGCGCTCTCCATTCTTTTTTATTTTATTTATTTATTTATTTATTATTTATTTATGTATTTATTCGTTTTTGACACAGGGTCTCCTTGTAGCCCAGCTGTCCTAGAACTCACTATGTAGACCAGGCTGGCCTTGAACTCACAAAGATCTGCCTGCCTCTGCCTCCCGAGTGCTGGGATTAAAGGTGTGCGCCACCACGCCCGGCTATTTTATTTATTTTATTGTATGTGTATGAGTGTATGGCATGCATGTATGTAAGTGCACTCATGTCATGCAATGCCTCGGAAGTCAGAAGTGGGTTTAGGATTACCCTGGAACTGGAGTTAAGGACGGTTCGTAGCTGCCATGTGGGTGCTGGGAATCGAACCCAGGTCCTCTGCAAGAGCAGTCAGTGCTCTTAACCACTGAGCCATCTCTCCAGCCCCTGCCCTCCCCATTCTTAAGCCTTGAATCCAGTAACATCTCCTGCCCTTCAGTGTAAGTCACCTCGGTCTGCCCAGCAGCCCTTCCCCTCAGGGACTGGGGTGCAGAGCAGGGCTATTAGAGATGCCACACAGTCACCAGGACTGCAGTCAGTGTCAGCAGAGGTCAGGAAGGACCATCCCAAGAGCCCTCACCATCCACAAAGCCCCAGAGTCAAGGTGCCTGCCACCACATACCCATGGTGTAGCAGAGGCAGGGGGGCAGACAGAGGAGAGCTGAGCAGAGCCCATGGTAGTGGCAAGGGAGGTGACACCTGGGCCTGAACCCCTCAAACGGACCCTGCTCCAGCTCTTCTTCCCCTTCCACCCAAGCTTTTCATAGGCCAGTTCTTCTGCCTGGAATGAACTCCAAGTTACTCCACAGCCCTCCTGCCACTCTATTCAGGTGATAACACAAAGATCACCTTCCAAGGGACCCCCAACTGGTCAGTGGTGAGGTGGTATTATCGGTCCAAACCCTAAGGACAGGAAGGGAGCAAGCCTTGGGTATCGCCCCAGGAAGAGCTGTCCAGTGCATTGAGGCAGGATCCCCAAATCCATGAGTTCCTGGAAGGGCGAATCAATGATCCAAACTGGTCCCTAACCCAGCCAGCTCCCTCCTCTCCACACAGCCTTCCTTCACCCCCACTGCTCACTTCTATAAGCCTGGTCCTCCCTCGACAGCTGCCAGAGCCCCAGCTGCAGAAGCCTACTGCATGCCGAGTCCTCGCCCCTACGTCCACTCCCAGTCCTGACACATGCATGCGCTCAGCCCAGGCCCGCCCCACTACCCAGCTCAGCCCCTACCACCCGGCCCGGGCTCTGCCCACACGTGCTGTCACTCTACCCAGGCCCTACCCTGCCAGCTCCCTATCGTCTTCTTGCTACCCCCAGCCCCACCCCGATCCTGCCCACACGTGCTGTCATTCAGCCCCGGGCCCGCCCCGCCGAACACGTGTTGTCCCTCCGCCCGCGCCCCGCGCACTTGCGCTGTCACTCAGCCCTCGGAGTGCAGCGAGGCGCCGTCCAGCCGGCCGCCCATTCGGTCACTTGCCCTCGGCGCTCCGCGGCCGTCCCAATGGGCCCCGCTCTGCTCCTCGCCCTCGGGCTGCTCGCCCAGGCTGGCCAGGTAAGCTTCTGCACGCGGTGGGGTCCCTGCCTCCCGGCGCCCGACAGTTTCTGTTCCGGACCACTGGCTTCGGGCGTCTTTGGGGGACCCGAGAGCTGAGGCCTGGGTGTCCAGGGTGGACCACACTCTCCAGTGCACTGTGGGAAGGGGTGTTCGGTGCCCAGGCGTTTCCACAAGGAGGGTGGCCCACCTCCCCTGCACGGAGAGCAGAATGGTCCAGGACCTGCAAGCCCACTGGGGCACAAGCAGAGACCAGCCAGCAGGCTGTCCCTCAGTCTGGAGCTGCCTGCCATGCCTCCAGGGGTCTCTCAGAGTCTGGGGGTCAATCTTGTGAGACTGAATGTGGGGCAGAGAGTGCGGGGGGAAGGAAGCCTACAGAGCCTGTAAGACTGCCCGCTGGCATGAGTGGGGTACATGCCCCTGGTTGGCCTTGGTGGTGTCTGAGCCCCTGCCCATGGTCCTGCCTGGTCAGCAGGAGTAGCTGCTCCTCAGACCTCTGGGACACAGGCTTCTGGAGACCACTGCTTCCATGAGCGCTCCAAGCCAAAGCCAACTGACAGAGTATATTGGCTGTGGCCTGGCCCAGGAAAGTTGTTGTGTCCACCTGAAGACAGTAGTGGCCTGCTGTCCCTAGATCTTTCAGCCCTCAGCACCCTGCCTTCCCAACATGGCACAAGACAGGGTGGAAGGACCCCAGGTCCTGGATGTCCCCACTATGGGAACTCCGAAGGCAGGCCACGTCCCTCTTGCCTCAGGCTGCTGGGTGGCACAGGGCAGGGATGTGGTTTCTCTGCCTGGGTCTAGGGTCACAGATGTAGCAGTGTGGTTGTGGACCATCTCTGCCTCTCAGAGGTAACAGGTGGCAAGCACAGAGGGTCAGTATGCCTTACCACCACTCATTGCTGTGGTTCAAGGGGAGTCAGCCAGCCCTGGACATGGGAGGGGGAGTCGGTCCAGTCCCAGCATCCTCCTCAGGATTTTCATGGTCCCCTCAAATTCCCACAAGCCTAGCAGCTCTGCTCTGGTTTCACTCCCTGGCAGCTGACTGGGCACCTGGCCAGCAGGACCCTCCAGCAGCTGGCTCCAGGGCATCAGCCCTACAGCTCTAGCCACAACCACCCCTGGTCTTGGGGCACTTACCCCCCCCCCCACTTGCAGACAGCAGCTAGACTCCCCAAGACCTGGCACTCTGCCAGATCCTGCCTAGAATCCCAGCTTTGTGCATGATATCCTGACCCCTCAGAGGCAGTTTCCTCTCCCCACTCACTGTAGGAACAGCATTCCTTACTGGCACCCCAAGGCCTGGAGCTTGCTCAGATGATCCTGGAGGCCCCTCCTGTCTGCCTTGCACACACACCTGCTGCAGGGCAGGTAGCACTGGATAGCATTTCTCTTCCCCTCCCCTAGGCCTCCCCTCTCCCCCAACCCCCACAGGATACTGTAGAATACCATCCCCCAGGCATCTAGAGGCCATAGGAGTCCAGTGGGGATGGGTATACATCCCTGAGGCCTGGCCTCCTGAGCTTGCTGCACAAAAGCACAGCTCAAATTAGCTCGGGTTCAAGGAAACTGTCTCCTGGACCTGCCAAATGTGTGTGCCCACCTCCCCCACGCTGCTCAGCTTTCACGATTTTGCCTGCTCTTGTCCAGTTACATGGGTCCTGAGACCACCTTCTGGTCACTCCTTCCTCTCCCACTGAGCCCCTGGACTGTCACCCTGGCCCAGCTTTGCTGTCTCTGGTGTCTCAGGTTGGGGCTGGAGGTAGGCTCTGCATGGGTTGACAGATTATTCTAATGCCTCCCACCTCTAAAATCTGAGCTTCTTGAACCTCAAGGCAGCATCAGGGCCTTGGACTATGTTCAGAACCAGCCTGTTGGCTCAAGCTTGTGATCCCCAGCTGCTCAGGAGGCTGAAGCAGGAAGATTACAAATTCAAGGCCAACCTGGACAGAACTTATTGATACTCTGTCTCAAAAATAAAAACAGAATGAGGCTTTAGTTCAGTGGTTGCCTAGTATGTGTGAGGCCCAGGGTCTAATCTTGGTATCACACACACAATAATAACTGCTCCTGTCAACCCCTGCCCCCACTGAACCTCTGGTTGCTGACCCTGAGCCACAGTAGGGAAGTACATGGATGGTCCAGAGCCCTTTGTCCACTGAGTGGAGCCCCCCACCCATGTCCGGGAACCAGAGGAGCCATGTGGTCTCTGAAGAAAGGTGGGCCTCAGGAGTCCCTCTGAGGACTATTCTGTGATGCTCGGAAGAGGGCTTCATCTCTGGCAGACCCAGCCTGCAATCTGCAGTGACCAAGGCAGAAAGCAGGCTCATGGTCCTGGGCACTGTCAGGGCTAGGCTGATAGGAGGAAACAGCTGCCATCTACCCCCTCCTCATTATCCTCTGATGGCTGCAGCAGCTGGATAGGGTGGTCCCACAAGGGGAATGTGGGTCACCCTGGGCCACACCGACAGCTGGGCCCATTCCTGGCATGCTGGCTCTCCAGGAACGAAATGCCTGTGGATTCTACCTCGGGGGAGGGGTGCAGGACTGAGACACATGTGGAGAGTCAGTTCAGGGGCTTCCTGTCCCCTCCCAGATAGACCCTACCCCTGCTCCCCTGTCCTAGAACCTAGGAAGGTCCTTCTCCTGCAAATTAGTTAGGACACCACCACCCCCCATACCCCACACCCACACCCACGCCTATGCCACAATGGTGTTTTAACTGGACAAATGGTGGTAACACTGTTCCTGTCTCTGTCGAGACAGAGCATACTTTGTAGCAAGCATCCAGGCCCAGCCTTGCCCTCCTAACCTCCTCTACCAGTAGACCCCAGACTGAGGCCACTAGCTCTGCCAAGAAGGAGCAAGCACCTGGCTTTCATGTGAGACCTGTCAGTCCTATGTCTCTGTAACCAGAACCTCTCCTCCCAGGCTCAGTGCAGGGGAGAGAGGGGTCTGGACTCTCCTTGATCACTGGCAATGGCTGATGCTGTTCCCATCAGTAGTGTTGGTAAGCCCCTTGCCTGGCCAGAGCACATACTCAATGCATGGCAGGGGCCTGGTCCCTTGGGGTTCAGGGTAGATCCCTGGGGCAGTTGACACAGGAGTGTTGATTAGAGGCCAGGGCATCCTAAGGACTTCCAGACTATTGTCTGAGTTCTTGGTCAGAAGGAGAACTAGAACTAGCTGGGGTACACTGGGCACCTACTCTGTGAAGGACATCTGTAATTATTTCCTGTCTGGCTTGGTATGGGGGGACAGTGTGTGGACAGGAGTTGGGCGTCTAGGAATACCTCCTCACAAAATCACCTTCCAGGTGCCTTTGTCCCTATCCTCTACCCCTGGCATGGGGGCCTTGAGCTGGCTCTGTCCATGTGGCTTTGTCCGAGGCACCATATGCCCTGAGCTTCCTAAGGTGGCTCCCAGTCTTGCCTCCAGCCTGCCACGTCTTCTGGGAAAGGGATAGGTGGGAGAACAAAGGATGGTCTGCACAAACTCCTCCCAAGTGCCAGAAGCTGGCTATGGGCTGCGCATTGGGCACCCACCCATACCCCTGCAGCCTCTTATCTGGGCAAGGGGCCCTGCCAAGACACTGTGGCTCCGCTGACCTCATGAACTCAGGATGTGGACAAGCTAAGGACCCAGGATTCCCAGGCTCTGCCTTGACCACACCCGGCCAGTGCCAAGTCCGTGGGTGGCCGACTGAGACAGCTGGTTGAGGAGGCTGGAAGAGACAAGGGCGGAAGGTCTGCCCAGCAGGGCTGACTGGGGTGTCCCTCGGGACACAGCCTGGGAACCCCCATCCTCAACAGGCCTGCCTCTGAGGTTCAGCATCTCTTGTGTGTCTTGGAGCTGTGAGATGAGGTGCTTACCCTCCTCCCCACTGTCCTCAGTAGCTGTGAGGAGCCCTAGATTCCAGCCCACCTGCCATCCTGGGGGGTGAAGTTGAGTTAGGGTTCATCCCACAGGCACATTCCAAGGCCTGGCACCAAGCTATGGCAAAAGCCCCTGTGTCTACAGAGACCGTGGCCTGGGCTCCCCATGCCAGGCAGGCAGGTGTGTGCTTGGCAGGAACACCAAGCTGATCTGGAAGTGGCTATGTGTGGCTGGCATTGGCAGGTTCCAAGGCGAAGCTGCCATCTGTCAGGACAGAGCTGCCTAAGTGGGACGCTGGCCCCTCCCAACTCATCCTCCCATCTTGAACAGGGTCCTCTGCTCTCTGGACTCCAGGGCCAAGTGAGTGGAGTGACTTTGACATAGACAGCCTTGGGCATTGTGAGGTGGCTATGGAGTCGGTGGCTGGGGTCCCACTGGCAGGACAGGAGCAAAGGCTCCTAGCATGGATATGTCAGACTTCAGTTTGCCAACTGTGAAACAGAACAGAGCAGCAGAGAGTGAGCCAAAGGCCCTGATCTCAAGGCAGGTTGCGTGCAGGAGCTCATGGGGCTGATTCTTACCCTGGGCCTTAGATGGCCACCCAGGCTGCAGGAAGAGATGTGGAGAAGCCTAAAGGGCCTCCTGGATGGCTGGGTCTCCTTCCCAGCTGACCTCAGGGCACTGCTCTCTCCTCCTGAGGCCATTGGCCTCACCCACCTTGAGTCTCAGACCCTCTATTGACTATAGTTCCAGCTGAAGGGGAGGCTAGAGCTTAGTGGAGGCCAGGGAACTGGGCGGCCAGCTTGCCACTCCAGATGGAGAGAAGCTGCCCACTCGGCACAGAGAGGCCAGTCAGGGGCCCAAAGACCCCCTGACTAGAAGGGAGCAATGAGAGTCGAGGGACCTAGAGGGAAGAGGGGCCTGATTCTGCCACCCTCCTAAGCATGAGTGCTGTTCACAAGACTTCTTAAAAATCTATTTTATGTGTATGTGTGCTGTGATTATACCAGAGTGCATATGTATGTGCACCATGTGCGTGCAGGTGCCTGAGGAGGCCAGAAAAAGGTGTTGGAGCCCCTAGAACTGGAGTTATAGGTGGTGGTTGTGAGCTGCCAGATGTAGGTGCTGGGGAGCAATCTTGGGTCCTCTGTAAGAGCAGCAAATGCTCTTAACCACTGAGCCAACACTCCAGCCTCCACAAATTCTTACAGAGATAAGCCAGCTGCCAGCTGCCTGATTCCTGGCCCTTGCCATGGCCTCTGTACTCCCTTCCCTCATGTACTGGGAGCTTCTCCAAGTATGGACTCAAGGGGTTGTAGGATGAGATGTGGGCAGAAGATCCCTAGCACCCCCATCCCAGCTCACCTGCTGTCCTACAGGAGGACGTTGGGGGCAGGCGTCCCTTGCACAAAGATGTTGACATTAGTGGGAAAGGGTGGAGTTCTGTCTTCATGGAGTCCATGCTGGAGACAGGGCTGCACACACAGTATCGTATTTGGTGCATTCATGTTCAAAGGCGGCCCTACCTGCCACAGTCTCAGCACTGTTTTGTCCTCAGATCCCCTAGCACCTTCTGTTCCACATGGGCAGCCCAAGGTTCTTTCCAGGTTGGGATGGGCTGACCCCAGAGAGGGAGGCCTCCCTTGGCATCTGCATGCCCGTGTTACACATACACTCAGGCACGCACACGGGAAGTGGAAGCCGGAGGATCAGGAGTGCAAGGTCATCCCCTGCTACTTAGTGAACGTGAGGCCAGCCTGGGCTGTACAAAACAAAACAAACAAAAACAGAGGGAGGCCTGGGCTTATGCAGAGGAGAGTCTGGGCCCCTCCCAACCAGGGGAGCTGCTGCTTCCACTCAACAGTCCCCACTGGCTGTGAATCCCCATGCAGGGCATCCCTTGGGGCTCACCCCTGCCAGAGTTGGAGGGAGCAGGTACAGATCCCCCATCTCAGCCACCCTTGCTAAGGCTAGATGTGGTGGTGAGTGTGGGCATCAGCATGGTGCTGCATCCTGCAAGACAGATGCTGGTCATGGGCAGTAATGTACATTCACTAAAATGAGGCTCCGCTGTCACTCCATGAAGTTGCACTTGTGGACAAATGCAGAATGTGACAATGTTCAGAGGTGCTAGGGCCTGCGCACAGGAGTGTCCCCCAAATCCTCAGATGACTGGTTCTCAGCTTACTTCCCAATCAAGGAGTGGGATGAGAGGCAGCCAGAAGGCCAGTTACTCAGGGTGAGGTCCATCCAGGAGTTGGAGATGGAAACCACCCCAGGAACCAGGCAGTCCCAAAAAGTTAGGGACATCTTTGGGCTGTTACACATTCTGCCATCAGTTTGGTAGACAAGTCTCTTCTCCAGGCCTCAGTTTCCCCTTTTGAGGGGTGAGGTTATCTTTGTGCACAAAAGGGTTCCAACAGTGGACTTAGGCTCAGCAGTGCTTTCTCTGCCCTGTGTCCCCCACCCCTGGCCCAAGGGGCTCACCCTGGAGTGGAAGGACTTGGCTTCATCTCCAGTCTTTAGCCACATAGCCTGTAGACACTGGATTCTTTGTTTTCATTTTTATTACATTTATTTATTTATTGGGGGCACACATGTCATGGCATTCATGTGGGGATCAGAAGACAACTTGTGGGAGTCAGTTCTCTCCTACCATGTGGATCCCAGGGATCAAACTCAGGTTAATAGGCTTGGTAACAAGCATCTTTACCCACTGTGCCATCTCATTCGCCCAGCACTGGGATTCTTGGGGGTCACTACCAGTCTCCTGGGTGTGGTAAGGAAGAGAGAAGGGTGCCCCAAGAGATCTGAGTTCTCAGAACCGAAATCTAGCTGTGAAAATCCCAAGGTGCATCAAGTGGACTGTCCCTTGTCACTAGTCTCCCTCTCAGCTAAGCCTCACCCTGTGCCTTGGAGTAGCCCTGGCTCTGGCCCATTCTATCCCATCCCAGCCTATGGCGGCTATAGGATATGTCCTCCCTGTCCCTGTGCCATATCCTTAGCCCTTGTCATAGACCAGGCCAGTCAGCAGATGAGGCCCACAAGGTGCTGCTATACAAAGCAGCTTAGATAAGTTTCCTGTTGTCCTTGACTGCCTGGGAATCTGGTGGCTTGGACTTTCCTTTCCACAAAGCAACACCCTGGGCATAGCCCTTCTGCCCGCTACAGACCCTTAGCAGAAGGGCCATCTTCTCCCAGGCACCCTATTCCTGAAGGGTGTTTGAAATTTAGCCCCCTGGCCTGCCTGGCAGAGGAAGGTCTGGGTACTGGGCTTGCTGTGTGCATGGCTGTCCTAGGCAGGGCTGGGGTTAGGCTGGAGGCTGAGGGCTGGATACAGTGGCCTTTCCACTTACTTGGTCTCTTCTGACAAAAGCAGGCAATGCTCTGGACAGCCTGGAGTCACCCACAAACATTAAAGCTATGAGGCCACATGCCAACTCCTATCCCCAATTCAGAGCCTCCACTTCTGACTGAGTCCCTGGTCCTACCAGCTGTAGCCCACACCATAGGCCCTCACCCTTAGGAGGCAAGAACTGCTCCCTGGGCCTCTCCTGCCCTGTGGGAACCTGAGCCTCTGGCATACATAGGGACATCTGACCTCTCAGGTGACCTCAGGAATGGTGCAGACCCTTGGCATTGCCTCCTACCAGCCAGTGAGCCTCCACCGCTAAGAGTCTGGTGACCCTATGGATGCAGTCTGTATTCTGGGCTCTAGGCAAGGAAAGGAGACAATCATGGATCATCCATAGGAGCTTTGAGAGTTCAACACTCAGGGTGTGGCCATCCAGGGTGACCCACCAGGTTGTATAGAGCCCAACCTCAGCCTGAGAGAATGAGGTCACCCTGGTGCTCCTGGTACAAACCTGTGCCCTAAGTAACTGTGGCCATTGGTGTTGCAGAGTCTTGGCCTGTCCTCTGGGGTTCCTGAGCTACAACCCAGCACCCTGTATCCCTGGCGCCAGGCACCAGCTCCAAGCCGTGTGCGGAGAGCCTGGGTGATCCCACCCATCAGTGTGTCTGAGAATCATAAGCGCCTCCCCTACCCACTGGTGCAGGTGAGGAGTGTGGAGGGGGTGGAGGGACTGGGGTGTCCCTGTAGGTTCCCCCATTCCCTAAGGATCCACTGGGGGTTGGGGGAGCCCTGACTGCTGATAGGAGGCTAGGTGTGCAGGCTTGGAAGGGCTCCCCACCCTCCTGCTCTGAGTTTCTCATCCAGAACAAAAGTGGGGCTCCAACACCCCTGGAC
The DNA here is from genome assembly GCF_000622305.1 of Nannospalax galili. Classification (NCBI taxonomy): domain Eukaryota; kingdom Metazoa; phylum Chordata; class Mammalia; order Rodentia; family Spalacidae; genus Nannospalax; species Nannospalax galili. Next base: position 389,002 of record NW_008344211.1, on the reverse strand, counting down.
CACATGCATTCTGAGTTGCTCCAATAAACACACCTTCAGGGTGAGTACCCCTGAAGCAAATCTGCTCTGTTTAGTCACCAGCCCAAGTAGACCTATGACATGAACAGCCAGCTTTCCACACACTCAGAATGCGACTGGTCACTGGGATCTCAGAATGCCCTGGAGCTGGGCCTGAGCTTAGGGTGACATGTTGGGCTCAGAGCTTTGGACCTTTGCTTATCTAGCTGAGGAGAGACTGGAAGGTGTAGGGGTATCCTCTGGCCCTCACTCAGCCCTGTTCCTATCCCACAGATCAGATCTGATAAGCAGCAGCTGGGCAGCGTCATCTACAGCATACAGGGGCCCGGTGTGGACGAGGAGCCCCGCAATGTCTTCTCCATTGACAAGTTCACTGGGAGGGTGTTCCTCAACGCTACGCTGGACCGGGAGAAGACTGATCGCTTCAGGGTGGGACCTGATGGGAGGCCGGGGTCCTTACTGCTGCTCTGGCCTTTGCTCCCCTGACAGATCCCAGGCCAGATGTTTCTCCAACAAGATGTGGCACCATTAGGGACCAGGAGCTAAGGATAAAGTGTTTGGGATCTTGTTCCCACTTAACACAGAAGCACCCCGAGGCCATGTGGCTGGGAGTGGGTGGTTCTCAGGAAGGCAGAGCATGGCTACAACTGCTGAACTACAGCTGGTTCCCTCTGGATTGTTTGATGGGTGTGCATGTCATGAAGAATTCCAAAATAGTGTGCTGTCAGCAGTGGGATGGTCTTAGAGGTGCGATTGGCAAGGGAGGGGCCCTCACCATCTTCACAGTGCTGGGATTCAGGGAAGGGTGGCAAGAGCTGAATTGAGGTGGGCACAAAGTCAAGAAGTGAGACCTGCCTTTGGGTTCTCAGCACACAGCCGTTTGCCAGTCTGGAATGACGCTCAGAGGTAAAGTGCTTGCTTAACATGCAGAGGCCCTGGGTTCCAACCCTAGCATGGCAAAATATTAAAAAGAAAAATTAGAGATTTTCATGGTATCACATGCCTGTAATCCCAGCACTCAGGAGGCTGAGGTGGGAAGATCATGTGTTTGAGGCTGGCCTGGGTTGCATAGCAAAACCCTATTACAAAAATAAAATTAAATGAAACCTCCAGCAACCTGCCCTTTCTCACCTGAGGCAAGACAGCTTTCTGCCTCCACTTTTCCAAGGACAAAAATTTCTTGTATACTCTCTAAATCTTCTTTCAAACCTTAAGAAATTCCTGTGGCGTCTTACAGAGAAACCCACTAGAGGGTTTCATTTTATTTTGTTGAGACAGGGTCTTGCTGTGTCCCTGGCTGAACTCGAAATCCCGCTAAGCCATTCCCTAATAGAAAATAAACAGATCAAAATGTAAACTCGACAGGCGTGGTGGCGCATGTCTTTGATCCCAGCACTCGGGAGGCAGAGGCAGGTGGATCTCTGTGACATAGCGAGTCCCAGGCCAGCTGGGGCTACAGGGAGACCCTGCCTCAAAAAGACAAAAAAAAAAAATTGTAAATTCATGTGAGACCCAGTCTCGAAAAAATTAAAGTGAATTAAATTTTGACAGGAGCCAAAAACCACATAGAGAAAGGGAGATAGACTCGGAGCTGGAGTGAAAGCTTCATTTCACGCCTCTGAATGATGCTCTAAGGTTCCTGGCAGCAGAGGCAAGAGAGGAAGCAAAGTAGCCACCCTTGTGCTAAGAGAAAGCAGATTCCCTTCAGGGCAAGGGGCATTCCTGCGGCACATGGCCCACCTCACCTGTCCAGCTGGAGTCTATCTGCACTTGTTCTCCCTTCTGCACAGCTTCAGGGGCCATACAACCAGCTCTTGCCCTTGCCCTCTGTTTGGACAGCTAAGGGCTTTTGCCCTTGACTTGGGTGGCTCTACCCTGGAGGATCCCACAGACCTGGAGATCGTAGTTGTGGATCAAAACGATAACCGGCCAACCTTCCTGCAGGACGTATTCACAGGCCATGTGCTGGAGGGCGCCGTCCCAGGTAAGGCGGGAACACAGTCCCTACCCAGGGGGAGGGCTTCAGGGGGTTCAAGTCCAGGAGTACCCTTAAGGATTTCAGGACTGAGTCCCCCAGCTGTAGAGCGCTTTTCTGGCATGCAGTGTTTCATCTCCAGCATTGCAGAATCAAAGCAATTATGAGGTCATCTGAAGAGTCTGATATAGTAAGTCTCTATTTACTTCTCATATGTAAATATGAATTTCACCCCCAGAACTTCCAGAATACGCAGGACTCTGGGTGGCCAAGTTCCAGTTGCTTTTCCCCCCTTTAATGGTGGTGAAATTTGCATGATATGAAGTTTATCTTTGAGCCCTGTTTAGTGAATTCACAGAGCCATGCACCAACTCCTTTGTTCAAGGTGGTTTTTATCACCCCAAAAGAAGCCCCACGGCTTGGGGCGGTGCCTCCTCCAGCTGCTGCTTCAGTGGCAATTTGGTCTCAAACAACCCAGCCATTTGTGGTGGCACATGCCTGTAATCTGAGCACTCAGGAAGAGGCAGGAATAAGCCAGAGTTTACGGTTCTCCTCAGCTACCTAGCCAGTTTGAGGCCTGCCTTGGTTACATGAGACTCTGTCCACCCCTCCCTCTACATCCCCAACCACCAAAACCACCAGCCACTTGTTTATTCTATTTCATCCCATTTATTGTAGTTTGCAAGACTTGCAGTTGTTTTTTTTTTATAATATCCTTCTTCTGATATAATTTCAGACTTATAGAAAAGTCCCCAAGAATTCCCCTGTGCCTCTTGCAGAGACATGTTTAATCCATTTGACCTTTTTCCTCTCTTCTGGCTCCCCTGTCTGAGGCTGCTTGGTTACAAACTGGATGGGCATTCTTTTTTTTTTCAATTTTTAAATTTATTACTTTTATTTTATGTGTATGTGTGTATTGCCTGCATGTAGGTAAGTGCACCCGTGTCATGCAATGCCCGTGGAGGACAGAAGAGGCTGTCGGATCCCCTGGAACTGGAGTTTACAGACAGTTGTTAGCTGCCATGTGGGTGCTGGGATTCGAACCTGGGTCTTCTGCAAGAACAACCAGTGTTCTTAATCACTGAGCCATCTCTCCAGCCCCATGGGCATTCTTAAAAATGTCAGTGTGTTGCCGGGCATGGTGGTGCACACCTTTAATCCCAGCACTCAGGAGGCAGAGGCAGGTGGACCTCTGTGAGTTCAAGGCCAGCCTGGTCTACATAGTAAGTTTCAGGCCAGCTGGGGCTACAGGGAAACCCTGTCTCAAAAAAACAAAAATAATAAATATGCCAGTGAAAATGACTTTATGTAACCCTATATAATAATAAAAATTACCTTTAGGAAACCCATTACTTTGTAAACAATTTTAAAATATAATTTTTGAGCCGGGTGTGATGGCGCACGCCTTTAATCCCAGCACTCGGGAGGCAGAGGCAGGCGGAGCTCTGTGAGTTCAAGGCCAGCTTGGTCTACATAGTGAGTTCCAGGTCCAGTACAGCTGGGGCTCCAGGGAGACCCTATCTCAAAAAAAAACCAAAAAAAAAAAAAAAAGTCAGTGTGCACTAACAACTTAGTGTAATTATCAGTCATGAAATTAACATCCCTACCATACAGTATGGAGTCTACTGACCTTATTCATTTGCAATTTCCATAATAATGAGTTTTGTAACAACAGAGAACACAGGGCCAGGTGTCCAGTCCTGCATTCTCTCCTCTTCTCCTGAGTTCCCTTCCCTTCAGGCACATTTCCCACCTTCTCCACCAGGCACATCCAGTACTTGGTTATTACAATCCTCTACAACTGTGTGCCTGCTCTGGGTCAGGTCACCTGTAGCAGGGAGGACTTGGTGATGGGTGGACATGTATGTATGATGGGGCTGGATTCACCTCAGCACCATCCCAGCCATGGTTGGTTGCAAATGGCTTCCCAGGATGATTCCATTTCTGCCTGGGCAGTATGTAGTGCCTGAGGTTTTTCTGTCCCCCTTTCCCAGCAGGGGGTGCACTTGTGAGCCCTGGCAGCCTTAGCTCTGCTCCAGCCCTTTACAGTGGACAGGAGAGGCCTGACACAAGGGTAGAGATACTCCCAGGATTATGACTTGGTCACAATCCCAGCCTGGACTGGAAATCTCCCATTGTGCCTTAAGCTTCCCCGACCAGCTTCAGCACCTCTCAGACTCCCACTGACCCCACCCCCTCACCAGGCAGCTGTTCCCTGGGCCCTTCTCCTCAGGTGTATGTAGAATGCTCATTTACTTCTGGGTAGACTTGTGGAGCTGTGATTGTTGCTGGGCATCAACCTAGCCACTGTCCAGGCCTTTGGAGCACACAAACCTGGGGAATGTGCTCATGTTTGGACACATATATGCAGAAACATACATGTGTGTAAACACACATATGAACTCATTCACACCAATGTTAGTCATAGCACACCAGTTCCCAGTGGCACCTCTGCTTCCAGAGGTAGCTCGAGGGTACCCTCATGACTTTGGAGCCCCTTCTGACATGGGGGAACCGGCTCCCCCGTGCCTATTTACCTGTTCTCCAGAGAGCACATGCTCACAGGATTGGTAATCTGAGCTCCATGACAGAAAAGTCTGCTAGAAGCACAGTCTTTGGCTTCAGCCTGGGGGCGGGGGCCAGTACTGGTCAGTAGCTCATGTCTGAGCATGCAGGCCTGGGCCAGTGGCTGATATTTGCCACAGTGTATCCAGCAAATGACATCAGAGGTGAGCGAGCCAAGAGCTTAAGACACATCAGTAAGGACTACTTGGCCAGAGCAACTCCCCAGAATGGACTGGAAGCTAGTCTTTCCCACCCACCCCATTGGCTCAGCGTTCCTACACCTGAGCTGGGAGAGTCAAGCCAAACCTCCTCCAAGGGATGGGCGAGGTGAAGTAGGATCCATCCTACTTGTGCTGGGCCTCAACCAGCAGCACCTTCCTGATTCCACAGCTACCCTACAGGAAAGTGCGGTGCCAGCTCTGCTCAGTACCCACATATGTGTATCCTCTATCTGGGCTGGCATCGCCTTGTGGCAGGGCTCGAGGTCATCAGAGAGTTCCAGTGGGTTTACCACTCTGACTTGGTGCCTTAACTCCATTTGCTCCATCAAAAGTTCACCACTATGCTCCTGCAGCAGTCAACCTTGTATGGGCAGAATCGGCTGCAGGACAGAGAGAGTGCCCTGGACTTGAGGCCAGTGTGCACTGTCAGCCCCACTGACACAATGGCAAGAGCAGATTGCTCACTCTGTGGTCGCAGAGTGTCAGGCCTGGGGAGCCTGCACACACTAGGAGCCCTCTACTGCACCCCAGTGTCCCACCACACCTGCCCCCATGGTTGTCGGACCCACTTCTCCCTGTCTTCCCCAGGTACCTTTGTGACCAGGGCTGAGGCTACAGATGCCGACGACCCTGAGACAGACAATGCCGCACTCCGGTTCTCCATCCTAGAGCAGGGCAGCCCCGAACTCTTCAGCATTGATGAGCACACTGGAGAGATCCGTACTGTGCAAGTGGGGCTGGACCGTGAGGTGAGGCAGGTGGACAGCCAGGGATCTGGGGGCCAGTTCTCCACAACAGGCCACCTCAAACCTCAGGGTTTGTCAGGGCAGGGCCTTGCCATCCTCTCCCCCCATCCCTGCTTGTCACTCTCATCCTGGTCCTTCCTCACTGATGACCCTGCCCTCTGGCCCAGGCTCTTGTGCTTCCAGATGTCTCTGAAGCCCTCCTGTGCAGCTCCACCTGGGTGTTCGCTGCCACTGATGTGGCTCCCTCAGGCAGAAACCTCACTGTGTCAGTACACCACAACTGACCTCTCACCCACTCACAGTCTGGGGCAGGGGCGGTCCCTGCAAGGTCTTAGACTACAAGAGGCCCTGTATGCTGGTCTGCTACATTCCCAAGGTGGTCTGCCCTAGATACCACATCCTCTAACGTTATCATGTTATGGTACCCCCAGGTGGTTGCCGTGTACAACCTGACCCTGCAGGTGGCAGACATGTCTGGAGACGGCCTCACAGCCACAGCCTTGGCCATCATCTCTGTAGATGACATCAATGACAATGCACCTGAGTTCACCAAAGATGAGGTGCAGCCTCTGCCCATCCCACTGGCTTAGGGCTGCCACGCCTCCTCAGGCTCCAGCCCGGGACTTGTGAGGGTGGACAGTTGCATGGTTTGGAAAAGGGCCCTGTGTGAAGAGCATGGATTCTGAGATAAAGGGTCCCCAGGCACAAAGATTGCATGCATCAGGGTGTGGTTCTTCGGGGAGGATCTTCAGCCCAGGGTAAGTCTCCCAGCCCTTGCCGTGAGAGGAGAGTAGACATTCCCGATACCCAGGAGCAGCTAGAGCAAGTGGGATCATTGACTCAGGAAACAAACCTGGGGATGCCTGTGGTAGGCAGCAGAGTTAGGCCAGGAGCAAGGGGAGTCATGGGGCCAGATGTTCTGAGGAGTCTCCCACATTGCCAACCTGGTGAGTAACTGGTACTCCCCCAGTTCTTCATGGAGGCTGCAGAGGCTGTCAGCGGAGTGGATGTAGGACGGCTTGAAGTGGAGGACAGGGACCTGCCTGGATCCCCTAACTGGGTGGCCAGGTTCACCATCCTGGAAGGTGATCCTGATAGGCAGTTCGCCATCCGCACAGACCCCAAGACCAATGAGGGTGTTCTGTCTGTGGTGAAGGTGAGTCATGCCTCTATCATATTCACTCCCCTCAGCTGGAGTCTGTCCCTGGCATCCTCCTCAGGGCAGCCACAGCCTGAACGTCCCTGGATTCCTTTCTGTTAGAGCTGTACCTGCTGACTGACCTCCTGGGGTGAGGGTATCAGGAGTGGGTGCTGACTACAGGTCTTTGGCCACACTGGGCAGTAGGGAAGTCCCAGTTCTGCCAAGAAACAGGTGGCATGCATACAAATACATGCACACATATGTAGACTTAAATATATTTGAACATTGGTGCATTAAAAGATTTATTGCAACAGCCAGGTGTGGTAGCGCACGCCTTTAATCCCAGCACTTGGGAGGCAGAGGCAGGCAGATCTCTGTGAGTTCAAGGCCAGCCTGATCTACATAGTGAGTTCCAGGATAGCTAGGGCTACAGGGAGACCCTGTCTCAAAAAGACCAAAAGGAAAAAAAAAAGATTTATTGCAAGAAACTAACTTGGATTTGAGGCGTTAGAATTCTGGAGGAGTATATCTTGCATGCTATTCTCAAAGCCCTCACCTACCCAAAGGAGGACGACCATGAGCCAAAGATGGTCCCTCTACTTAGCATCAGGTGGCCACATCCACCCACCTGCACCTAGAGACTGTGACTGACACATGAAACTGCCCACACCACACCCAACAAATTCATTTGGAGCGATGGGAATTCATGTTGTTATCTATTATTACTCGGGCCTTGCATAATTTTTATTGTGTCAAGGTTAAAGAGGAGAAGGAGAGATGGGCTCTCTGGACAGACCCAAGGAGAGACTTCCCCAAGGATACCCCAAGGGGTTTCAGCTGGCTGGCTCTGCTGTCTTCCCACAGCCCCTGGACTACGAGAGTCATGAACGATATGAGCTCAGAGTGTCTGTGCAGAATGAGGCCCCAATTCAGGCCACTACCCCCCGGGCCCAGCGGGGCCAGACCAGGGTCAGCGTGTGGGTGCAGGACACCAATGAGGCTCCCGTGTTCCCAGAGAACCCATTGCGGACCAGCCTGGCTGAAGGAGCCCCCCCAGGCACCTCTGTGGTCACCTTCTCTGCCAGAGACCCTGATACACAACAGCCACAGAGAATCAGGTGAGATGCCCTAGAGTTCTGGAGGTCAGGCTGGGAAATCAATGGTCCCATTCCTGCTGAGGGTACCTGGATACTGAGGATGAAAGAGAAGAGTCATGTAAGTGTATCCTTGATGGTCTATGGGGTCTTGAATCCCTCTGATGCCTGTGTGTATATGTTGGAGTCCCACACCCCACAGGATAGGGCTGGACTGCAGCAAGGGCACATAGCCTGAGTCTGTTCTCAGCTGGCCTCTGTCCACATGTCCATTCTCACAGGCCCTCTCTTCCACAGATGGCCGCTAATGCCTTAATTTCACCACTGGCTCCAAGCCTGGCATAGTGTCCTCATCTATCTCCATTCTGCCCCTGCATGTGCCAGCTCTGAGGAGGTTGAATCCAGACAGATAGTTGCTGAGGAGCACCAGGCAGCAGCACAAATCATATGCAGTTAGGTCAGAAAACCAGCTTGAGGGGCTGGCAAGATGGCTTAGTGGGTAAAGACACTTGTCATCAAACCAGAGTTCAGTTCTTAGAACCCAAAGGGTAGGAAGAGAAAACTAACTCCCCTAAATTGTCCTCTGACCTCACATGCACTGTGATATTTGTGTGTGTGTGCATGCACACAAATAAAATAAATAAATAGATTTTTTTTAATTGTAGGGACAGGAGAGATAGTTCAGTGGTTAAGAGCACTGGCTGCCCTTATAGAAGACTTAGGTTTGGTTCCCAGCACCCACATGGCAGCTAACAACTGTCCTTAACTTCAGTTCCAGGGGATCTGACACCCTCTTCTGGCCCCACGGGCATTGCATGATATAGGTGCACTTACATGCAGGCAAAACTCATGCATAAAATAAAAATTAACAAAATAGATGTAAAAAAATAAAATAAAGAAGAAAACCAACCTGGAGCTGGGAGGCCTCAAAGGCTGAGTGCTGGGTGACTGTAGCTTGGGTACTGGGTATGCTCAGAGATCCCATCCTACCCCTCCTCTCCCCACTAACAGCTATTCCAAAGACTATGACCCAGAAGACTGGCTGCAAGTGGATGGGGCCACAGGCAGGATCCAGACCCAGCGAGTGCTCAGCCCTGCCTCGCCCTTCTTGAAGGATGGCTGGTACAGGGCTATCATCCTGGCCCTGGACAATGGTGAGGGGAAACTCCTGTCTGCTCTGGGGCTCTCTGACCTGGACCTGCTCTGGGTGGTGTCCCTATCCCACACACAGTCCAGCACTTCCTTAGGTGGACTGACAGGGTGGTCTGAGAGTGGGGCCTGAGCTCACAAGACCTCCCTTCCTGCAGCCATGCCACCCAGCACAGCCACAGGCACCCTGTCCATTGAGATCTTGGAAGTCAACGACCACGCCCCTGCACTGGCCCCTCCTCCACTTGGTAGCCTGTGCAGCCAGCCAGACCAGGGCCCTGGCCTCATCTTGGGTGCCACGGATGAGGATCTGCCCCCCCACGGGGCCCCTTTCCACTTCCAGTTGAGCCCCAGGGTCCCAGATCTCAGCAGGAACTGGAGCCTCAACCAGATTAACGGTGCGCTGTCCCCGCAACCCTGGGACCTAGGGGGTGGGCAGACAGCACGTGACACCACGGTCACCTTGGGTAGGTCCGGGGTTACTTTTTGTAGTACCCAATGGGTGGACGGGGAAACTGAGGTCCGGGAACTCGAGGTGCCGTCTGGACGCTGGTAGTTGGGCTGTTCCTGAGCTTCTGCTGACCGTTGCACCTTTCGCAGTGAGCCATGCGCGCCTGAGACTCCAACACCAGGTCCCCGAGGGCCTGCACCGCCTCAGCCTGCTGCTCCGGGATTCCGGGCAGCCGCCCCAGCAGCGAGAGCAGACCCTGAACGTGACTGTGTGCAGCTGTGGACCCGACGGCTCCTGCCTGCCCGGGGCCGCCGCCCTGCAAGCTGGGGGCGCCGGCATCAGCCTGGGCGCGCTGGTCATCGTGCTGGCCAGCACGGTGGTCCTGCTGCGTGAGTTCTCAGCCCCGGCCCCCCATCCCGCGCCAAGCCTCCCCATCCCCGACCCGGCGCCCCCATCCCTCGCCGGGCCCCCTCCACCCCGCTCCTGTCCCTCCCTTTTCGCCCTCGGACCACACCCCTCCACCCCTACTGACCACGCCCATATCAGATCCTGACCGCACCCCTCCGTCCCGCCTGCTACGCCCCAGGGCTCCGCCCCTCTTACCACGCCCTCTAGCCCCGCCCTTCGCTGACTACCCTCTAACCACGCCCGCCCGTGTCTGCCTCCTCAGCCCCGCCCCATCAGGCCCGTCTCCTCGGACCCCGCCTCCTCAGCCCCGCCCTCCAAGCCCCGCCCCCTCGGGCCGGTCTCCTCGGACCCCGCCCCAGGCCCCGCCCTCCAGGCCGGGCCCCCCCAGGGCCCCTCCCCCACCGCCTCCTGGGGTGCACACTCCTCCCAGTGCCTGGTTCCTCTGCAGTGCTGGTCCTGCTCGCCGCTCTCCGAATGCGACTAGGACGGCGGTCGAGGGACGAAAGTCTGCTGCACGGGCTAAAAGATGACCTTCGGGACAACATTCTCAACTACGACGAGCAAGGAGGCGGGGAGGAAGACCAGGCAAGACTGGAGGGAACTGGAGTGGCGACTTAGACTCGTCCTGGGGAAGGGGTCCCCATACAGCCGGGACTGCCTGCCTCCTAGCAGCTCCTCCCGCGCTCAGGTCCAGCTCCGAGCTTAACTTCTTACTTTGCACACAGGACGCCTATGACATAAACCAGCTGCGCCACCCAGTGGAACCGAGGACCACGAGCCGCCCTCTGGGCCGGCCGCCGCTGCGCCGCGATGCTCCCTTCAGCCACGTGCGGCAGCCACACCGAGCGCTGCCCAGCAGCCCCGCTGACATTGCCAACTTCATCAGTGATGTAGGTGCTCCTGGGGTTGACCACAGAATGGGGCCCACGCATGCTTGTGTGCACACATACACGTGTGCACAAACACACCTGTGTTCCGGCCTTCATACCGCAGGATGTCAGGGATGAGCTCACCAGCAGGGCCCCCGGCTGAGCCTCAGGAAAGAGCCAGAGAGTGGGTGAGCCGGCCCATCCACTGGGCCACCAGGCTAAGGGAGGCACTTTTTAAAGTTAACTGTGTGGACAGGTGTGGGACTTGTGCAAGTCATGTGGCCAGGAAAGGCCAGCCAGAACAGGTCCTGTGCTTCCTGACCCTCTGTGAGGCGCATCCTTGCCTGGTTTGCGCCCTTTCTCTGTTCACTGTAGTGGTGGGGTAGGGAGCAGTGCTATTTGTGGTCAGCTGGACAAAGCATCTGTTTAGTTACTTCACTGACTCTCAGCTGTACACAGGTGTCCAAAAAGGAGTGGATGGCTGGGTGAGGGCATACAGAGGAGACCCCAGCAAACCGGGGTCTCCTTGGGAGTGCTGAGCCTAGTGCAGGATCTGGTTACAAGATGGCAGAGTGGCAGTGGAGACACTGCCTCTACAAGGGCCAGTTGGGAGGCCGGGGGGTTGTGGTAGAGAAGGGGCCACAAGGAGAAAGGTCTTCCACACCCTGCCGGGACAGGCCAAGGGAAACAGCGCTTTCTCTGCTGCCCTCTGTGCACTAGGAGATGCTCTGCCTGAGGCAGACCTTGGCCCTGCTGTGACTGAACACTAGAGGGCGCCTGGCTGGTCTCTGGGTGGTCCTGAGGTCTGCAGGGCTTTTTCCACAGGGCTTGGAGGCTGCAGACAGCGACCCCAGTGTGCCTCCCTATGACACAGCTCTCATCTATGACTACGAGGGAGATGGCTCTGTGGCAGGGACGCTGAGTTCCATCCTTTCCAGCCTGGGGGACGAGGACCAGGACTATGACTACCTCCAGGACTGGGGCCCCCGCTTTGCCCGACTGGCAGACTTGTACGGGCATCCATGAGGGTCACAAGGACAGTTGTGCTGTCTGGATATGGCCACCTGGCCCAACAAGGGAGTTTCTCCTGGGGACACTTGTACCCCAAACCACTGAAGGCCAACAGGACACCCCATTCTTGGTCCCATGGCAGATAATCTCGCCCTGGGCCACCTCCATGGCTTCAGGGGAGGACTAAGTCTGGGTGGCAGAGCCCTGAGCATGAGGGTGGCCAGAGACCGGGCTGGGGAGTCACATTCAGTTGCCCCACTGGGGTTTGCACACCCCACCTTTGTCACCCAGTGTGGCTCTTGCCACTATATGAAAACAGGAGCCTCAAGGGTGAATCAGAATTAAAAACACACTATCCAATGGACTGTGGGTGCCCCATGCCACTCTTGCTGTAAAGGGTGTCATGTCCCTTACCCCCAGGCCTAACCAGTAGGGAGCTCTGGGCCTCTTTCAGCACAGTTGGCAGGACTAAGTTGTGGTGGTGAGTGCAGGATGAGTGTGTGCATATACATGGGTGGGGGTTGTGAGTTAAGGTCCCCCCCCAGTCCCCCAATCAGTGTAAGGAAACACCAGGGAGAACTAAGTTCCACAACTGTCCTTATCCTCCATACCTCATGGGTCTGGCCAGGGAGAGACTAAGCACCCCTTGGTTCCCCTGCTCACACTGACCCCTGGCTTTCTGGGAGGCGGTGTGTCTGCTTTGCTGCTGGTCACTCTTGGCCAGGCATCAGAGGTGCTCAGCTGTGTCCCTTGTCCTAGTTTGCAGGGGCCACCAGGTAGAAATGGTGCTACTGGGACTGTGCCAATAGCGGTGCGGAGAGTATCCTCCAGTTACTGTGGTTGGATCCAAGCTGTGACTCTCTAACAGCAGTAGAAACCAGAGCAGGAGGACAGTCAGGAAGGCAAATGTCCTCTGTGTCTGTTGGTGAGGGGAAGCCCAGTCTCCCCTCAGGGGAAAGGGCAGTAGGGTGCAGCTGGTGGGCAGGTGACAAATTATCATCTGAGTGTCACCATGTAATCCCAGGGGCAGGTCCTCAACAGAGCCCACAGTGGGGCTCAAGGAAAATCGGTGAACAATTGTGGTTCATAACTCCTGCCCTGGAAAGCTTTCTGCTCTTTACATTAGAAAACTGGAAGGTGGTTTCCCCTGAAGTTCGGTCATTCCAGGAAACTCCCCATGCCAAGCCTTCATCTCCTTTGCCACCCTCCCCATTCCTGTGTCTTCTACTCAGATCCTGCTGAGGGCTATCCCTGTTCACTCATGAGGGCAGAGCCGATGGCCAGTTGAGAATGAATGCAATTGTCACAGGCATGTGGGTTAGGGTGGGGAAAAAGCCTTCCTTTTGCTCTAGGCTGCTGAGCGGCCCAAGGCTCACCTTCAGCTGCTGAGGCCACTGAACATAGGTACAGCTTGAGCTTTGGGACAGTGTGGGCCAACCCAGCAGCCCTGGTGACAAAGGACCCAGACTCCCAGACTCTCTGACAGCTTTTTCCCCCTGGCTATGCAGAGCCCTCCCACACTGGGGTAGCCACCCTTTCTGGGCACACTCATCCCCAGCCTCCACCCCTTTCATGAGAGAAGCTCGCCAGACACTCTGCAGCCTGGTCCTAACCAGGTGCACGTTGTAGAGGAGTCAGCTCTTCCTGACTCAAGCCATGACCACATCTACCTCTTAGTGTGTGATCTACTGCCTCAAGTCTTCCAAGTTTGAGAACTATCCCAGATCCTAAATAGTTTTTTTTTTTTTTTTTTTTTTGGTCTTTTTGAGACAGGGTCCCCTGCAGCCTCAGCTGGCCTGGAACTCACTATGTAGACCAGGTAGGCTTTGAACTCACAGAGATCCACCTGCCTCTGCCTCCCAAGTGCTGGGACTATAGGCATGTGCCACCACGCCCAGATAATCCTAAATATTTCTTACCAAGAGCCCACTGGCCATTCCACAGCAGTTCCCACCATCATGAAGCACTGTAGGACCTGCCCACCGTAGCCTCTGCTGACCTCTGACACTTCACCCCTGCACTTCACCTTGTGTCTGGGGGCAGGTACACTAGTCCTTATACTTAACCTTGCCACAGAGGACCCTCTTGATCCTTAACTCTCTGCCTCTGCAAGTGCATATGGGTTTTTTAAAGAAATCTTTGTGCATATGATATCATGATAGCCAAGACCCTGCTTATTTCAAGAGCAACTCTGGAAACCAGATAAGGTTGGACCCCTTGACCTGGGCCTCCTGCCTCCTTTTTCTGGGCTCCTGCCTCTTCAAAGTCTTGGTAGGCTAGAGTTTATTCCAGTGCCTAGTCATGTGAGAAAGCATACAGGATGAATGATCCTTGTACTGTAACCAGCTGGGGTGGGTTTCAGGTGACAAATTATCATTAGAATGTCAACCAGTAATCCCAGGGGCAAGTTCTCAACAGTGCCCACAGTAGATGTGCCACAGAGATGTGCCACCTTCAAGTTTCAACCCAGGCCAGAGGAGGAGGCAGAGCTGTGGGATAAAGGCTACTAAAGGGGGACAGGCAGTCAGGTGGGTCTTAGGTCAGGAGGGAGAAAGGGGAGCCTGGGAGGCCCAGCTGCCCCTTCACCATCCTCTTACCCTGACCACTGAGCCCATCTCCGGCACCCTGACTGCAGCCTGGTGCCTTGTGCACCTCATGGACAACCCACCTGGCCTGCCCCTTGGTGGAAATCACCCAGACCACTCCTTCAGTTAAAGTCCTGTCTTGGGATCCCAGCTTTGGAAGCACAGATCAAATAATATAAGCTGCTCAAAATAGACTTAAAATGGGGTGGAAGCCCTGCTCCCTAACCCTGTCTACTTCCCTGTTGCCAACCCATGGCCCAGATCCTCCTTTTCAGAACTTCCACCTGCCAGCCCTAGCCCTGATCCAAAAATCAGCCTCCGAAGACCTAGCATTGGGTGCCTGGGGAAGCCATTGTCTGGGCAAAGCAGGAGGGTCCTCGTGAAAGCCCTAGCTTGACACCTCAGCAGACCCATGGTTAGAGGCCTGGGAGGCCTGAGAAGCCATGGGGAAGATGGTATGCCATCCATTGTCTCCAGGTGGTTCCTTTCTGTCCACTGCCTTAGGGAAAGTGCCCTTGGATGACCAAGCTGTACAACAGACCAGGCGGCAGTGTAGAGGACAACAGTGACTCAGAGCTCCACTCTAACCCCAGAGGGGTGGCCACCAAGTGCCTGACAGCCACCTAGCCCAGCAGAGCCTAGCTGAATGAAAGCCCAACCCCTGGGGACAAGGCCTGAGCTTGGGGTGGGGTCCTCAAGGAAGAAACCTTTTGGGGACAGGGGCTATGCCCTTGGAGTGTCCGAGTTAGGGAAGGGGTGCTGCCCATCCAGAAGAAGTTACCTGGGTAAACTAAGCTCCACTGGCATGCAGACGTGACTCTGCCAGGTATGGTCACTCCACCAAGGCATCCCTGAAGCATGTGCAGTCCAGGGTGGAAGGTGCTGTCTCAAGGTCTCCAGGTGCAGTCAGCTGTGGCTGGGTGATGCCAGGTTTTCCTCTCCACAAGGTACAGGCTGGTGGCCAGGGTCTCAACTCTAGCTCCTCGGGAACATTCTGTGGGTTATTCAATTTTCTTCATTGCTTTGTTTTCCTTTGTGAATGGACTTTGCGTTTTTATAAAACTTTATAATTGACTTCTTTAAAATGAAGAACGTATTTAGCTTTAATTTGTAAAAATTGAGGTGAGAAGCCGGGCATGGTGGCGCACGCCTTTAATCCCAGCACTTGGGAGGCAGAGGCAGGCAGATCTCTGTGAGTTCGAGTTCGAGGCCAGCCTGGTCTCCATAGTGAATCCAGGACAGCTGGGGCTACAGGGAGACCCTGTCTCAAAAAGACCAAAAAAAAAAAAATTGAGGTGAGAGTCACAATTCTAGGTTGAGACTGTAATTCCATGACAGAAGGTTTGCACAACATATATCAGGCCCTGGGTATAACCGTAGCCCTAGGTCCCCAGCATTTTGGCTAAGAAAAAAAATGGGGGCATACATTTAGAATGGCTAAAGACCCTTATGAAAGCTCAAAATAAACCTGGTCCCTATGAGCTTTGCCACCCACCTCCTGGCCCCAGGCAACCACAAACCAGCTGCCTTTGGTTAGATGCCTCACACAAGAAAAATCATAAAATTACCCCTTCCGGTCCATTCACACAGTGGCACTACATCCTCTTCATGACTGAAGAGTGTTTCACATTGTTTATCTACCCACCCTCCTTGGACATTTCGGTTGTTCCACGTTGCACGTTCTGACCAGCTGTGATGGTTAGTGTTAATTGTCGACTTGACAAAACCTAGAATCCCCTGGGAGATTGACTTCTGAACTTGCCTATGGGAGATGATCGTGAGTAGGCTGAGGTGGGAAGATACCCACTGTGGGTGGCTCCATTCCCTAGGCAGGAGATTCTGGACTGTGAGTAGAGAAAATGAGCTGAGCACCAGCATACATGCAACATCTGTTGCTCTCGTCTGACAGTGGGCATGTGACCTGCCCCTTCAAGCTCCGGCTGCTGTGACATCCCTGTCATGATGCATCTGGACCTGTGAGCCAAACAAACCCTTTTTACCTTAAGCTGCTCTAGTTAGGGTATTTTATCACATCGAAAGAAAAAAACAAAAGCCTAAGAAACCAGCTTTGCTGTGGCCGAGTCCTGCTTCCAGTTCTTCTGGGTGTCACTATGAGTATGGCTACTGCAATGTGGGGATTCTGTCCCCAGGTCTTTATAAAAATCCCTTCTTGAGCTGGGTGTGGTGGTGCACACTTGTAGTCCTGGCACTTGGGAAGCAGAGGCAGGCGGATCTCTGTGAGTTCAAGGCCAGCCTGGTCTACATAGTGAGTTCCAGGACAGCTGGGGCTATAAGGAGACCCTGCTTCAAAAAGACCAAAAAAAAAAAATAATCCCTTCTTTTGGGGGGCAGGGTTTCACATAGCCCAGGTTGGCCTAGGAAACCAAAAATGACTTTGAACTGATCTTCCTGCCTCCACCTCCCAAGTGTTGAAATTACAGGCACATGCCACCATGCCTAGCTTCCCACTTTGAGCAATACATATTGAAATTTTTTGTCTTCAAGATAGGGTCTCACTATAGACCTTACTATGTAGCCCAGGCTGGACTTAAACTTATGCTGCTCCTCCAGCCTCTGCCTCCTGAGTGCTGGAACTGCAGCCATGGGTCACCATACCTGGCTTGTTTTGTTGAAACTGGGTCTCATGTAGCCCAGGCTGGCCTCAAACTCACTATGACCTTGACCTTCTGATCTTACTGCCTTCATTTACCAAGTGTTAAGATTACTACAAGTATGTATTGGTCTGGAGAGCTGGCTCAGTGGTTAAGAGCATTGCCTGCTCTTGCAGAGGACCCAGGTTCGGTTCACAGCACCTACATGGCCACTAACACAACCACCTGTAACTCCAGTTTCAGAGGATCCAGTACTTTCTTCTGAACTCTGTGGGCACTGCACACATGTGGTGCACTTATGTGCATGCAGGCAAAACACTCATACACATAAAATGCAAATAAAAATTAGGGCTGGAGAGGTGGCTCTGTGGTTAAGAGCACTGGCTGCTCTTGCAGAAGACATGGGTTCAGTTTCCAGCGCCTACATGGTGGCTAACAACCATCCATAACTCCAGTTCCAAGGGAATCCAATTTCCTCTTCTGACATCCTTGGACATTGCACAGTATGGATGCGCCTATCCATATGCAGGCAATACACATAAAATAGAAATAAATTTAAAGCCGGGTATGGCGGCGCACACCTATAATCCCAGCACTCGGGAGGCAGAGGCAGGTGGATCTCTGTGAGTTCAAGGCCAGCCTGGTCTACATAGTGAGTTCCAGGACAGCTGGAGCTACAGGGAGACCCTGTCTCAAAAAGACCATTTTTTTTTTTTTATTTTATGTGTATGAGTGTTATGCCTGCATGTAGGTAAGTGCACCTGTGTCGTGCAATGCCCGAGGAGGACAGAAGAGGCTGTTGGGTCCCCTGGAACTGGAGTTACGGACAGTTGTTAGCTGCCATGTGGGTTCTGGGATTTGAACACAGGTCTTCTGCAAGAACAGTGTTATTAACTGCTGAGCCATCTCTCCAGCCCAAAAGTTTTTTTGATGAGTGGTAAGAGGTATACTTGTCTGTAAATATAAGAACACATATTTAGAATAAAGTTAAGAAATTAAGTTGGTTTAGGGATATGACAAAATAAGTTTTTCTCTAGGATCTATGACCTCTCCAGTCGTGTATTTGGCTATGTTTACAGTACCACACGAGTGTCCTCTCATTGAACAGGCCCTAAGTCCAATTAGATAGCTATTGATTACGCCCAAGATAGAAGGACTACACCACTACTGCATCAATAGAGATAATTTGCTAGACCAGTCATTACTGTTTATTATTATTATTAATTATTATTATTATTATTTTGGTCTTTTTGAGACAGGGTCTCCCTGTAGCCCCAGCTGGCCTGGGACTCACTATGTAGACCAGGTTGGCCTTGAACTCACAGAGATCTGCCTGCCTCTGCCTCCCGAGTGCTGGATTAAAGGCGTGCGCCACCATGCCCGGCATGTTTATTAGTCTTTACAGCTGGGTAGGACCGTTGATTGGTTTTCTCCCTTGGCAGCTTGCACAGTGCTCTCTGATACCATGAGAGCTGGTCTTCAGGGAGGAACTTCCAGGTAGTTACAGCTCAACTTTTTGAAGATCTGTGTCCAAAGTGTATCCTGTCTTCAGCAAGAGGGTCTCACCTTCAAGCCTTGGGAGGCAATCAAGGGCTGTGGCAATAGCCTGTGTGATTTTGGGAATCTGTTGAATTACTTTGACCAAAAATTCAAAGGGAGGTTTCTCCTCCTTGGCACTGTGTTTTTTCTTACACAGCCTTCAGCTATACACATACACTTGTGTGTGTGTGTGTGTGTGTGTGTGTGTGTGTGTACATATATAGTGTATTTCCCAGTAGACTTTTGAACTAATACAGTTCTCTCCAGTTCTTCACACCATCTAAGCATTATTTATCTCTCTTCTCTCTCCCCCTATATAACTCTCCCTCCTCCCTCCCCAGTAAAAGTACCCCCATTTTCCCCTTGATAACACCTGTCTCCTACTATCTGCCTTTCTAGAGCTCCTTCTTCCCCTTTACTCACATGGTTCCTTTCCATTTTCCTGGCTCCTGTGGTTACACCACGATATATACTCACATCAAAGGATCACATCAACAAATGAAAGAGAATATACATTGTTTGTCTGAGTCTGTGTTACTTCATTTAGTGTAACAACTTCTAGTTCCATCCATTTACTTACAAATTTTTTTCTTTTTTTATATTTTATTATTTTATGTGTATGTGTGTATTGCCTGCATGTATGGAAGTGCACCTGTGTCGTGGAATGCCAGAGGAGGTCAGAAGAGGGCGTCGGATCCCCTAGAACTGGAGTTAAGGAGAGTTGCTAGCTTCCATGTGGATGCCGCGATCTGAACCCGAGTCCTCTGAAAGAACATTCAGTGTCCTTAACCACTGAGCCATCTCTCCAACCCCCATTTTGTTTTTCTTTACAGCTAAGTAGAACTCCATTGTGTAAAAGTACCACATTTTCATTATCCATTCATCAGTTGAAGGACATTCTGTTAGGGTTCCAAAAAGCCACAGTTTCCCCCCTCCCCAACAGGGACCTCACCTTGACCTTTGGAGTCAAGGGAAACAAAGTCATGCTTACCTGCCCTTCTCCACCCTCCTCCTCCATCAGATTCTAGAGATCATCAGAAGTCGTTCTATCACACACATCTTAGGAGTCATGGCCACAGCTTATAGAGAATACCAAGTTTGAAATTTTAGCCCTGGATGGGCATGAGCTGTTGCTGGCTTTCTCTTAGTATTTTGATGTAAAGTTAGTATCTGGGCCTCTGTTGCTGCCTCTGCTACCTCCTCCCTCGCCTCCCCTCCCCTCCCCTCCCCTTCCCTTCCCTTCCCCTTTCCCTCCGCTGACATCTTTCCCTTCCCCGAGGGAAAGGTGCCCTGTGCTCTCCATCCACCCGCTCGCTCCCGCCCGATCTCTACCTATCACATTCAAGTTGTTTCCATTTCCTAGCTAGTGTGAAAAGAAAAGCAACAAACATGGCTGTGCAAGTGTCTCTGGAGTAGGATGAGTCCTTTGAGTATATGCCAAGGAGTGGTATGACCAGAGTACATGGTAGATTTATTAATTTTTTTTGAGTTTCCGCTGGGCGTGGTGGCGCATACCTTTAACCCCAGCACTCAGGAGGCAGAGGCAGGCAGATCTGTGTGAGTTCAAGGCTAGCCTGGTCTACATAGTGAGTTCCAGGCCAGTTGGGGCTGCAGGGAGACCCTGTCTCAAAAATACCAACAACAAAAAAAAGTCCTCCATATGATGCCCTCTTTTGACTGCTACGGGCAATGCATGACACAGGTGTACTTACATACATACAGGCAATACACCCATACACATAAAATAGAAATAATAAATATTTAAAAAGTTCTCCATACTGATTTTCCTAGTGGTTGCACCAGTTTGCAATCCTATCAGTGGTGAATGAGGATTCCCCTTTCCCCACATCCTCACCAGCATTTGGTGTCATTTGGTCTCTTGATCTTAGCTATTCTGATTGGAATAAGCTGAAAATTTAAAGTAGTTTTGAATTGTATTTCCATAATTATTAAGAATGTTGAACACTTTTTAAGGTGTTTCTTGGCCATTTTTATGTCTTCTTTTGAGAGCTCTCTGTTCAGGTACATGACCCATTTTTTTTTTTAATTGGGTCATTTGTTTTCTTGATTTTTGAGTTCTTTGTATATTTGGGGTATTAACCCTCTGTCAGACATATAGCTGGTAAAAATCTTCTCCCACTCTGTGGGCTTCCTTTTCACTTGGTTGTTTCCTTTGCTGTACAGAAGCTTCTTAGTTTAATGAGGTCCCATTTGTCAATTGTTGACCTTAATTCCAGAACAACTGATGTCCAATTTAGAAAACCCTTTCCTGCACCTACATTTTGTAGGATACTGCCTATGTTTTCTTCTAACAGTTTCAGCATTTCAAGTTTCACATTGAGGTCTTTGATCCATTTGGAGTTGACTTTTGTTCAGGGTGATAGATATGGGTCTAATTTCTTCTACATACGGAAATCTAGTTTTGCCAGTACCATTTGTTGAAGATGCTGTCTTTCCTCCAGTGTCTGTTCTTGGCATCTTTGTCAAATATCAGGTGGCTGAAATTGTGTGCACTCTTGTTTGGGTCTCTATTTTATCCCATCGATCTACA
Source organism: Nannospalax galili (assembly GCF_000622305.1). Lineage (NCBI taxonomy): Eukaryota > Metazoa > Chordata > Mammalia > Rodentia > Spalacidae > Nannospalax > Nannospalax galili. The sequence goes on along the minus strand of NW_008344211.1, from coordinate 368,067 downwards.
TGTTTTTGTGCCAGTATGATGCAGTTCTGGCTATGCCTCGGTAATATAGTTCAACATTTGGTATGGTAATCCCCCAGCATTGCTCTTTGTGCTCAGGATTGCTTTGGCTATTGGTCATTGCTTTGGTCTTTTGTCATTCAATATGAATTTTAGGATTTTTTTCTATTTTTTTTGAAGAATGTCATTTTGATTGGGATTTCATTGAAGTTCCTAATTGCTTTGGTAGGTTGGGTTATTTTCACAATATTAATTCTACCAACCCAGGAGCACAGGTCTTTCTAGCTCCTTGTGTTCTCCTCAATCTCTTTCTTCAAAAGTTTAAAGTTTTCATTGTAGTGGTCTGGAACGTCTTTGGTTAGGTTTACAGATAATTTTTAGGTTCCTAGATTTTTTTTTTTTTTGAGGCTATTGTGAATGGGAATGTTTCGGGGTTTTTTTGTTTGTTTGTTTGTTTTTTTGGTCTTTTCCCATGAACTCTTTGATTGCTTCTTATTGGTATGTATAAAGGCAACTGATTTTTGTAAATTGATTTTGTATCCTGCAACTTTTCTCAAAATGTTATTTTCTAGAAGTTTTCTGGTGCAATTTTGGGGATATCTTATGTCTAATCTCATATCATCTGCAAATAGGGATTTTACCTTTTCTTTTCCAATTAGTGCTCCTTTAATATTTTTTTCTCTTATTGTTCTAGCTAGAGTTTCAAGCACTGTATTGAAAAGGAGTGGAAATAGTGGACAGCCTTGGCTCATTCCTGGTTTTCATGGGAATGCTTCAAGTTTTTAACCATTTAGAATGATGTTGGTTGTGGGTTTTTTCATATAGCCTTAATTATGTTGAGATATGTTCCCCCCGTCCAGTTCCCTCTAGGGCTTTGTATTAGTCACTCTTCTGTTGCTGATAGAAACACTGACCAAAGCAATTTATAGAAGAGTTTATTTGAGCTTACGGTTTAACTGTCATGGCAGGGAGGCATGGTGGCTGGAGGTGGCTGGAGCAGGAGCTAAGCTCTCACATCATCACACAGGCACAGGAAGCAAGAGAGCGACTGGAGATCCAGCAAGGCTTAAGAACTCTCTAAGCCCACCCCCAGTGACGTGCTTCCTCCAGGACAGCCACACCTTCTAAGACCTCCCAAAACAGTGCCATCATGTGGGGACAAAATGTCCAAATACTTGGGAGTCTATGGGGGACTCCCATTTTCATTCAAACCACCACAGGCGACATTTTTTTTTTAAATGTGTATGAATGTTTTGTCTGTATGTATGTAAGTGTACCTATGTTGTGCAATGCCCGCAGAGGCCAGAAGAGGGAATCAGTTCCCCTGGAACTGGAGTTTTGGATGGTTGTTAGCTACCATATGGGTGCTGGGAAACAAATTCAGGTCCTCTGAAAGATCAGTGCTCTTAACTGGTAGGCCATCTCTCCAGCCCCCTCACCCCCAGGACTTTTATCATGAATGCATGTTGGATTTTGTCAAAAGTTTCTTCTGCATCTATTGAGATGATCATATAATTTTGGTCTTTAAGTCCATTTATATGATTTATTGTTTATTGACTTACATGTATTGAACAATCCCTGTATGACTGGAATAAAGCCAACTTGATCATGATGATCTTTTCTTAAAATTACTTTTTATTTTTATTTTATGTGTATGAGTGTATTGCCCACTTGTGTGTAAGTGCACCAATGTCACGCAATGCCCGAGGAGGTCAGAAGGTGTCAGATTCCCCTGGAACTGGAGTCACGAGTGGTTGTTAGCCACCATGTGGGTCCTGGGAATTGAACCTGTGTCCTCTGCAAGAGCAATCAGTGCTCTTAAACGTTGAGCCATCTCTCCAGCCCCTGATGGATGATCTTTTTGAATATGTAATTTGTTAGTATTTTGTTGAAAGACTTTGCATCTATGTTCATTAAAGACATGGGCCTTTTTGGTGTGTATAGCATTACCTGGTTTTGGCATTACAGTAATAATACTGACTTCATAGAAGGAGTTTGGAAGTTCTCCAACTCTGTTTCTATCTTTTTTTAAATTTTTTTTTACAATTAAAGTTACAGTTTTAACAATATGTAAAATATTACAGTAATTCAGATTTTTTGGCATAATGATTACAGATTTGATAAATACATTTTATATCTCATAATAGCGATGAGGATTATACAAAAGCTATTAAAACAATTATGAGAATAAATTCTATTGTCACTTAAGTATCTAAAGCTATTTTCCTTTGCGTTCTTCCAGAATGATTTGTTCTTATTCTTTACCTTAATTTATGGGACTTCAAGAAGATACTTTTTTTTTTT